>NC_084733.1:36037292-36374792 GCF_033978785.1 Entelurus aequoreus
GTTTACTTCCATGACAACCTCCTTAAAGTTGTGTAATCAATCAGAAATATCAAGCAGGTAAAATGTGTCAAACATGTCAAAGTGTGGAGAGTTTGTTTGCATACTACCCATCATGCCTTATAATGGATTTAAATTAGGGTAATTTTGATTGTGTGTGGTGAGTAGACATTTGTTATTATGTCCACATAAGACAGTGGTGAAATTGTGTGGTTTTGTACCACATATATTACTTTTCTGTTTTGGTTTTAGATTAATCAGACAATGGGTGGGATAGGCTGTAATGTGAATGGTTTCTATATATTGATTCTATTCCCTTCCGAAGTCATAATGATACATCTTCTGAGGCTAAGCTAGGGCACGTCATCAGTGATGTTCCTGATCTCATTGGGTGTTTCGGGTCTTTCGAAACATCAGACACCCTCCTTCAGGTGACCCAGCTGAGGTTGATCAAGTCTCAGCTTGTGCCCTAGCGGCATTTGTCCACGGATCCGCTCTTTTGATCCAGAGCCACCTTGAAGCTTTCTCTGCAGCCTCTGTGCTGTTGCCAATAGCCCTTCTTCTTTTCTCACCTGTGATACCGAGTGTAGTGTAGGCCCTATAGAGGGACTGCCCTGCGAAGCCTCTGCACCCTACCTCCACAGCTAAGCACCTTGCCTTCCACCCTTGATTGTGGCAGTTGCTGATGAGGCCTTCATATTTCTCCCTCTTGCGCTCAAACACTTCCTCCATTCGGTCTTTCCATGGCACAGTGAGCTCTAAAATGACCAGGTTCTTTGTTGCCTCAGATACAATGTCAGGTCTCAGGGTGGTATTGACCACATGCTGGGGGAACTTAAGCGTTTTATCCAAGTCCACTTTCAGCTGCCAATCCTGTGCGGTGTTCAGAAGCCCTAATTCTACTCTGGAAGACCTTTCTGGTTTCTCTCCAGCCCTGATGAAGATGATGGAAAGCTTGGAGGGCTTTGACCTCCGGCAGCTGTTGATGTTGACCTGGATGCTCGCCGCAACTGTTTTGAATAAGTGAATAGTTTAGATTTATTGTTGACAATTCTATACTTGAGATGTTTGCCCTGCCTTTTTAACCGAAAACCTCATCCACTTTTGGACAGCTACTCCCACAGTCACAATCTAAAATCTCGAATGCCCCAACCCCACCACCAAAACTGGAGATTGTTACGACTGCAGATGAGAGACGCACTTCCATTTTCAGGTCCTGCAGGTTTAATGGCAAGTTGTCCCAATACATTCAATTAAACAGTGAAGTGTTCCTCATTAATGGCTCATTAAAAAGCAGCAAAGGTTGACTTTGTCTCGCCTTTCAAAACTGTGCAGAGTACAGTACGTGCATATTCTAACTTTACTATCATTATTCCTACCAGTGTTGCAACCTAAATCCTCAGATCATCAAGGGGCTGGTGTAATGTTCCCCTCAATCAGACCCAATCTCCCTCTGCAAACAGACCCATCACGATAAAATGACAGGCTGCTAAGTATACTGTACCGCAGCACTATCTATCTGGAGAGATTTGCATATGACACAGGCTGCAAATGAGGTGTCTCAAAGATTTGTGGACAGAGGACATGCAATTCATGTTCTTCTGCTCTACTGTTGGGGTGTTTGAACTGCGGGTAAGTGCCACATGAAACTTGAGCATGTCCCTTTGAATGTCGATGATGAATGTCTTCAAACAAACTCCCGCAGCACAGTTAACTTGCTTTCACTTCCTGTTGAAGGGCACGGAAGACGACTGAATGAGTTCCACGTTTTCTCCATGTTTTGGATTTTAAGGGCGCTTTTTCTGAACACAGACCTTGACCCAAATTACAGAACTGCTTGTTGATATCCTTGGTTTTAACATGATCTGGGGCGAGGTACTGATTTGAAATTAATGATATAAAGCTGCCGCTTGTACAAACGTATGCAAACAATCACATTAAAGATATAAGTAACAAAATGACCCAAAGTGGAAGAGGAAAAAGTCCAATACTGCATTACTCCAATAAAAATGTCAGCAAGACGAAGTTCATAATGAAGGATTGAATGGTTAAATTGGAGCAACGCATACATTAAAGTTATGTTATCATGCCAGGTCTTTTTGCCAGTGCAATCACGAAGAGAAGGGGACAACAAGACAACACGGGATGCTGCAAATAGAATGAAAGACACAGCACACATTTATGGAATGACACAGTCTGATGGAGAGCACTACAGGATACAGGACTGGTGAACTGAATATCATAATCTGGAATTGTAACCATTTCACTCCACTGAGTAAAGAATTCAGGCAGAAACTTTACAAGAATATAGTTCTTTGCAAGGTACAGCAAGGAAGCATAATGATGATTTATCGCATTCATATCATTTATTTATGCATCTATTTATTCAATATCATTCAATAAGTAATAATGCATTCAATATATCATATATACAGTGTTGATGGGTCAAATGCAGAGAATAATTTCGCCACACCTAGTCTGTGTGTGACAATCATTGGTACTTTAACTTTAACTTTACAATAAAAATATTCTGTCAGCAGTACTCCTGTACTTGTAATTGCAGTATTTAATAAGCTGTCTCTATATTAATTATACATTGGTAACTCAGCTTGAGAGTGCTTCGAGATAAGACTCAGCTATTTGTTATGCTTTAAGTTGCGAGCAAGAAGTTGACTTACAAGCATTCTTGGCTTTGTTGCAAAGATACGCCCCAAGTTAGCTACCCACTTTTTAAAAAAGACATGTTACATTATGAAAGTGTTTTTTTTTTTTTTTTTTTTTTGGGGGGGGGACGACAAACACCAAATTTAACATCATTTAAATGGGAGATGTTGATTTGAGATACAACTGTTTTGAGTCACGAGGGCCGTCACAGAACCAATTAAGCTCGTAAATTGGATGATCGACTTAAACATTTTAGATAAATGAGACATATAATGGAATGATATTTTGAAAAATACCAATTAGCCCTTTAGAAGCATTAAAGTCAAGCTGAGTCAATTTAAGATCTTGAATAGATTTTATTTTACATCTTCTCAGCTGTTTAAAATTAGTGCAGTAGATAGCAAGTTATGTATGAAGTGTCGGGCAGCTGAGGGAACTCTTGTTCATTTATTGTGGGAATGTCAGAGAATAAAAGAGTTATGGTTGAAAACAACAAAAGAAGCTATCACATTGCTTAATATAAACATCCCAATGACACTGAAAATGGTATTCTTGGGGAACTTCATCAATTTAGTAACGTGTCATCAAAGAGTAAAAATGCATTTCTTTCAATATGCATCATAACAAAAAGGGTAATATTAAAAAAATGGATAGATGTTGATAGTCCAACTCATACTGACTGGTACACACAAGCTATGGAAATGATATCAGTAGAAACAACTGCATTTAGTTGAGATAATAATGAGTCATATATTGGAATATGGGATCCATTATTTACATTTGTTGTAACTAATAAGTGAACCAAAAATATGACTTATTTCATCTTTGTGGAAAATATTGGACACAATGTGTTGTCAAGCTTATGAGATGTGATGCAAGTGTAAGCCACTGTGACACTATTGTTCATTTTTTTAAATGTTTTTATTTCTAGTCACTGCTATGTTGGAATTGTTATTAATACTAATACTGTTGTTGATAATATTCATTTTTGTTTAACTGCTTTTGGATTGTTTTGTGTCATGTTTGTGTGTCCTCTCAGTTGCTCTGTTTATTGCTATTCTGAATGTTGCTGGGTCGGGTTTGGTTTTGGAATTGGAATTGCATTATTATGGTATTGTTGTGTATTGTTTTGTTGGATTGATTAATATAAAAAAAAAGAACTAATTAAACTCGTAAGTTGAGATACTACTTAATGTTTTATTTATTTTTACAATGATAAGCAAAGTATGAACATGAGTAATTCAGTAATTGCTGAGACACGGAGAAGAGACGCTAATTTGTTAGGCTTGTTAAATTGTGCAAGTGTAAAAAAAATTTAAACCAATGCCGTTACAATTATTTGAAACACATTTTTAACCAGCGGTACTTAAATAGAATAGTGTACACTTCTCTATTATGTCACATGCTACATCACATCAGTGTGACACAGTTTAAATCTCCCAATAAATTTAAATGAAAACACAAAGAAAATAGCATGGAGAATGTCCATCATGTTGTGTATTTTCTCGGGCTGTTGATCACAAGAAGAGTTTAGTGTGTGAGAAAAACCTCTCCATGCCAGCCAATCAACACACTGCAAAGTGTTTAGCTCCACACTTTAGGGACTGTAACACTGGCACCAAAAACAAGGTGCTAAAAAGAGATATGGTTCAGATTAGTTTGGTAGAATTCTAAACTTCTCGCTTGTGCATTACAAGTTTAAACATTACTCGATTCCTGAGGAGCACATCAGCAGTATATGAATATAACAGACCTCGTTTGGCAAAGCTAGCCTCACATATTTGCGCACACTCCTTACCTTTCTCCATAATATACCCTCATTGTTAGCCAATCAAACGGATATTTCTAGGTTGAGTAGTAGATCCCAGCTCTGCAAGCCATTTAACCCTATTCTTGCGGCTTGTGCAAGACAGCAAGCGTGGTGATGAGGCCGTGCTGTTGTGGTTGTTACTATTTTTAGTTCTGCAACAACTAGAGGAACACATCACTGGGGCATTTGTCATGTAATTTATCTCCGTGTGCTTGACAGGACTTAACCATACCCGAGGTTAAAGCCGTCATCATAATTTAACATTTTAGAGCCAATTTTTGTCAGCGTGAAGTCCAGAGAATAGCAGGCTGCGGAGTATGGACCAAGTACATGTAACACTTATACCATAAAATACAATATTAAAGTACAGGTATGTATGGTCAATAGCTTTTTACCTCTGTGAAGTTGGCAGGGTTAGAGGGCTGGTTGTTAATAATAACAAGTTAATACTATAAAAAAAATATACAATGTTATTAACCTAAAAAATATAAAAGCACAAATTAAAATTGGGACCTAGTTATGAATAATAACACGTTAATTACACTTTAATAACATACAACTATAAAACATTAACCTAAAATCAGAATAGTTGAACCGAAAATGTTTGCGGCACAAACCACATCAAACAATTGTAACTGGTTGAAACTTTAATAACTTAAAAACTATAATAGTTAATCAAAAAAGAACCAGCACAAATGTATCACAAATGGATGGAACCAGTTTGGGGTGATTTGGACTTGTCAGAAAATGTATTTTAGAAGTTTGAGGAGATTCGGACAAGGTAGAGTGGGAAACGTCACTCAGGTAAGGTTTTATGATGTTTTAGGGATAGTAATGCTGAACATCAAAACTGACAACACAGTAGTTTGTGTTTTTGTTTTGCAATTTGCAACTCTGGTATGAAAACAAAATAGAAAGCCAGCAAAAATAAAGGTTAACTGTCATTATCCGTGGTCCGGATCATGTTTTGTTTAGTTATATTCTGTTAGTTTTGGACTTCCTTAGTTGTTTTTGTGCACTTCCTTGTTTGTTTTGTCACCATGGTTACTCATTATTTTCACCTGCCGCTGGTTTTCCGGACACGCACCTGTTGCTAATCAGAGACTTCTATTTAAGCCTGTCTTTTCCGGTCACTCGGTGTGGCTTCATTGTTTTGCTTCATGCAACCTGTCAGCGTAACGTTTTGTGAGTACTACTGGTTTCAAGTCCATGCTAAGTTTAGATTCTTTGTTTCCTGCGCTAAGTTTTAGCCTTAGCTTCCGCGTGCGTTCGGCACGCATCCGTTTTTCTTGTCTTGTGTTTTTGGATGATTTATGATCAATAAATCATTCCTACCTTCACGTTTTGGTCCGGAGCCGTCTGTGCATTGGGAGAACAACCGCGCAGCAAGCGTAAACCCCCACGTGACATTAACCCTCTGCCTGAATTTGGTCGGTTTTTTTTTATTTATCCGATCAGTTGTTTTCAGTTAATTTGTTCTAAAGCCCGGTCCATGAAAATTGGGTGCTACTGGTGGGAATGTCCAAATTCTGAGGTCGTGGAATTTCTCATGAGTTCATCGAGGGAAGTTATGCCGATAACAGGAAGTGATAGCAAGACGTGACATGTGCTTGTCTCTAAGCTCACCGCGTTCGCTGATCAGCTAACAGGGAAAGCCCTCAAATCTGATTGGATCATTGAGAACCTTTGATGCAACTAGTAAATTACAACATTAGCTGGATGTAATGTGTCACAAGGTTTGACAAATATGCACATATTTAACATAAGTAAAGGTGATTTGCTATTTTTTTTTAGACTGACTGTTTTAATCGTTTTGACGAATGATAATTAGATTTTTTAAGTGCTAGTTCAGGCACCATTTAAGCACCAACACTGTTTTTCAAGTACCAATTTGGTACCAGTTTCGAGTAAAAAGTAAACGATACGCTCCCCATTTACAACAACGGAATACAACAAACAGAAGTGTGGTGTGCATGTTTAATGGATACCAGCTGGTGTGGCTTTGTGATAGTACGTAATGTAACAGCTGTATGGCAACATGACAACCCTTGGCTTTTAGCTCGATGGCTAGTACTGATCTTGTACTTGTACTGGTTTGTGGTTGCTGGTTTGAGCCCAACGAGTGCACAGCTGAACTGAGTGGGATGACCACTGTTACATTTGGAAAAAAAAATGTTTTAGAAAATGCTGAGTGCTTGTTTTTAAAATGTCTTTCAATGTTGTATTTTTTCTTGTTAACTGATGTCCGGTCTCTAAACAAGCATAAGGCCACACTAGCATTGTTGGCAGTGAAGGCAAATACATAAGTCCACGCAGAAGGAATCTGTTGTTTACTCTTCTGAGATGTGTGTTTTGGAAGATGTATTTATTAGTAAGCACACAGCTTTTTCTTGTCACAGAAACACCGCCCCTCCCTTTCCGTTGCCTTCATTGCGCTCATCCATCACCGTCAGATGTTAGTCAGTCAGAACCCAGCAATGATGCATTCATAATCTTGTAAACAGTAGGACATTATAAAGCTTATCTGTAATGCATATTTACCCACTCTGGTGTTATAAAACAACAAAGAGGCTGAAGAGCCGCAGTATCACTAATGATAATTGCAACAACTTTTTCCTATGGTCTCTTTGGATCTTTGTCTTTTTTTCTCAGTATAAAAATAAATCCTCTAAAGCCCCACCTTGCTCTATTTTTAAGCCATCAGCTCCCGACCTGCCATAACGTTTCACCAAGCTGTTACTTATGGGTGATAATCCTGAGAGGATTTCATTTACCACTTTCAGTTCAGTCTTGTCAGATACCTATTGTCCTGGTTTCCTACATGATGAGTTGTCAACAAAGTTGAGTCAACTATCACCTTTATGATGCATGTGGTCTGTTGAATTCAAACATTTTATTTATGTCACTTTGTACTGATGTATACCTTATTGTGTAATGCATACTTGCCAACCAGTGACGTGCAGTCAGTGGAGGCAGGTGAGGCGGGGCCTCACGTGCCATCATAGAAAGAAAAAAAATGTTAAAAGAAAAAAAAAAAATTAAATTGTTATATGTATCCAGTGATTATACTATAAAGTTATTTTCCATTTAACTTCACCAGTTTTAGATTATTTTTATTCAAAATCGCTGAATTTTCACATTTGCCGTTCAAATACCGAGAAATACTGAGAAGAGACGGTGCCACGTCACTGAGTTGCGCCTCAACATGGATTGCGGACTCGGCTAACTGCTGGCCTGCTGTGCAGTGAGACCGTATTGCTATATGAACTATATTATACATTTCCATAGTTTAGTTAGCTGAGGTATAAAATGTACAGTGTATTTTGTCAACAACTGTATGTGTGTAAGTATTTCTTGTGCTGAGCAATCATGAAACTGCTGCGAAGACGCACTGGCTGAGGCTCGCAGTAATCCCGCCTCCTGGTGGTAGAGAATGCACCCCCGCCGTAAAACGCACCCCCTGACGGGAGTGTTATATCAACTAAAGCCCACACTTAAACTTCATATTTCAGTCATTCACAACTCCTCCAACACGAACATTATTGTTTTTGCACTTTTTGGCTTCTTATTAAATAATTTTTTTAAATAGATTCAATCTTGCACGTGGAAAGTTTAAGTGTGGGCTTTAGTTGATATAACACTCCCGTCAGGGGGTGCATTCTACGGCGGGGATACATTAATCCAGGACAACAGCGGCGCATGGACTTCATTTATAAGTAAAGGTAAGACCATAATAAGGTTTTTTTTATTAAATGTGCTTTTTTGTGTGCTACAGTTTGTATGTGTAAAGTTAAAGTTAAGTTAAAGTACCAATGATTGTCACACACACACTACGTGTAATGAAATTTGTCCTCTGCATTTGACCCATCCCCTTGATCACACCCTGGGAGCTGAGGGGAGCAGTGGGCAGCAGCGGCGCCGCGCCCGGGTATAATTTTTTGTGATTTAACCCCCAATTCCAACCCTTGATGCTGAGTGCCAAGCAGGGAAGAATGCTGGTATGAGCTTTTAAACATAACCTGTTAACTGCTGCCAATCAAATGGTGAATAAGATACTCTTTAGGGTTCATATATTTGTAAATCTGACTGTGATGAAGTCAGTGCCTCACCAGCCTTGAATCTCACCGCACGTCACTGTTGCCAACCCTCCCGAATTTTCCGGGAGACTCCCGAATTTCAGTGCCTGTCCCGAAAATCTCCCGGGACAACCATTCTCCCGAATTTCTCCAGACGACGAGTAAGAAGAAAAAGTACGCTTGCAAGTTCCAAAATGATTGGAAACAAGAATTTCAGTTCATCCAGGACAGCTCGAAGGGGAAGGAGTATGCTGCCTACAAATTTTGTAGATCAGACTTCTCCATTGAACACGGTGGCCGAATGGATATAGTCACTCATGAACGGTCAGAGAAGCACAAGGTGGCGGCAACAGTATTATGGGCCACCTTGCTAAATGGAGACCAGAGGGTGTAACATATGCAGAGACAAAGATGGCTATGCTGATAGCTGCAAGCAACATCCGTTCTCATTTGCGGATGTCCCCGGATTCAGAGATCGCTCGCCAGTACTCAAATGGCAGAACAAAGGCTACTCAAATAGTGAAAGGTAAGTGTTATTTTTTTTTTCAAAGTAAGCAGCAATTACAGTACAGTTAGTAGAACGATATATATATATATATATATATATATATATATATATATATATATATATATATATATATATATATATATATATATATATATATATATATATATATATATATATATATATATTGTATATATAAGAAATACTTTAATTTTAGTAAATTCTAGCTATAAATATACTCCCCCCTCTCAATTTCCCAAATTAATTAATGTTTAAGACAAAGCCAGAGATATATTCCACACTAAAAAGAAAGCAAAACAACTATCACAGCAAACCTCAAATGACGTTGGAACAGGTAACCTTTGTAGTCAGCCTGGGAGAGTTCTACAAAATAAATAAATAAAAATAACCTTAGTATTTTTAAGTGACTTCGAGTTCTAAAAAAGGTTTTTGTTTTTGTTTTCCCCCTGAACTATACAGATTTACTTTTCAAAGAATAAGTTCAATTCAGAGAAAGGCATTTCACCACCGTCTGGCACAACACACTGTTTAACACCCCGACATGGTGATACATCTGCGAGCTGGATTAGTGTATTTATAGTCACATTTGCATGGAAGATATATGATGAAGCTGCATACAGTAATTGACTGTGTAAGTTGAACCCTCCAGTGCTGTGCACAGATGGAATATTTTAGTTCTAGACAAGTACACAATAGAGGGAAATACATTAAATATGTAACAGCAATATCGCATAAGGTATTTCAGAGGGTTTTTTTTGTCATAAAATCTGTATATATTGAGACTATCTTACATGCAAAAACTTGGGCCCTGAGCTAATGTTTATCTCCTGGAAGATTGTAATATTCTTCACTGTGTGTGAATGGGTTGAAATGTAAAATACATTATTTACATTCAAAACAAACCCTTAAAACAAGCCTAATGACATAATTTAGTTGTGCATTGTACAACACGGTGTTAAAATGCATTCATCAACTTCAAATAAAACGTATGCACAAGAAACAATTATTTGTTTTTCAATTCAGATTTTCCTTGTGAACACAACAAAAGAATGTAACCTACAAATTATAATAGTCAAACATACATGTTGTCAACAATAGCATATAATAGTATAGGGTCCGTGTATCTTCCGTTCACTCTATTTCCAATTCTGAAACGCAAATCAAAAAACAAATTTAGGGCCGTTTTTCGATTTTTATTATATATGGCATATTTTTTTTAAACAAAAGAGGGTTGATTTTCTATAAAATAAAAAAATGGATTTTGTGCTGTTTTCCTTCAATGGATTTTTATTTTTCCAGATAAACACAAAAATCGAAAACATGTTCATCCAAAATGCAAAAAAATGCGTGATTATCTGTGTGATGACAAATTGAACCAGAAGCAGTATTTTAACTTTTCCTTTACGTTTAGCATGTTTTTAGCATAAAGCTAACATCTTTGTTCAGCAGGAGTCCTATTGTCATTTTAATAAGTCTCATTAATTAGGTGTCCAACTTTTGTTTCAGAAATAAAAATTTAAAAAATGTCCCGAAATTAGTTTTTTTGATTTGCATTTATGGATTAGAAATAGAAATAATGGAAGGTACATGGACCGTATAGCTCTTGACATGCGTGTTATGCCTTTTCTTTCTTTTTTTAGTTGAACTCATTGGACGCATCTGTATAAAGAATGAATTAGAAGATCACCAGCATCCTGGAACTAATTCTGTTTGTCCTTAAATGTTCTTTTACCAGGTCTACTGTCTCTTGAAAGACAGAAAAAAACAAAAATAAAAAGTATGCAACCCATATTGTGCCTAAAAGGAACACACATTGTCCTGTGTTTCTGTGAGAATCGAAACTAGTTTGTAAAATGTCAGTTAACAAATGAAAGCGCATGTATGTAAAACATTTTTGGAAAACTTATTCCCAGCCCTTTACTGCTCTGTCACTATCAAAGGCTGGTACGTAAAGAAACATTTTCTAAATCTTTAGGCATTTTTTATTCGTAATAGACACCTCACAAGATAAAAAAACAGGCGTTGAGCAGTTTTGATTGTATCATCATAGCGCACCACACACATACCTATTATTCTTGTACAGCCCTTTGAGACACTTGTGATTTAGGGCTATATAAATAAACATTGATTGATTGATTGATTGATGTGCCACCACCGACCTACTCTAGACTCTAGTTCTACAATCACAAAATATTGTGTGAACTAACAAAAATGAAGAAGAAGAAACATATCAACCACCATAGAAACTACTGGAAAATTAGGCAACATAGAAGACGGAAAACGAGAGGACGCAATGATGGTGATCTTGGGTGGGGCCTTTTTTTTGACAGAAAAAATCCAAACTAAAAAACTGAAAATATTTGAGAAAAAACATCACATTGACAGCGTAAACATGGACTTTATAATCAAGTGTGAAAGCTGGAGGTGAGTATGTTCTCAACAAAGTAGCCCCAAGGCTTCTACGGCTTCTGGATTGGCTACTTTCCGTGTGTACCCCGCTTAAGAGAATACAATGTCAGGATTATATGATCTTTGCATGAGTGGTGTATCTTTTCAGGCAGATGGTGCCAGTTCGATTTCCAGCCAGGATTCTCTCAGGAAAGCATGTACCTACATATAAACGCTGACACCTCCCGCGTCATCGCTCTGTGAACGGTTACGTGGTACAGGAAGTAGTCAATCAAGCAACTAAAAAAAGCATTGGCTACTTCCGAACGTACTCATCTCTAGTAGTTAATAAAGTCCGTTACCACACTGTCTCCATCGCTATTCCTACAGTCTTCTATTTTGTTTTTGGGTTTCTTTTAGAAATAGTCTCAAGACCACCACCATCCCCTCCTCTTCTATGTCCACTCTTATAGCCTGTTTTTTGGTTGCTATGCTTCTGTCATGTCTGTGTGATCATGTTTTGTTATAGTCATGTCCTGTTTGGTTTCAGTCACTTAGTTCCTGCTTTTTCACTCCCTTGTTTTGTTTCCATGGTTAACCATTAGTTTCACCTGTCTCACGTTTGCACTCGCACACCTGTTGTCAATCATGTCTATATTATTTAAGCTGATAGTTGCCAAGAAGTCAGCCTGGCGACATTAACTCTGTTTGACTTCTGCTACCCATGTTACCCATGCTACCATAGTTCCATGCCAAGTGAGTTTTGTCTATATTCTTGTCAAAGTAAGTGTTTATTTGTTTCATGTTCATAGTTTTTTGCCCAAGTGCTAGTTTTTGTTTCATTAGTCAAGTTTGTTCTCCGCCTCTGTGCGCGCCTTTAGTTTTGTACCTTTTGTTAGTGTTAAAAAAAAATCATGTCTTTACCGGCACGTCTTGTCCACTCCAACCTTCCTTGCAACTCGGGAAAACAAACATCCCATAGACCACGTCTTGACAGCTTCTTCTCCTTGGTTTTGTTGGATCACGTTTGTTTACACAAGCTTTTGGGTTTGGAAGACTAGAGTCTGGCTTGGTGGTGGGAAACAATCTTTGTGTTCTGTGCTGTGTTGATATTATCATAACACACATAAAGATCAAAACTGCTCAATGCCTGATTTATTTAATCTTGGTGTGTAGGGTCTGTAAAAATAGATGAAAACATCTCTTATGATTTAGAAAATCTTAAGGGCAACCAGTGTTAAAGAGTCTGAATAAATCATATGTATTTACATTATTGTAAACTTTTATTTTCCATCAAAAATATATTACTGAACAATTTTTTTTCCATACATTTATAGTACTCCAAACTCCCATTTACACTGCAAAAAAGAGCTGATAAAATATAAGATAAAAAACTGTATTTTAGGGAAAAATACCAAAAACTAGAGAAATGATCTGTCCATGCAGCGAGTTAATTTTTACTTGCTAAGACATCCTTATTTTAGATTTGTATATCCAGAAATTATCAGGATTTTTAAGATAAATAAGTATTTTATTCTGAAAACAAGCCATTTGCAATTCTTAAATAAAGATTAAATAAGGTTATTTTATGTGGGGAGAAGCAAAATATCTTATTTGAAAAGTTATTTTCTTAATTTTAAACTGGAATAAACAAAATATAAATACTCATGCAATGACTAAAAATGTGTAACTTGTTCTTAAAACTTGGGACTTTTCTAGAAATACAATTTCAAATCTTGGCATGTGGTAAATAATTTGCAGTCCACGAATAAAAAATTATTAGTAAAGGCAATTGGGTCAGCAGGCCATGCCAACAAAGAAGACTTGTATTTATTTTTTAGGGAGTTGCCATCCTTAGTTCATGAGGCAACTGAGGCAGTTGAAGTTTCCCCAAGTACAACTGTGGCCATGTAATCCAATCAGACATTACAAAGTCAATTTGGAACACAACATTCTTCCACCATTTTATTGGATGGATGGATCTTTATTGTCATTGCACAAGCACAACACAATTTTGTTTCCAGCACAAACCCGTTCAAGATAAACGTTGTAAAGGGTTACAGAACAGGAACGCTGCTAGGTCGCTACTACTGCGCCCCGTAAAAGGTGGGAAAAAAGTAGACGCTGGGGGAGGATGAGTTACATAAAAAGTCAATCTCAAAGCTCCTGAGGGGCCCCAGTCTGGGGTGAGAAAAAAATTTGCTGGCAAAAGCACATATACATATTACAAATTACAAAGAGACTTGCAACGAGAGATTGGGGGCGGGCATCTGGCCCGAAGCTGCTCGCCACTACGGCCGCTGCCTTATTGCCATGAAACATACTTAATGAACCTTACACGAACACATAATCTGCTCCCCCCATCACAAACTGTTATACATGATATTTTGGAATAAACCATTTTGTCCATTTTGTGTATGGAACTTCCCTGGTGGAAAGGCAGCGTAGACACTGCTGTGTGGTGGAAGGTCACCTCCTTGAAGCTGAAGGATGGCATTTGAAAAGGTCACCCCGCACAAAGAATGGGTTCATATGCTTTCTTTTGACCCTTACTTGTGGCTTACAGTGTTTGTTTGGGCAGTCGTCTTCCAGTGCATATGGTATGCATTTCAAATGAGCAGATGAATGGCATGGTCGTTCCATTATTGCAAATGCTCCATACTTCAACATTTTAGGGTTGGCATTTTATATGAAAGCATGTTTGTATAGGATTATTTTATCCTTAATTGTGTTTTTCACTGAATCGTTGCCTTTGTGTGAGGTTTTGCCAAGATATGTAATTAGTCTAATAGGCCCCTAATCCCCTGGAGGCGAGGGATATTATATATATTCATTCTGTCCAGTAATAGGAATAATAATAACATGCCAATTTCTTGCCACACATTAGTTGAGCAATGTTTGGGGAATGCATGTGGCATCGACTTAAACATAAGTTCTCTTTGCCAGTGGCCTTTTCCCAGCTGCTAAGTGCTTCAGTGTGACAGCCAGCCACCAGATTCTGTTTGCTGTCAGGGTGAATCAGAACAGACGAGGTAAGCTGGCACATTTTTATGTTTGACATCTCAAAATATTCACTGTGGAACTCAACGGGTCAAAATGATTTCCCCCATTCTCAACCTTGAAATGTTTCAATTAAAACTTAATGAATGGCTGTCCCTTAAGACATATGTAATCTTAACATCTCACGACAGGCTTTACACACAAGTCAACAAAAAAAAATTATTATTAATTTACTTGAGTGCATTTCCAAGACAAAGCACCTGTAACGGGTTACCATCGCAAATAGGGGACGGCGTGGCGAAGTTGGGAGAGTGCCAGCAATCTGAGGGTTGCTGGTTCAATCCCCACCTTCTACCATCCTAGTCACGTCCGTTGTGTCCTTGAGCAAGACACTTCACCCTTGCTCCTGATGGGCCTGGTTAGCGCCGTGCATGGCAGCTCCCGCCATCAGTGTGTGAATGTGTGAGTGTGTGTGTGTGAATGGGTGAATGTGGAAATAGTGTCAAAGCGCTTTGAGTTCCTTAAAAAAGATAGAAAAAGCGCTATACAAGTACAACCCATTTACCATTTACCATAGAATTACATCCTGGAAAGTCTTTGTGCAAACCGTCGTTGTCACTGAAAGCTGAAGCAGCAGGGACATGTTTGAGGGGAAACATTTAAAGGTTTCAGCCTGGCAATTAATAACCATTGTGCTTCTAATTATAGTGTTTGTTAAATATGCTGTCTTTAGAGATAAATATGTTTCTCTTCTCCTAAACAAACACCAGGCAGCTGTGCTGAATGTCTGCCATTGTGTATTGTTAAGGACATGTACTGCATTTCACAAAACACACGCTCAGATTATCAAATTAACAAACGAGGTGTTACCATACAAGAATATGGCATTGTCAAGTACCAATTTCCACAAGATTGTGTTCCACAAGTGCAGTGAACCACCCTAACATACACTATATTGCCAAAAGTATTTGGCGACCTGCCTTTACTCACGTATGAACTTGAATCCCATGGAATTGTCCAAAATGTTTTGGTATCCTGGAACATTCAAAGTTCCTTTCACTGGAACTAAGGGGCCAAGCCCAACTCCTGAAAAACCAACCCCACACCATAATTCCTCCTCCACCAAATTTCACACAATGCAGTCCGAAATGTAGCATTCTCCTGGCAGCCTCCAAACCCAGACTGGTCCGTCAGATTTCCAGATGGAAAAGCGTGATTCATCACTCCAGAGAAGGCGTCTCCATTGTTTTAGAGTGGCAAGGTGCTTAACACCACTGCTTCCCACACTTAGCATTGGACTTGGTGATGTATAGTTTAGATGCTGCTGCTCGGCCATGGAAACCCATTCCATGAAGCTCTCTGCGTACTGTACGTGGGCTAATTGGAAGGTCATATGAAATTTGGAGCTCTGTAGCAACTGACTGTGCAGAAAGTCTTTGCACTATGCGCTTCAGCATCCGCTGACCCCTCTCTGTCAGTTTACGTGGCCTACCACTTGGTGGCTGACTTGCTGTTGTTCCCAAACTCCTTACTTTTCTTATAATAAAGTTGTCTTTGGAATATTTAGGAGCGAGGAAATTTCACGACTGGATTTTTTGGAGCGGCCCATTCTTTCACAAATGTTTGTAGAAACAGTCTCCATGCCTAAGTGCTTGATTTTATACACCGGGCCAAGTGATTACGACACCTGATTCTCATCATTTGGATGGGTGGCCAAATACTTTTGGCAATATAGTGTATATCTGTATAAGTACATGTCATTAAAATCCTCAACAAATTATGTTTAAATTCAGTGTTTCTTAACCATTGCTGGGCTGCGAGCCCCCCGACAGGGGCCGCCAAATAAATATATGTTTCTCAGCTGTGGTGCGTATAGGCCGCGGCAGTACTCAGTTGCAATACCTTTTTCCACCACTTGTGGCAGTAATGACAATATCAAACAAACCTAAGTCATACAGGTTTCTTAAGCACAAACATTATGACTAAAATGGTGAAGCTGTATTTGCATTTGTTACATTATAATGACAGTTTTTTTAAAGAAACATATATATATATATATATATATATATATATATATATATATATATATATATATATTACCATTATTCATGATTAATTTAGTTAGAACATTTTTATTTTAGCACTGTGTGATTTTATGTAAATATATTTTTCATCAGTTTCTTTTGCGGAATATTTGATTAATATTTATTTTGTAATCAGCCTGACCTCAGCCTTGATAATAATCTTTGTGATTAACGCATGGTTTCATATCATTTGACCAAGTTGGTCCTGTTAAAATGTAGGTTAGATATAATTATTGAATACAATTAAAATCAAGAGAAATATTACCAATTCAGTGTTAATATTAGAGTGGGCTGCAGATCTAGGGTTGGGTATCGTTTGAATTCGAACGATTCCGATTCCGATTCCGATTCCGATTCCTGGCAATTCTCGGTTCCGATTCTTTTAAGAGGCAGGGTCAAAAAAAAGTTTAGGATATTTTAAATGAGCTAGCTAACCTACAGTCTTTCTGAATGAAATAGTCTGACATTCTCCATCAATTTTAATTCTATTAACTTTTTATGAACTTTACTGTAAATCCCTCACAGGGCTGTTTTCAACTAGAATATAAATATCAAATCTATGAACTTGAATATAAATATTATAAATTATGAATACATTTTCCCAGGGGTACACTTTCCTCAAGAGAGCTTTATTTTTGAAAACCTCATGAAAACACATTTACACACACAAGTGTATGATGCTGCAGGAAACCTCATGAAAACACATTTACACACACAAGTGTATGATGCTGCAGGAAACCTCATGAAAACACATTTACACACACAAGTGTATGATGCTGCAGGTACTTAAAAATGTTACCGTGCTCCCACTGATGGGCTAACCTGGTGCAGAAAAGCAAATAAACAATAAGAAACAACTTGCAAAACCCAGTCCAGATTAGTAGCAGGTACAGTATAAAATCAGAGACAGTTCTTGTTTAGGAAAATGACCATATCCGCCTTCTCAGGCAGGATGCGTGAGCGTTTTGGACAGATAGTGTCTCCTGCTGTGGAAAATACACGTTCGCTGGGTGTGGAAGAAGCTTGAACGCATAAATAGGAGAAAGCGAAATCTGACAGCAAAGGATAAGTCTTTTGTTGGTTCCACCGGACCACCACCATGCAGCAGGGTCGTCAGACATAAGTATCGGTGGAACGTCCTGGTACATCTGCAGCTCTCTCTCCACTCGTTTCTTGATGGACATGAAGCTCTGTTATTTCGCGGTTATTTCTTT
Source organism: Entelurus aequoreus (assembly GCF_033978785.1). Classification (NCBI taxonomy): domain Eukaryota; kingdom Metazoa; phylum Chordata; class Actinopteri; order Syngnathiformes; family Syngnathidae; genus Entelurus; species Entelurus aequoreus. The sequence continues at coordinate 36,055,052 of NC_084733.1, forward strand.
TTTTTTTTGTAAAGTAAAGCCACACTTTCGACCACCGACGCCCGCTATCCATGCTTGAGCTTGACTGACCGCTCGGCTATGCTAACACTTCCGGCGGTGGGTGCTTCTTCGTTGGTGTTCAGCGGCTTCTTCTTCCGGTTCGGCGGACATATTTATTTTTTATTTTTCCGGTCGGCGGACTGGGTATCGAAAATAGGAATCGAAATTTAAACTTTTGAACGATTCCGGGAGAATCGGAAAGTTAGTCCCGGTTCCAATCGATACTCGATACTCGATACCCAACCCTATGCAGATCCCTCTCTTAAGGTTAAGAACCCCTGGTTTGATTGTTGTTGACACTGTCAGGGTTGCAATAATTGAACAATATGTTTATTGTAGTTGTAGTTGTGCTCGTTGTGGTTTGTGCAGGCCTTGGAGACATTTGTGATTGACGGCTATATAAATAAGATTTGATTGATTGATTGATATTATTGTAGCAAATGAAAAATGCGCTAAGAAAAATATGACAAGCATTGTATTATGGCACAGTTCTACAACGCTCTATATAACAACCACAGTATTAAACATAAAATCAAAGCAATAAAACATCTGAGACGGTGTCATTTAAAACCAATAAAGTAATATTTCTCAGGGCACTGAATTGATCACAGCTGAACTGTTCAAAAACTAAAAACTAAAACTTATTTACTTCTACCATACTTCTTCATATCACATCCCAGCAATTATTAGTGGGTTGGTTCACTTTCTGTGCTCAAAATGCATGTCTTTTTTTGCATCCTGTCAAGCAGGCTTCATCAGTTAATGCTTACAGACATCTACTGTATATAATAGTCATAGTCTGAGAAGATGGTGCAGGATCCAACACCGTTTCATGAGAGGCGGAACATCTTCTAAAACAATTTCAACAGTCAGTTGCGATCATTTCAATGCCCTGACAATACAATGACTTGGATGAATGAGAATATTTACAGGCATCATCATCTTTGTAACAGCTTTTATCTAATGTTACGGAGCGGACAGCACTTGTGCAATACAGTGTGGTTATGACTCGTGAGTGATTGTTTCCTTAGGTTTCACTTTTTAAGGTTACACAAACAAAATGACTCAAAAGGTAGGTACTGAGAAGAATAGATTGAACAATTATTACTGTGTTATTATTAGATTATGTCACACATTACCAATGATTTAGGTGACAGGCTGCTATTTAGGCAACCAAAGATATGAGATGGGCACCTGTCACATGTGAGGAGGCGAGGTTTCCTGGTAGTCTCGGGTGGTTGAAACATGATCTATTTTTACAAGCCGGGATTAGCTTCTTGTCTATCTACCAGGATACTGAATGTGCCCAGATGGCCCAAAATAGGAATATATCTTCTTCTTTGGTGAGTGTTTTTAAAATACTCTTACGAGTAGACTTCAGCACCATTAGGCTGAAATATTACTAAGTGTTTAAAGATGAAGCATTCGCTTCTATCAGTTAAAAACATAAAATCAACCTTATGGGTTTTCAGTTTACTTAGGCCGGGGGTCAGCAACCCGCAGCTCTCGAGCCGCAGGCGGCTCTTTAGTGCTGCCCTAGTGGCTCCCTGGAGCATTTTTGAAAAAAGGATTGAAAATGGAAGAAGATGGGGGAAAAATATTTTTTTTGTTTTAATATGTTTTTTGTTTGAGGACAACCATGACACAAACCTTCCCAATTGCTAGAAAACCCACTGTTTAATATGTTTGTGTGTATGCTTCACTGATGAGAGTATCAGGTGAACATCGTTTTGTCCTACTAATTTCGGCAGTTGTTGAACTCACCATAGTGAGGACTGTGATGCAACTGTTTGTTTACATGTAAAATCTACTATTCCTTCTTTGTCTCATTTTGTCCACTAAACATTGTACGCTGTGCGTGAACGCACAAAGGTGCGCTTTGTTGATGTTATTGACTTGTTGGAGTGCTAATCAGGCATATTTGGTCGGTGCATGACTGCAAGCTAATCAACGCTAACATGCTATTTAGGCTAGCTGTATGTACATATTGCATCATTATGCCTCATGTGTAGTTATATTTGAGTTCATTTAATATATTTTACTTTGTCCTCTCTGTATATCATTTAGTTTTGCATGTCTCATTACATATTCTCTGTATGTAATATTGGCTGCATTTCAGATATTTGTTTGTGGGCCATGTTGTTCCAGACCACAGCAAACATTACCGAGCTTGCCAAAGATTGTAATATATCAGTTAAAAGAAGACGGCCTGCTGTTTCCTTTAACTTGGACACACACATCTATACCTTTGTCCATTATAAGCCAGTCATTTCCAGGAGTTATCTTACCTTCTGAGTAGCCTCTGATTTACTAATGGTTTTTAATGTTGTAAAAATGTGTAGAGTAAATGTTAAATTTCAACATTTCTATCAATGAAGATTAGCTTCAGCCAGCGACACAAAGTCATTTTGATAGTAGGCTATTATAGCTAATCAGTGGTGTGCCGTCAGGGCCAGCAAGGCCTTCTCTGCTGGCCTAACATAACCAGAAATCATGATCATAATTAAAGATTAATTTATTTTTTAATTTACTTTCCCTAAATATCTAAAAATATTCATATTATCTTCATGTCATATTATGCTCGTTCCAGTGCTTTTGTTTTTAGTTGTAGTTTTTCTCCAATCAGAATTCAGCTAGCTTATGTTGCCATGCTGTACCAAATCTGCCAGATGCCTTCAGAATCAACAATGCGGGCGTCCGTGCACTGTAAGTGAACGGGGACATACGGGTGATTGACAGTTGCAATAGCCAATCAGATCACGAGTTGTTGTCAGTAAGGCCTTCTAGATGGCCTCACATTGAACGTGACATTTACGCGTCCTGTGATTGTTTACTCACCAGGACCGTTAGCGGATCAATTTGAGAACACATACAGTTGAGAGACAGATGCGATAGCCAATCAGATTGCAAGTTGTTGACAAAGTAGCTGTTCTGCTACAACTAAAAGTTGTAAACTCTTGTTGTTAAAGTGTGTCATGCTTGTCATTTAATGAACATTGTTACATGTGTATTTGTCACCATCATGTGGTCAGGGCAGTTAATATATCTTCGAGAAGTGTGTACTTTGAATCAAACTTTATTGATCGGAAGTTGTATAAGCCAAACAGACAAATTTACGGCATATGTTTTAAATGCTGATGCGTTTTAATTGATTTTTAAATGCGCCAGAAAATAACCCGTTTTGTATACTGTTGATGTAGTTCAATTCCCAGTAGTCCGTAAATGTGCATTTCTCCAGCAATGATCATGTGGTGACATCAATTATGGTATTTTGAGAGGTAATCATTGAAGTCGGACATCACTGAAGGCCTAGGTGGGAAACCTACGGCCCGCCACTGTAGCTAATATAGACACTTACGTCATGCGTTGCCTTCATTATAAGACTTACATATGGCTTTTAATTTTTTGCGGCTCCAGACAGATTGTTTTTTTGGTCCAAAATGGTTCTTTCAACGTTTTGGGTTGCCGACCCTCGACTTAGACAAAACCCTTTGAGGTTTACAGCTAGAATCATATTCCCCTCATTCTTTCACTTTCCTTCCAGTCAGCAACTTCTAAAAGTGTAAAGAATACTTCACAATGATGAAAACATATGACAGAAATAACTGCAGGTGATCCTTTATCAAATGAATAGTGCAAAGATGGGTTAAATAGTGTTTTTTTTAATTTTTTAAATCACTTTACATTCAGCCTGTCAAAGCAGCTGTTGTATACCAGAATCCTCCCAGAGGAGGGAATGTGGAAACCAGGCCAACTACATTTTTAGCATTAGCAATGAGTATGCCACTGAAGAGGCCCTTGAACAGTTGCTGCACATTTGCATGATGTGATGTTTAGCAGTGTGACATCAAGTGTGTCATCATTTAATTAGGAGCAGAAAAAACACACACCCATCTATCAAGTGCGTCTTTCATCGATAAACCATGACTAGCTTTGTTTGCCAGTCGCTTCCAAACAAAAGGCCGTTGTGATGTTTTGTTTTACTGTCGTTTCGACTGGTACCGAGAAAACCAAATAATGAAGTAGACTACAGTAGTTGTACTTTACACGGGCTAGGTTCCAGTCCTCAATTGCACAGGGTGACACTTGGAAAATGAGTACAACTTGCAACATGACAGGCATGTGTCCTTTATTGTTTGTGTGAGCCCTTGCCACAGCATGTGTGATCACACGCAGTGCATCTTTGTGCGACTGTAACTAATGAAGTGATGTGCACGCACAAAATAAAACACACCTCATGGTGGAATTTCTAACGGCTAATAAAAATACCATCCAAAATAATGAAAGAAGAAACTGTATCACAACACGAGTCTTGTCATTCAATAGATGGATGTGATTTTAGGTAAAACATTTTTACTGGCCATTATTTGCCTCGAAGATAAACATGTGTAAACTATGTCTAATTTCAAAACACTCCAAGTCAGTCCCTCCAGGATTTAGACTGCTTTTTTTGTGATTGTTGAGGCACTAAAATGCCTAAACGGCATCTTTTTCGGAAGGTTGCTGCAAACGTTGCAATGTGTTGAGGCTTCTTTTTTTCAATAATATTGAATAAACTTGTGATTTTATGAAATTGTTATCAATGTTTAAAGTGTTCCTTGTAACATTAATCTAAAAAAAAGCACATGATTTTAGCAAACAATTTGAAAACAAACACTGTATTGATTTTATACTTGTTTTAAACCACAAAGAAGACACTAGATGGCAGTAAAAGCACATATTCAGGGTGTATTGTCAACTGATTGTACTGTTTAATTAATTATAACCAGGGCTGTCAACGTTAACGCTTTAACGCATGTGATTAATAAAAACTAATTATTGCGTTATCGAATATGAATGAAGATTAGTCACTTCAGGGTTAAGGCTTAACCCTGAAGACACGCGCATTTGTTACACAGTCTGTGATCATGATCACGATTTCGCTTCAAAACAGAATTTTGGATAAAACACGCCCCTGCTTGCTCTGCCCGCATCGCGACCACTCGCCTGCAAGGCTACAGGCAATCACAAATCTGTGCACCTGGGACTGATGAAGACAGACTGCATATACACCAGAGGACCCGAAGATCCAGTGCCAGAATGTAGTTCACTCCTCGTAGTAAGCATCCCGTCTCTGGCTTCCCTCCTGCATACTTGCTCTTTCTCTGTGCCTTTCCTGTGCCCGTGTCTTATGTCCTCCGTGTTCCCCGCAGTGTTTCTTCTGTTTCCCGTGATCGAGCTGTGTGCCTCGAATTCCCTCTGGATTCCGGACTGCCTCCCTCGATCCTCGACCCCTGCTTGGACACGGACCTCGTTGCTTCTCTCCAGCCCCCGACCGCTTGCTTGCCCACGGACTGCCTTCTCACCTTGCACCTTTGGTCTGACGAAGGATTCATCCAACACACACTTAAAACAAACTCTGGTAACATTAACATTGTTAATTCTACACATTGTCTTGCACCATTCACGTTTAGTAGCATACACACTCCACCACTTCATCAACATCAAGTTCAATAAACCTATTGAACTAATCCCTGCCGTTGTGTCATCTCCTTCCCCCGTCGTACATAACAACCTTAAAGTGAAACACGTACTCAAGGATGGTGCCAACAGTGTTGTCAATCCTCTAGGCGACTTCTTTTGTAAACAGTTACTAGCGACAAATCTAAATGGGACCCATTACCTCCCTGTTTGGCACTCAGCATCAAGGGTTGGAATTGGGGGTTAAATCACCAAAAATGATTCCCGGGCGCGGAACCACTGCTGCTCACGGTTCCCCTCGCCTCCCAGAGGGTGAACAAGGGTGATGGGTGAAATGCAGAGAATAATTTCACCACACCTAGTGTGTGTGACAATCATTGGTACTTTAACTTTAATTTTAACTTAATGGCTTTTGAAAGTGATATTGGACTTTTTTGTGTCTTGGATACATTGTGTCTTGGAGACTCTGAGGTGAAAGCAAGCAGCAGTCACCGTCTTCAGCGTGCAGTTACGGCTGCTGACGGTCAGCTGGTGCTGCTGCACCGATAGCTACATGCCAGCATGAATTCTCGCTGCATCCACAACAAGCAATGGAGAATGCTTCGCTGGCAAAGTTTACTGATTCAATGTTGTCAACAAAAATATGTTAAACATATGCCTTTGCTAAAGGGACAGCCCCTGCATGTAAAACATCTAACATCTGTGAAGACCTGCAAGTCCTGCAAGAAGATGTCATTCATATCTCCACTGCTGATCTCTCCTACAATACCTTGGAGATGCACAATTACAGCAAGGATAAACCAACTGTACAATACAAACATGAGCATCAACTTGCAACTACAGACTATATGTGATTTTTTTTTTTTGCTTCCTGGAGGACGTTGGACATCTGAATGTAATCACAACGAGCTGGTCTCACATTGTACCAAAAAAAAAGAGATCAGCATTGAGCTTGTTTGTTTAAACACCTGTTTAAAGTAAGGAAGAGTAATTGGTGCACTATGTTAAGTTGTTTATGAGTGCGTTTACTACATTATCGATTAGTAACTGTATCCTGTTTGCAAGGTTATTGCAAACTCCACATACTTTCAAAATGTGCGCAACATTTTTACTATACTTATTTTCACAAAGTTTTGAACAGATTAATGACTTGCAGTTCAGTAAAACAGTTTTTTTAAAAGTTCCTAAATTGCATTTGTACCTAAATATTGGGGTATTTTCTTCAGAAAATTTCATTTATGCAAGCAAATAATAACCCGTTATTAATAGAGATGTCCGATAATGGCTTTTTTGCCGATATCCGATATTCCGATATTGTCCAACTCTTAGTTACCGATTCCGATATCAACCGATACCGATATATACAGTCGTGGAATTAACACATTATTATGCCTAATTTTGTTGTGATGCCCCGCTGGATGCATTAAACAATGTAACAAGGTTTTCCAAAATAAATCAACTCAAGTTATGAAAAAAAATGCCAACATGGCACTTCCATATTTATTATTGAAGTCACAAAGTGCATTATTTTTTTTAACTTACCTCAAAACAGCAGCTTGGAATTTGGGACATGCTCTCCCTGAGAGAGCATTAGGAGGTTGAGGTGGGCGGGGTTGGGGGGAGGGGGGGCGTGATTAAGGTGTGTGTGCGGTTGGGGGGGTAGCGGGGGTGTATATTGTAGCGTCCCGGAAGAGTTAGTGCTGCAAGGGGTTCTGGTTATTTCTTCTGTTGTGTTTATGTTGTGTTACGGTGCAGATGTTCTCCCGAAATATGTTTGCCATTCTTGTTTGGTGTGGGTTCACAGTGTGGCGCATATTTGTAACAGTGTTAAAGTTGTTTATACGGTCACCCTCAGTGTGAGCTGTATGGCTGTTGACCAAGTATGCTTGCATTCACTTGTGTGTGAAAAGCCGTAGGTATTATGTGATTGGACCGGCACGCAAAGGCAGTGCCTTTAAGGTTTATTGGCGCTCTGAACTTCTCCCTATGTCCGTGTACCACGCCGTAAAGCGGCTTTTTAAAAAGTCATAAATTTTACTTTTTGAACTTAATACCGATAATTTCCGAACTGATACCGATAATTTCCGATATTACATTTTAAAGCATTTATTGGCCCATAATATCGGCAGCCCGATATTATCGGACGTCTCTAGTTTTTAATCATGATTAATCACAGGTTTAGAGTGTGATTAATCTGATTTAAAAGATTAATCACTTGACATCCCTAATTGTAACTAATAATAGTATTACAATAATTAATTGTAGTTCGAGGAAAAAAACGCACTAAATTCTTCCTGTTTCAGCAGACATTATTCATGTATTTTATGCTTAAAAAGGTGTTTGTCTGTCTTAAACATGAATTTATGTTCCAACCAGTGGTGATTGCTCTAAGGCTATGTCTACACTAAGCTGGATAACCACTTAAACTAATAATTATTTAGCCAAAGCCCCGTTTCAGCCACACTAAACTATCGTTTAAGGTCCCCATCCTCGGACAATTTTTTATACGGGTAAGTGCGCCGTGTATTTCTTGAATCTCCGGCTCTGAGCTCTGTATGGACTCATTGATCGTTTACAAACTGAGTTTGGAGGGGAAGTGACGCCAGAAAGACCAGGCCCCACATAGGAAATTACATCAAAAAGAACGCACCACAGCCAGCTTCATCATAAAGCGGTTTCGTAACACGGAGATAACCACTGTAAATATGGAGGTGAGTCATCCGGACATGCCCGTGTTTCTCCTTCCGTCTGTACAGACGCTTGTGGAAATCACACATGAATACCTTAAGAGAAAGCGATTGCAGCTATTTGGGATACAACACTTCTCAGACAGCAAGAGAACTTTCAAATGTCCAGGTCAGCTGTGATTCTACTTACCGAAAAACGTTGTCCATTTGTCGAAGGAGAGACAACGGGGATGCGGGCTCCCGTGGATGTGATAAAAAAAAAGGTAGCGTGTGCTTTGTATTACCTGGCCGTCGAGGGAAAACTATGGAAAACGGCGAATGCTTTTGGACTGGCAAAGCAGACTGTATCAGTTATTGTCTGCCATGTACACTACCGTTCAAAAGTTTGGGGTCACCCAAACAATTTTGTGGAATAGCCTTAATTTCTAAGAACAAGAATAGACTGTCGAGTTTCAGATGAAAGTTCTCTTTTTCTGGCCATTTTGAGCGTTTAATTGACCCCACAAATGTGATGCTCCAGAAACTCAATCTGCTCAAAGGAAGGTCATTTTTGTAGCTTCTGTGACGAGCTAAACTGTTTTCAGATGTGTGAAAATGATTGCACAAGGGTTTTCTAATCATCCATTAGCCTTCTGAGCCAATGAGCAAACACATTGTACCATTAGACACTGGAGTGATAGTTGCTGGAAATGGGCCTCTATACACCTATGTAGATATTGCACCAAAAACCAGACATTTGCAGCTAGAATAGTCATTTACCACATTAGCAATGTATAGAGTGTATTTCTTTAAAGTTAAGACTAGTTTAAAGTTATCTTCATTGAAAAGTACAGTGCTTTTCCTTCAAAAATAAGGACATTTCAATGTGACCCCAAACTTTTGAACGGTAGTGTATGTCGCGGACTCAACGTCTAGGTCCAGAGTATATAAAGTAATCAAAAACTAATGGACAATGAAGGTGAAGTCAAAAGAGTGAGTGTCCTGTCCTGACCAGATATCTAGATCCCTCGTTTGATTGATGTAAAATGTTCTTTGTCACATTGTGTACTTTCACATGTCCAATAAAGATTTGATTAATTTATGATGGCTCAGGTGTGATTCACTACAATAGGGCCCCACAGCACACTGGATTCCAGTTAATTGAAATACCACAACACTGGATATTGTTCAGATAAGTTACATTTAAGAACTTGCACACAAAGCAACACTGGATGTGACTATGACGTGCGCATTTTCCACACATGCGTACTAGGTCGTGTTGCGCTGGCTGACGGAGGGGGGGGGGGGTGGGGTTTGGACCCTTAAACGACCATTGTGTGTGTGTGGACAAGGATAAGGTTAGGTGGGATTTACCCTGGATAACCTTAGCCGGTTTAGTGTAGAAGGGGCCTAAGACTGCAAGGTAAGCATAGCTTACCCTGACATGTACAAAAAAACAAGTGCTCAGAAATAAGTGGTCAAATGTGTACTTTTGTGTTTAATTTGCATATGTATTGAACTACAGAGGACAATTTTGAATGGTCTGACTCACACCTCTCTTAGCAACTATATATTAATCCTTCTCTCAAGTTAATACAAAATAACTCCTCCTCAAAGTTAGACTCAAAGAGGCTGCGTAGGCAGAGTGTATTGTGTGCAGCCATTCTGATGTACTGTATGCACTCATCAAAAGTACAAGGACTATTTGTGCCGTTATGTGTTCACTTACAACAAACAAGGCAGACACATGATTCATTGTTGGACTAATACAAAGAGTCTACTACCTTGTCAGTGTTGGCGCCATTGGCGTTGTTAGGCCTATTTTAGGGAGGCTCAAGCCCCCCTAAAATGTTCTTAAGCCCCCCTAAATAATTTGGTGTTAAAAAAAAAATTTAAAAAAATATATATATATTTTTTACAAATACATGCCGACATATTCATTATAAAGTGGTCCGAATATGAGTTTAAATAAATAATCATATAACCTGTCATTATTCACTCAGTTTCCCCTCACTTCATAGTGTAAGGTAGAGAGCCCCTTTAGAGCGTCGGTATCCAATCCATTCCACTTGTTCATATAGAAAATGCCCACATCACTCAAAATCCAGTCCGCATTTTCTCTGCGACCTTGCTTGCGGTCCTGCAGGTGTACGAAACACATTAACACACAGCACTGCAGAACAAGAACCTTGTGTCTGCAATTGTAAATAATTTAGTTTTTAAGTTTTGTGTTTCTAAATGTCCATCCATCCATTTTCTACCGCTTATTCCCTTCGGGGTCGCGGGGGGCGCTGTAGCCTATTTCAGCTACAATCGGGCGGAAGGCGGGGTACACCCTGGACAAGTCGCCACCTCATCGCAGGGCCAACACAGATAGACAGACAACATTCACACTCACATTCAAACACTAGGGCCAATTTAGTGTTGCCAATCAACCTATCCCCAGGTGCATGTCTTTGGAGGTGGGAGGAAGCCGGAGTACCCGGAGGGAACCCATCTTTTTATGTATTTATTAATGTTTCTAAATGTAAAATTAATAAATACATAAAAAGAAAAAAAATGGTTAAAAGCCATCGTCCCGGAGAGCATTTAATTTCGTCCCGTGCATTTTTTTTACTGTCCCCTGGACGACGAGACTACGTTAATCTCAAGCCCTGGAAGTTACATTTTATTGTTTGCATTATTTGTTTCAGCATTGCACTTTGAAGATGGTCCCTCAGCTCTTTGACAGCTTTGGCTCTTTTTCAGATCAGCAGACGGACTCTAAGTCTTTCTTATTTACAGTATATATAATAGTTTCTCATTTCTATTTAGACTTCCATATATATTTTTTACTTATGCTAGGTTCACACCAACGGCGCTTTGACGGCGCTTTAAAGCGGCATGCAAAGCGGCGTTAAAGCGTAACAAAGCCTGATTAAAGCGTGAGGGTCCTAATGGATCGTGGGAAAGCTTGTAGTGAAGCGGGACATGCGGCAAGTTCGCCAAAATTTTTTAAATGGTTTAAAAAAATTCTGCGCTCTGTCAAGAATGGAATAAAGCGCCGAGAGCGTATCAACGCGTGACAAAGCCTGACAAAGCTCAGCAAAGCTTGACTCAAAGCGTAGGAAAGCTTAACAGATCTTGGTTCAAAGCGCAATAGGAAGTGACTGTGATATTGACTAGTGACATTGAAACTTTATGTAAAACCAACACAGGACTACAAATCCATTCTCTTTTGCATCATTGCCTTTTTTATACGATGATCATTGTTTCTGTACTTCTGTTAGAGTTTGCTGTTTGATGTTGCAGTTTGACATTACTGTCTATAATTTTTCTGTATGAAAATGTTAATAAAAGAGAATATGTTACGTTTAAAAGAAATGCCTTTTATTATTGTCAACTAGCATAAGAAATGAAAGATAGATATTTATTAAGATGACAAAGAAATAAAAGAAATGAAGATATAAAACATAATATAACGAAAAAAAAGAGAAATTGAAAAAATAAATGAATATAAAAAATAAAAGAAATGCCTTTTATTATTGTCAACTAGCATAAGAAATGAAAGATAGATATTTATTAAGATGCCAAAGAAATAAAAGAAATGAAGATATAAAACATAATATAACGGAAAAAAAAGAGAAATTGAAAAAATAAATGAATATAAAAAATGTGTGGAAAACAGTATACTGAGTTTTTCACATTTTTTTCTTATTTTTGTTGTAACAATGCACAACAGAGCTTGATAATCGTGTCAGAGCCTGATTTAAAGCGTCAGGATCTCATCAAAGCGTAATAAAGTTCAATATAGCGTAATAAAACGTATCAAAGCGTGATTTAAAGCATATCAAAGCGGGATCAAAGCGGCATCAAATCGTGAGGAACGGTAACAAAGCGGCAACTAATTTGTATCAGAGCGTATCAGAGCGTATCAAAGCATAACATTACTTTGGAGATCGGGATATTCGTGGAAAAATTGACAAAAATGACGGCGCTTTGCTCGCCGCTTTAAAGCGCGGCAAGCGCCATTGGTATGAACCAGGCATTAACGGCTTGCCATAATATATATATATATATTTATATATATATATATATATATATATATATATATATATATATATATATATATATATATATATATATATATATATATATATATATATATGTATATATATATATATATATATATATATATATATATATATATATATATATATATATATATATATATATATATATATATATATATATATATATATATTATATACAAGCCAAATTATCCTGATCCAGATATTACTTTAATTCAAGTAATTAAGTAATATTTCCAGGGCTTGAATTTACAACCATTTTAGTCACATATGTGCCCAAAATGTAATCTGTGCAACTTCAAAATATTTGGGAACAAACAATTATTGTTTTGTGAGCTAAAGTCGTGGCATTAGCCTCTATGTTGTGAATGAATAACATAGAGGCTAATGCCATGACTTTCATTGTGTTTCAGTGTATCTTGAAGGATCATGCAAGTAATTGTTTCTTGTTGATGCTGTAAACAAAATGTCACTGTGCAAACCCATGTTTGTTGTTGTACTGAACACAGATTAAAAATAAACCGACTGAAATAATAATAATAACAATGATTATTTTTTAAGTCTTTGTTAGCCGTTTGTGAAGTTTTGTGCTTGTGCGCTACATTCGCTCGCATCCTGTGCATCTCCTGGGGGCTAAGCCCCCCCTGTCCTTAAAAGCTAGTGACGCCCCTGTTTGGCGCCTTATGTAAACTAGCAATGTTCAGGCTTCAAAAGGCTGTAGAAGTAACTAAAATGTTTTGGTGCGGATCTGCATAAAAGCTTTCGGGAACACTTAAGTATGGGGAGCATATTTTAAGTAACAAATACTTAATTTAGAGTTATTTGGACACTAGGGAAACATATAAGAGTTAGGGTTAGGGTTAGAGTTACTAATAAGCAATAATTCTGAGGTTATTGAGGGAAGACTCTTAGTTGATGGCTTACTGGTTGTGTAATAAGGCCATGCAGAATAAGGCATTAATAAGTACTTAATAATGACTAATTAAGAGCCAATATGTTACTAATTTGCATGTTAATAAGCAACTAATTAATGGTGAATATGTTCCCCATACTTAAGTGTTACCAAGCTTTAATTTCAGACTTTTTCTTTCTAATACGAGTGTAGTATTTAGTCAACACCGACCCAAATCCTTATGTAACAATTATATGTTCTTTATTTTACCAGATAAAAAACCCACTGAGATCAAGATCTCAATTTCAGGTCTGACCTGGCCAAGATGTCAATAGCACACATCACCAAATACAGCACATTTAAAAGATATGTAGATTTATATAGATTTGTAAGAGATACGAAAAGAAGGGAATTGAAAGATTGTAATCTAAAATTTCCAAGAGATTGGAAATTAAAATGCAACAGTAAAAAAACAAAACATAGGCATTAACTAATTGATTCTTGTTGTATAACATGTAAGATAGTGAATAACTCCAACCAAATTGGACAATATTCCAAGCAGATGGGACAGCAAAACTGCATTCTCTTTTCCCCCAATTCAGTCCGAACTCGAGTAACTCCAAGATACAATTCTGAAGAGAGAAGGAAGAACGGCTGTGTTTTGTGTGAAATGTGAGCAGCGTTACCAAGTTTCAAACATCAAAAGTGTTGCTATTTTTTTATTTATATATTCACTCTCCATTATAACCTTTTTCCCCTTTCAGAGCATATTTTTGATTGAATAGCCCACAATCAATGATTATTATGACGACCTTGCAAGTCACTGTTTGAAACACAATCCATAGAGTGGATTTCTGAGTGCAGTCTTGATTATGACCACCGTTTTCTTTCTCACAAAAGGGTTGTTTTTAAACATTGGATTGTGGTTGTCATATGACACACATGGTACTGTATACTAGACAATAATTATTTCAGTTTGAAAAAAACGTTATTATATTCATGAAAATATAATCTACTGCCTGAGCTTTGTGCTGTTTTTAGATTTTTGGACTATTGTACGTGTGCCTCACAATACGAAGGTCCTTGGTTCGATCCTGGGCTCGGGATCTTTCTGTGCAGGGTTTGTATGTTCTCCCTGTGACTGCGTGGGTTCCCACCGGGTACTCCGGTTTCCTCCAACCGCCAAAGACATGCACTTGGGGATAGGTTGATTGGCAACACTAAATTGGCCCTAGTGTGTGAATGTGAGTGTGAATGTTGTCTATCTATCTGTGTTGGCCCTGCGATGAGGTGGTGACTTGTTCAGGGTGTACCCTGCCTTCCGCCCGAATGACAACAGATCTTGATCACAATTATAGGATTGCTTACTGATACCCTAAATTCAAAAAATCTGTGTGAGGTAGTGATTATTTGAAGATGGGAAACTGCATGGCTACTGTTTGCAAGTCAGGCTACAAACACAACAAAGCCCATTAGAGTGATTCCCAAGCGACAAAATGCCTCCAAAGAAACAAGAACGCTAGTCTCCTTTACCGGATACAATGATGTGTGAGAAAATGAATGTGGTAGTAAAAAAATAAATAACTGACAACCATGCAGGAATTAATAATGGGAGTTAAAGTAGTTAGTTAAAGTCTCTTGCCAAGGATGTTGAGAACAGAACACACAATCCTGTTACAAACTAGATGCTGCCTCAACAGAGGAACAGGCTACTCTTGCCTGGAAGTGCTAAACACTTTTACATTTTATGAAACAAATGACAATTACAGAAAACTAATTTATAATAGACAAAACAACTTACAATCACGCAAACCAAATTAAAAAAAGATACAACTATTCACAATTTCAGAAAACACATTAAAAGCTGAACCAACTTACAATTATAGAAACTAGAGAGGAAATGTCAATCACAGATTGACAGCTAAAGCAGGTTGCACACATAAACACAATAGGGCTGTTTTGGTCCCGATTTTCCCCCTTTCTTTCCAAAGACAGCAAACTCCCGTTAATTGATTGATTGATTGAAACTTTTATTAGTAGATTGCACAGTACAGTACATATTCCGTACAATTGACCACTAAATGGTAACACCCGAATAAGTTGTTCAACTTGTTTAAGTCGGGGTCCACATAAATCAATTCATGGTACAAATATATACTATCAGCATAATACGGTATAATCTGACTGTATGTCTTCTAACACAGTGGTACTGTTTTTCTTTTTACAATAGTACGGCGTAAAAACAATAACCATAGATTTTACGGTAAAAAACTGCTGCTCTGTCGCCAGAATTTTACCGTACAAAAACAGTGGTACCATTGTTCCATTTACAGTAATTTGCTGCAAAAACATCCAAACATAAATTCTACAGTAAAATTGTGGTGACTAAACTGCCAGACTACAGATTTTTTTTTTTGCAGAGTACGTAAAAAAATATAAAATGATCAAATGCATAGGCAATTTTATAATAATATCATGGGGTGGATCCTTACACATGTTCATTCATATATTACTTACTGTTACAAGCGGCCCTCTGAGGGCACCCATAACTGCAACGTGCCCCTCGGCGAAAACGAGTTCGACACCCCTGTCTAATTGTCTAATACGATTGTCGTGTTCAATATTTACGACCAACAGTCTTCATGTCTGTGGTAAACGCCAACGCCTCCCGGGTCATCGCAGTGTAAATTGGGACGTGGTACAGGAAGTAACCAATCAAGAAGCGAGCTGACTGTGTGTGGACCAAGGAAGCTCGTGTAAACATAATACATAAACTGCTATGACACAATTAATTAACTGTTGTAGCAGTAGGCCTATGACGCTACGAACAGCAGCCATAAAACTCACCCCTAGCCCGCTCAGTAGATTTTAAAGTCCGTGTTCACGCCATCTCCACGATTCTTTCCAATCTTTTCTTTATTGTAGTTTGAGATTTTTCTGTCAATAACAGTCCATTCTCCCGTATGTCTTCTCCATGTTGCCTGTTTATGTGTGTTCCGGTCGTTGCAATGGTGGTTGCTAAGTATCTTCTACTTCAATTTTAGATCACATTTTTAACGCGAGTTTTCGGCTTAGATCAAGTACGGTGGTGAACCAGATCAAAGATCAAAAGGGCTCACTGCCTGATAGTTTATCTTTGTGTGTGATGTCTGTTACAGTTTAAGATTTAGAAAATGTTTGTGTGTACCAGCCTTAGTGAACCAATCATTTTGCCCGTTTCTGCTTAGTTTTTACTTGCTCATTTGGCTTCACTTAAATGCTGCGACTAGTGCCAACTTATTCAATAAACACAATAAATATACTGCCAAGATTAAAATTGTATTACATGAAAATGAGATGGATTAGCTGCATATAAAAGAGGGAATGCTAATCTGTATTTGTGCAGATGATTTGGTGCAATAAGAACGAAGACATGTCAGAAGCGGATCACAGATGGACCAGGAGTGATAACAATTTGACTTGCTGGTGTTAGTGGAAATTATGTTAAAGCGGATATCCATCCACCCATCCATCTTCTTCCGCTTATCTGAGGTCGGGCGGCGAGGTCAGCAGCCTACGGAAAGAAACCCAGACTCCTTTCTCGCCCCCTGGCTACTTTGTCCAGCTCCTCCCAGGGGATCCCGAAGCGTTCATAGCCCAGTTGCGAGATGTCCTAGGTCTTCTCCAAGGATTGATGCCAATAATATACATTGTAAAACCAATAATTTTAATGACAGTAAATCAGTGCGCATGAATACATATGTGTATGTCTTTTATCATTTGGCTGTGCTCTAACTCCATGGAGTGTTAAGTTAAAAAAAGTTAAAGTACCACTGATAGTCACACACACACTAAGTGTGGTGAAATTACCCTCTGCATTTGACCCAACCCCATGTTCCAACTCCTGGGAGGTGAGGGGAGCAGTGAGCAGCAGCGGTGGCCGCGCTCGGAAAACATTTTGGGGATTTAACCCCCAATTCCAACCCTTGATGTTGAGCGCCAAGCAGGGAGGTAATGGGTCCCATTTTTATAGTCTTTGGTATGACCGGGCTTTGAACTCACAACCTACCGATCTCAGGGCGGACACTCTAACCACAAGGACACTGAGCAGGTCACAAAATGTATTTATTTACATAGCAGATTGCTGTACAGATTAAAAACAGAAAGGTAAAAACACACACACACATATATATATATATACAGTATATATATATATATATATATATATATATATATATATATATATATATATATATATATATATATATATATATATATATATATATATATATACACACAAACATTTTGTACATATACATATATGAACACATTTGCTGTAAACAACCCGATCACGATCATTTAAGTTGTTCCCCAGTAGCAAGTTGACATGGTCAATTTAAATTTGGTCGTAAATTGTTTATTCCTAGAAACATTACATTAAAACACATGCAAGTACAGTACATGTCCTCGGTGTAGCAGTAATGACGAGAGTGCGTGGCCTCAACAGGTTTGATCACGGCTGTTATCCTCTCCCCCATTTTTATATGTAACTATTCCATCATATTTTCATGAAATAGACCAATCATGGCAGTGTATTTATGGAGTTTATTATATACAGTAAATTGGCACAAATTGGAGCATTTAAGTGAAGCCGAATGAAGAAGTAAAGACTAAGCGGACACAAACAAAATTATTGGTTGACTTCGCTTTCAAACTGTGATTCCCTTTACGGTTTCTGTCATTAATAATTGTTTTGTTTTTTGTAAATGCGGTTTCTAAAATGGTACATTGTTTTGTCTTTTTTAAATCTGGTTTCCATATTGGTCTTTTCTCAATTTGTTTTCTGTTATTATAATTTGCTTCATGAAAAGTGTTTTGCACTTCCAGGCCACCGTAGATATATGAAATCAACTGTATCAACAGAAGTATGATGAGCGGAGGGGCAGGGGTGGTGTTTTTGGAAACAAATCTGGACTACAAGGCGATATAAAATATGTATATATACAAATATTTAATTAACAACTCTCTAGAATGTATTAAGATATTGCGGGGAACCTGCTACCCCAGCCCTTGTCACTTTAGGATTGTAATGAAACTCTAAACAGAAATCGTAGTTGTGTGTTGCCTGTGAATGATGTCATTCTTCCAGGTCTTTGTATTCTCAGTGTATTGCATTAATCGCAACTGAACTGTTCAGATTGTCTTGGAAGACGTTTTGCCTCACTTCATCAGTTCATGCTCACAGACTAAGATAGGACAGTTCTGGTCTGAGAGCCTGGTCCTGGGGCCAAAGTATTTATCCTCTGAAAAAGAGGGCATGCCAAGACAAGAATTGTCCTGTTCTATTGTGGCGCAAAATGGCAGGTGTTAAGGTACACAGAAGGGAGACCTCTGCCAGCACAATACCAGTTGATAGGATGAAACACGTTTGTTAGTATTCAGTTGAGATGTATCAGTGGTCAAGGGGGCACCTATTTAATGTACTTCACTTCAGTGTGACAGGAAGGTAATACGTTTATACCGTATTTTCGGGATTATAAGGCGCACTTAAAATATTTTTTTTTAATCAAAACTTGACAGTGCGCCTTATAACCCGGTGCGCCTAATGTACAGAATAATTGTGGTTGTGCTTATTGACTTCGAAGCAATTTTATTTGGTACATGGTGAAATAATTAGTGTGATCAGTAGATGGCAGTCGCACATAAGAGATACAGTATGTGTAGACTGCAATATGACTCAGGTAAACAACACCAAAATTGTATATGTTCCATTGAAAATATAGAACATTACACATGGCGCTCAAACATCTATTGAAATGTTTTAGTACGACTTTGGTAAGCTATGAAGCCGCACTGCTTGATGGATTGTACTGCGCATCAACATACGAGTATTAATATGGTGTGTGTATAAGGTAAGACATATTATCTGGCGTTTTGTTTCGCAATATTATGCAAAAGCAACTTTTCTTAACTTCTGGTACCTGCTGATCTGTATTTGGGATCTGCATAAATCCTGAAAAATTGCACTCATCCGCCTTTGTAGTCCGTGGCGACGGCATAGTCAGTAAGCTTCTTGTTTTTCTCTATCTTCTTGTTATGGGACATTCATCCTCCACTCTTGTCATTTCTAATACACAGTAGTGTAAAGTTCTTACTTATATATGTCAGTAAACTTGCCATGAAAGCACTAAAACATACTGGTATAGTGAGTTTACATTATTCACCCATGGAACTTTAGTTATTAGAGAGTTCCAGTCGGACGGTTTTTCACGGGACACATTTTTGGTGTGGTTGTTTCCGGATGAGGAGATGTTGCTCCGTTATTGATTCAAGTAAAGTCTGAATGTCATTAAAACAGTTAGTTCCATCTTTTGACACTTCTTCCACTCCCGTCCTTGCACGCTACACTGCTACAATAAAGATGCCTGGGAGAAGACGCTGCCGAAGGTGTGCCACGTAAATAAGACTGCCCACAAAACGGCGCATACGGGGGCGACTGTCAGGAAGTGGCTTGAAGATGATCTGTAAAACATAATCTATGCAACATTCTGACCAAATAACCACCATTACATGTTAAGTAGACCACAAGGAAATGTTTTCCATTTAGAAAAAAATAATAATAATATGACTCCTTTAATGCGCCCTATAATCCGGTGCGCCTTATATATGAAACAAAGATCAAACATAGACCATTCATCGGCTGTGCGCCTTATAATCCGGTGTGCCCTATGGTAATACAAACAAATGTAAAAACTACTACAATCTACTGACTATCATACATTTGAGATGGAATTGATAACATACGGTAGGTTATTCAGCATATTTCAAAATCATTAACCTCATTATTTTTTATTCTAATTCAAAGGCGAAATAAAAAAAGTTGTGCCAATTTATATGACTGACATAAGACACCAATTTGAAAACAAGACGGTGGCTTTACTTCAACAATTTCCTACAATTATTGATATTTTAATCTAACAAGTTGTATATGGTTAAATGAATTCAGAACTAAAAGTAAGTAAAGACAACATTTAAATATGAATAGTGAAAATCAAAGCACCCTTGGAAAACACTTACACAATATATCGCAAACAGTGTGCAGTTCATACATTTATTTTCTGGGGAAAATTTGGCAAAAGCAATCTAGTTAAAAAAAAACATAATATCATAATCATGTAACAATTTCAAGTGGGTGGATCTGATTTGAGTAAAAAACTACTTTACATGAAGAAATTGGTTTTAAAAAATGGAAACAAAGGATCTCAAAAAGTTGAGTTTTGTATCCGAGATGACAACTGCTGTTTGACAAATACTAATGTTGTTATGACAATGTGAACGCAGGAGTCACGTCCTTAAATGTCACAATCTTTTATTTGGTCCAAATTTATTTCATGCCACTGAAACATTAATATGTTTTGAGGGATGATTCATACCCTCCTTGTTGTTTTGACCTCCTATTCCGCCTCTGCTAAGTGGACTGTCATCTAAGATATTCAATTACAGACTGTTCAGAGTCAGCAGCGTGGCTGCAAATGCACGTGGCATTTGAAGCCAAATGGTGAAGAACATTCCGCATTACAATAATGCTTTGCCCTGACAAGGTGATAAAGATCAAAACAGTGGGGACAGCAGGAGACTCTCAAGGCAGATAAGGGAATTCATTAAGAAACCACATGCCCTTCTTAATGTTACAAAAGACAATTACTAAAGCATTCAACTTGATTTAAGACACTGGTGCCTTTTGTAGTGTGATTTTAGGCCATGTCTACACTAAGTCATTTAACCTCTTAAACCAGGGGTGTCCAAAGTGCGGCCCGGGGGCCATTTGCGGCCCGCAGCTAATTGTTTACCGGCCCGCCACACATTCTGGAAATACTGTTGTAAAAATAAAAAAGAACATTAAAAAAAGTGGAAGGAGGTGAAATCTAACGAGAAAAAGTTGCAATGTTGACACAAAAGTTTTTTTTTTCTTTTGTCTTTCTTTATTTTTCTTTTTTTGGCATTGCTCAAAAAAAAAAAAAATAATGACAAAAAATCCATGTTATAATTAATGATTTTCAGGGCTCCAATTACTTCAAATATTTCACTTTAAAATGTTTTATGTGGTAAATATTGCATATATTGTGTAGTAGCCATATATAAACATCAACGTTTTCATTGACAAAAACGCATAAAACAAACAAAATAATAGTTCCAGCATAAAATCGACAGATATATCTGAAGTTGATCTCGTAACTTAAGTGTTGAAAGTAACTAGAAAAACCTAATAAAAATGTATCACTTTATGAGTGGGGCACCTTTTGGATCCCAAATATATCTAGTGATTTTTTATGTATCTTTTCTCTGTGATTACTCAAAAATATGAAATAATTAAAATCAATGGTGTCCTGCATTATTGATCTTTTAGGGCTCTAATTACTAAATACTGCATATTTCAGTTTTACTATAAAAAAACTAAGTTGTTTTTGACAGAAAAGCCATAAAACATTTTTTTTAATTTGTATTACTTTATATCAACTTGAAGTTGATATAGAGACTTACTGTAAGCGTTAAATAATTTAAAAAAAATAATAATCTGACTTATTTTTAACATTTTAATGACTGAGACCCTTTATGGTCCCCGGGACCCCTAAAGGTAAAATAAATAAAAAATCCATATATTTTGTTATGGTTTGAAAATGAAAAATATCAAAATGGCCCCCACATGCTTTAATTTTTCCGTGTGCGGCCCTCAGTGGAAAAAGTTTGGACACCCCTGTCTTAAACAAATAATTATTTAGCCTGAGCCCCGTTTCAGCCACACTAAACCAGTGTTTAAGGTCCCCCTCCTCTGACATTTTTTTTTACACGGGTAAGTCAGCCGTGTAATTCTTGAATATCCGGCACTTAGCTTGGTATGGACTCATTGATCCTTTATAAAGTGAGTTCAGAGAGGAAGTGACGCCAGAAAGACCACGCCCACACAGGAAGTGACATCAGAAAGAACGCGCCACAGCCAGCTTCATAAGAAAGCGGTTTCGTAGCTTGGAGCTAACCAATGGAAATATGGAGGCGAGTCATCCAGACATGCCCGTGTTTCTCCGACTTCTACATGTACAGACGCTTGTGGAAATCACAAATGAATACCTTAAGAGAAAGCGATTGCAGTTATTTGGGATACAACACTTCTCAGACAGCAAGATAACTTTCCAATGTCCGGCTGGGTCAGCTGTAATGCTACTTAGCGAAAAACTTCGTCCACTTGTCGAAGGTGAGACGACGAGAATGCAAGATCCCGTGGATGTGATAAAAAAGATAGCGTGTGCTTTGTATTACATGGTCGTCGAGGAAAACGGCGAATGCATTTGGACTGGCAAAGCAGACTGTATCAGTTATTGTCCGCCATGTATGTCGTATGTCAACGTCTAGGTCCAGATTATATAAAGTCACCAAAAACGAATGGAAAATGAAGGTGAAGGCAAAAGAGTGAGGAGTGTCCTGACCAGATATCTCGATGCCTAGATTGAATGATGTAAAATGTTCTTTATCACATTGTTTACGTGTCTATTACAGATTTGATTAATTTATGATGGCTCAGGTGTGATTCACTACAATAGGGCCCCACAGCACACTGGAATCCAGTTAATTGAAATACCACAACACTGGACATTGTTCACGTAAGTTAAATTTAAGAACTTGCACACAAAGCAACAATGGACGTGACTATGACGTGCGCATTTTCCGCGCATGCGTACTAAGTCGCGATAAGCCGGCGGACGGAGGGGGGCGAGGGTCTTAAATGGTGGCATTGTTGTGTGTGCACAAGAATAAGGTTAAGTGTAGTTTACCCTGGATAACCTTATCTGGCTTAGTGTAAACGGGGCCTTAGGGCCAGTAACACTTGTATCTCTTATTTGTATAAATGAGTGCAATTAAGTACATTGGTGCATAATGTACTGTATATCGATGCCTTAATACAGTGGTATCTACGGCAGTGTCTTTGCCTTCCTCAATTTGTTTTGTAATTGCCTATAACTTGCTCACTGCAGGATCAGAAGATAGAGTAATTAGGGGAAGATAACTTAAACAACCTGGAAAATCTCAGGTTATCTCAGTGGCTACTGCAATCCTACAAACGTTTGTACAAGCTCATGTACAAATGTGACCAGTTGAGGCTGGGTTTCTCTCAAGGTCTCGTAAAATGGCCAAAACACGATGCAACACTATAACCAAGTACAAAATCGGAAGCACTACCTGCCTTACCTCAACATTCATTGTGAAAAGACGAAAAAACACACTCAATTGGAATACAGAGATCTCTTTCCTACATAACACAATTTCCACAGAATGCGGAACATCACGATTTACGCTGATTTTCAAGTCAATGTGTCCGTTTCTACCGACATGGCAAGGACGCTCTGCATCCCAGAGTTAAATATACGCAGGGCTTCTATTTTTGCCAATCGCCACAACACGGCAGTTGAATTGAGTTAAAATCTTCTTGTTTTGGACAGGAAGTCATGCACTAACACAAAATCAATTATGTGGTCTACTTTCAAAATAATATAGTCCATCTTCAAGGCAGATCATATTTTCCACTTTGAAACATCCTAATGGACGGAGACTAGGGATGGGAATCGAAAACCAGTTCTTGTTCAGAACCAGTTCCCAGTGTATCAATTCCTTGCAATCGCTTGCCATTTTGCCTAGCGGTTCTCTTAACGGTTCTTCCAGCGTGGTGATGTCAGATCGCGAAATAGCGGCACCCGGTTGGAACAAACACTAACATTCTACAAGAAAAGATTGCAATAGCGCTTACTTGTAATAAATATAAGGCTGCTATCAAGAGGAGGACATGCAAGCAATATGCTGAAGCATCTGAATACACAGCATGCAATAATTATAAATGAAAATATTTTACCCGCTCCGATCTCATCGCAGCAGCATTAACGCTAGCATGTCATCTGAATACACCAGGTACTAACTCACCGCCTGTCATGTTAGCGCTATTATTTCTTATCGAAATGAATGCCTTCTCCTTTAGATAAGCATGACGAGAAACAGATTCTGACTGACTCCGACCGAGGCGGGCAGTACTCGCTCCAGTTCACGCTAGACGTATGTCACTGAGCAGTGACTAAGTTTGTGGTCAAAAGCTTGCAAAAATTTGCTACAGTGACACTTGTAATTTTTGGTAGGTGAATGTTTAATTGTAGTCAGAGAGAAGTTGTATTCTCGTAGTCATATTATACAGGTGAAACTAAAAAAATGTAAATATCATGTAAAAGTCCATTCATGTCAGCAATTAACTTCAAATGTGAAACTAATATGTGATATTAACTCAGTACATGCAAAGTGAGATATGTCAAGCCTTGATCATTTTGGTGATCTTGGAGTACCCTTTTTTGAAACCTCACATTTTCTGAGATTTTCAATTTAAGGTTTTCATAAACTGTAAGCCACAATCATCAACATTGTAACACAGGCTTGACATGTCTCACTTTGCATGTAAAGAGTTCATATCACGTGTTACTAAATGTTACATTCTTGTGTAATTTCCACATGATTTATTTTGTTCAACTACAGAAAAAATATTTATTTATTACATTTCTTTTCAAAAAAGTACCTTCTTCTATGCTACAAATGTGACCTCACTGTAGGCTTTTAAGGTCATGTTACCTCAAAACATACATACGAAACAAAACAATCAGCCAGTTTCCCACCTTCTACCTTCCTAGTCACGTCCGTTGTGTCCTTGGGCAAGACACTTCACCCTTTGCCTCTGATGGCTGCTGGTTAGCGCCTTGCATGGCAGCTCCCGCCATCAGTGTGTGAATGTGTGTGTGAATGGGTAAATGTGGAAATACTGTCAAAGCGCTTTGAGTACCTTGAAGGTAGAAAAGCGCTATACAAGTATAACCCATTTATCATTTATTTAAGACAATTCATGTGAGCACTGCTATTTTGATTTTAGCCATTGTTTTAGAGTCTTAATTTTAAATTAGTGGGAAAGAGTTCCAACATTTGACCATCTTTACAGAACGAGCAGAATGACAGAAGGAAGTCCTGCATTTTGGGCAAAAACAATCACAACTATAATGGCTGGTTTTTCAGCCGTTGCTATGGTGGTTGCTATGTTTCGTCCACTTTGGATTCTGTTAGATCACATGAGTTCACGCGATATTTCAGGCTTGGATGACTAGAGTCTGGCCCAGGGTTGGAACATAATGTTCTTTTCCAGGCTACAGAGTGTACCGGTATTTAAGCCGCTGCCACCAACTTTTTGAAAAAAAAGTTTACATACAGTATCTTAGCTACACCGGACCATAAGCCACAGATATAGACCGGTACGAAAGATTTTATAATTGTTTATTTACATACATTTACATATTTACATTTTTTCCAAACGGTGCCTGTCACACGGCAGTAAAACAACTGGTCAAACAAAACAGAAGTCATCGTCATGGACCCACTAGCTGTGAAAGCTAGCTCTTTAATCAGCTAAACAGACTCAATAACTCCACAGTGACGTTTTGGTGAGTTAAAAAACTGAAACAATAAAAAAAATGCCATTAGAAGTTAATAATACTAACATAGACACTTGTAAACGTGTTGGCATATTAGCTAACACTTACGACGCTAGCTTAATGACATTATCATAACATGAAAAAATATGAGGGACAACACTCCTGCAAACATCACACATGGGATGGTTTAGTAAGTATGAATAGTTGTCGTTGTATTGGAAAACAAACATTGCTTGGAGCGATTAATGAAGAATCCTTTCGAGCAGAAACGCTACAGATGAATAGTAGATAAAACGAAACATACTTCCAGTTCAAGGCGTGAAACAGGAAGTACATGTGGAACCCGTAGCACCTGCAGTGAGTGAACTTGTCCGAAAGATGGCGCCATAGCACAAACAATAAGACACTTTTCAGTGCGTCTTTCGGTGTTCTATGAAAACTATTTGTTGAATACAAAAAAATATAAGCCATTAGCAAAGAGAAACCCATAAATTAGCCACACTGCAGGGTACAAAGTGTTGTAAAAAAAAAAGTCTGGAAAGTAAAGTAATCATTATGTGTATGGTGTACTACGATAACACAGCACACCACACAGATGAAGATAACAAATTCTCAATGCTTGATTTGTATTGTTGTATGTGAGGTCTGTAACAGATAAAACATCTCTTTAGATTTAGAAACATTTTAAATGCTATCCAGCCTTTAAGAATCATTCTAAAACATTATTTGCGAGACTAAAATGTGGTGTGCAGAATAGCAAGAATAAGGCAGTCGGTACAGTCCATAGCCTTTGGTAAGATCCCTTACACTCCAGTGCCACAAAGTCTTTTAATGAATCTACGACATTTGTCAACACGTGTTGCATGAGGTACACAGAAAGTACAAGGTGATGGACAATACCATCTTACAAGTTCCAATGATTGTTACACACACACTAGGTGTGTTGAAATTTGTCCTCTGCATTTGAACCATCCCCATGTTCACCCCCTGGGAGGTGAGGGGAGCAGTAAGCAGTAGTGTGCGCCACGCTCGGGAATCATTTGGTGATTTAACCCCCAATTCCAACCCTTGATGCTGAGTGCCAAGCAGGGAGGTAATGGATCCCATTTTTTGTAGTCTTTGGTATGACTCGGCCGGGGTTTGAACTCACAACCTCCCAGTTTCAGGGCGGACACTCTAACCACTAGGCCACTGAGCTGGTTTACATCATCTTTGATTCTGGGGTAGTTGAGAAACGTCCATTATAAAGAGCAACCAGATAAAAGACACTTAAAAAAAAGGCAAAATCATTTCGGAGCATCATATTTTTGTAAATAATAATACCGCTACTTATAGATTCATGGAGGATGACACAAACTGTAGAGCTTGCGATCGGACAAAACAATTCCGTTATAAATCAAACAGGGAAAAATGTAAATGTATAGACTACATGCCTCGGTCCAAATTACATCTTATTTCACGTTTGCAGTCACATGTGAAGGATTGCTGCTCGCTATATGAGCACCACCCTTCTGGTTGTAATGTTGTGTAGTTCTGAACAAACACACAAACATTTGTCAATGCAAAGCCTCTTGCATTTTTGTCTAAAAAATTAAAAAGTTGGATCCTGAACATTCAGCAGCTGGATTTTGGAACATGGCCAGCATTTACTTTCAACACGAACACATCACCCCCATTCTTAAATCCCTTCACTGAGTATAAGGTCTCCCTCCTCACCCATCAGTGCATCCACGGATCTGCACCCCCTTACCTCCTCACCCCCCAGACCAGGGGTCGGCAACCCGCGGCTCCGGAGCCGCATGCGGCTCTTTGACCACTCTGATGCGGCTCAGCTGCATACTTGCCGACCCCCCGATTTTCCCAGGAGACTTGTGGATCTCAGTGCCTGTCTAAGAAATCTCCAAGGGCAATTATAATCCTATTTTCACTCTAATCACTAAATAAAGGGCGTGCCCTAAATGCACTGCAGTAATTGACCTCTACAGCATTTACTAACAGCGTGCCAACCCGGCCACATGTTGTATGTAGCTTTTACTTGCACACATAGGAGACAGCAAAGCATACTTACTCATCAGCCACACAGTTTACACTGACGGTAGTGTAACACAACACAACCAATACCCAGAATCCCATGCAGCCCTAACTCTTCCGGTCTAGATTATACACCCCCCGCTACCACCAAACCCCCCCACACATCAACCCTCCCCCCCTCCGTGCGTCGGTTGAGCGGAAGAGTTAGGGCTGCATGGGATTCTGGGTATTTATTGTGTTGTGTTTATGTTGTGTTACAGTGCAGATGTTCTCCAGAAATGTGTTTGTCATTCTTTTTTGGTGTGGGTTCAAAGTGTGGCGCATATTTGTAACGTAACAGTGTTAAAGTTGTTTTTGTACGGCTACCGTCAGTGTAAGCTGTGTGGCTGTTGAAGTAGTAGGCCTTGCTGTCACTTACGTGAGCAAGCTGAAGCTGCATTCTACATGTGGTCGAGCAGGCACACTGTTTTGGCAGACTGTAGAGGGCTCCAAAAGCAGTGCCATCACGCCCTGATATTCGGGAGTCGGCCGGAAATAATGAGAGGATTGGCAAGTATGACGCTATCAAACGCCATTCATTCAAAACTCGCGGACTGCGCTAACATCAAATTTCCATATTAAGGTGCGTGCCGGTGCATGTGTCTGAGACCCCTGGTTAACATAGCACAAAGCAATTTAAGCTTTGTATGCGGTGTTTTTCATTTTAAATTTACATTTTTTTTTTGTGGCTCCGATTATTTTCTTTAATTTATGAAACTTGCCACTGAGTGGTAAAGGTTGCCGACCCCTGCCCCAGACCATTTCACGCACCCTCCGCTCGACATCCACACACACACCCTCGTAACACCAAGGACTAAGCTCTATGCACCATGGTGATAGGGTTTTCTCTGCTGCCGCCCCAAGACTGTGGAACACCCTCCCTGACCACCTGAAGACCCCACATACTACAGCTGCTTTTAAAAAGAGCCTTAAGTCTCATCTTTTTAGAAACGCCTTCTGCTAATTTTTTTAAATGTTTATATGTTTTATGCATTTTTAACTACTCTTATATCATTTAAAACTCTGTTGCACTTTGAGATTGACAAATGTAAAGGGCTTTACACATGACATGTATTATTATTATTATTATTAAGTGAAGTTCAAATTCCCAGTTTGCATTTGTTGCACATTTTGCAGGCGACTGATAATGACTGACAGATTCCCTGAAGTCTCATTTTTAAGACTTCTTTGAGTTTACTGACTGTTAGAAGTTGTGTTTTTGAAAGCTTTTTTTTTTCTAATCTTTCATTTGGCCTATAACACATCTTAGCTGCTAATGGATACAAAACCCAATTATACATTGTTTTTTCTCCAAAAGTCCAGTCTGTCTAGGTCAGGGATCGGCAACCCGCGGCTCCGGAGCCGCATGCGGCTCTTTGACCACTCTGATGCGGCTCAGCTGCATACTTGCCGACTCTCCCAGACCCTCCCAATTTTCCCAGGAGACTTACGGATCTCAGTGCCTCTCCTAGAAATCTCCCAGGGCATATATTCTCAGATTTTCACCCTAAATTAGGGCTGCATGGGATTCGGGTATTTGTTTTGTTGTGTTTATGTTGTGTTACAGCGGATGTTCTCCAGAAATGTGTTTGTCATTCTTTTTTGGTGTGGGTTCACAGTGTGGCGCATATTTGTAACGTAACAGTGGTAAAGTTGTTTTATACGGCTACCGTCAGTGTAAGCTGTGTGGCTGTTGACCAAGTATGCCTTGCTGTCACTCACGTGTGCAAGCAGAAGCTGCATTCAACATGTGGCCGAGCAGGTACGCTGTTTGAGCAGGCTGTAGACGGTGCTAAAAGCAGTGCCATCACGCCCTGAAATTCGGGAGTCTCCCAGAAAAATTGGGAGGGTTGGCAAGTATAACTCTATCAAGCGCATTCATTTAAAACTTGCGGGCCGCACTAACAATGAACTTTCATTTTAAGGTGCGTGTGTCTGAGACCCCTGGTTAAAACATAGCACAAAGCAAAACAAGCTTTGTAAGCAGTGTTATTTCATTTTAAATTTTCAAAAGAGTTTTGTGGCTCCTATTGTTTTCTTTAATTTGTGAACCTTGTCAAAATGGCTCTTTGAGTGGTAAAGGTTGCCGTCCCCTGGTCTACGTCAGTGTTTTTCCACCTTTTTTGAGCTGAGGCACATTTTCTTCATTGAAAAAATCCGAAGGCGAAATACCAGCAGAAATCATTAAAAATTTGAACTCGATACTTACAATAAAAAGTCGTTGTCGCAATTGTTGAATATGAATATAAACCATAACCAACCATGCATCACTATACTTGTCTCAAAGTACTGTCACGACCTGTCACATCACGGCGTGACTTATTTCGAGTTTTTTGGTGTTTTCCTGCGTGTAGTGTCTTGCGCTCCTATTTTGGTGGCTTTTCCTGTTTTGTTGGTATTTTCCTGTTGCAGTTTCATGTCTTCCTTTGGGCGCTGTTCCCCGCACCTGCTTTGTTTTAGCAATCAGGACTATTTCAGTTGTTGCTATCTTTTCTTTGTGTGGACATTGTTGTCATGTCATGTACGGATGTACTTTGTGGACAATCTCTGCTCCACACGCTGCAAGTCTTTGCTGTTGTCCAGCATTCTGTTTTTCTTTACTTTGCAGCCAGTTCAGTTTTAGTTTCGTTCTGCATAGCCATCCCTAAGCTTCAATGCCTTTTCTTAGGGGCACTCACCTTTTGTTTATTTTTGGTTTAAGCATTAGACACCTTTTTACCTGCACACTGCCTCCCGCTGTCGTATTCATATTGTGATCATGACAAGCCATGTTCCCGACGTCTACAAAGCAATTAGCTACCTGCTGCCACCTACTGATATGGAAGAGAATAACATGGTTAGTCTGCCGAGCTCTAGACACCACTGACACTCAACAACGGCACAATATTTGCGGATTATAATTACTGGTTTGAAAAAAATATTTTTAACCCAAATAGCTGAAACGACATAATCTCCCACGGCACACCAGACTGTATCTTACGGCACACTAGTACCAGAGTAGACATAGTTATTATTCAATTCAAAATGTATTAATTATATTATATTAATCATACAATTGCAAATGCTAAATGGGAACAGGAGACATAACACCGATCCTCGTTTTGGAACATCCAAAAACAAGCACATTATGTTTGGAAATCACTTGGATGTTTTCTGAAGTTCAACATGGTGAAGGACTAATCATTTTGGCAGCCAGTTTTCTTCTCTGGCTGATTAGACGACAAAAGGAGTGTTTGAGGATAATTGTTGTTCGCACAAGTAATTATGTGTCATTTTTTCTGATTGCTCTGCCACTGTTTCTGCTTCTATTGCATGACATTGTGTCTGTTTGTTTTGTGGCCTGAAGCAGGCAATACAAAATGCATTCTATAATTGTAACTGTTAAAGAAGGGAAGTAAGAAAAGATACATTTTCCTGTACATGTGAACTGATACGGTACCAATTCCCAGTACCTGCGAAATGATACCAGTGTTCAATGTGAACCAATTTTCAGTACAATTCTAATCCAATTTTATAGTGCAGTTCATGTGACACAATGATGAAGTAAGAGCGCAGCAGGATGATGAAAGACACATACAAATAGAAATAGGTGTATTCCAACAGACTGCATCCCTCGTTGTAATTTAGAATCAATTTCATTCATTGTCAATCGCGGAAGTGCAGCATCGACATGTTTGAGTGTCTAATTGTCTGTCAAGGTAAACTGTGACTTTTTTGGGAATGTTGCCTATCGTTCACAATCAATATGAAAGACGTGACGATGAATGGATTTTTTTTTTTTATGCATTCTAAATATTAAATAAATGCGATCAAAGGTCTGCTTACAATAGAGTCTAAGGGAGCCGTTCACTTTTGCCTATAGAGCCCCTAAAAAACATCCTAACATCTCCATTAAGGTTTTATACACATGATGTAAGTATATATGTAATGTAGTAATGGGCACATTTATAATAACATTTAATATTTACGATCATTTTGGATTTTGGATGCATTATTTTCAAAAAGGGATCACAAGGTTTTTTGTTTTTTTTTCTTCACAGTGTAACCCATGCCTTGGGCATTAATACACCCACATACTATCACAGATGCTGGCTTTTGAACTTTGCTTCTAGAACAGTCTGGATGGTTCTTTTCCTCTTTGGTCCAGAGGACACGACGTCCACAGTTTCCAAAAACAATTTGAAATGTGGACTCGTCAGACGACAGAACACTTTTCCACTTTGCATCAGTCCATCTTAGATGAGCTCGGGCCCAGCGAAGCCGGCGGTGTGTCTGGGTGTTGTTGATAAATGGCTTTCACTTTGCACAGTAGAGTTTTAACTTGCACTTACAGATATAGTGACAAACTGTAGTTACTGACAGTGGTTTTCTGAAGTGTTCCTGAGCCCATGTGGTGATATCCTTTACACTCTGATGTCGCTTTTTGATGCAGTACCGCCTGAGGGATCAAAGGTCACGGGCATTCATTGTTGGTTTTCGGCCTTGCAGTGATTTCTCCAGATTCTCTGAACCTTTTGATGATATTACGGACCATAGATGGTGAAATCCCTAAATTCTTTGCAATAGCTCGTTGAGAAATGTTGTTCTTAAACTGTTTGACAATTTGTTCACAAAGTGGTGAACCTCGCCCCATCCTCGTTTGTGAATGACTGAGAATTTCATGGAAGCTGCTTTTATACCCAATCATGGCACCCACCTGTTCCCAATTAGCCTGTTCACCTGTGGGATGTTCCAAAAAAGTGTTAGATGAGCATTCCTCAACTTTCGCAGTTATGCTTGCCACTTGTGCCAGCTTTTTGGAACATGTTGCAGGCATCAAATTCCAAATGAGCTACTATTTGCAAAATATAACACAACTTACCAGTTCGAACGTTAAGTATCTTGTCTTTGGTTGAAAAGGATTTGCAAATCATTGTATTCTGATTTGATTTACGATGTACACAACGTGCCAACTTCACTGGTTTTAGGTCTTGTACATCATGCACATTTTTCACATGACCTCTTGAAGCACCTAAGAGGAGATGCTGTCCTGCCCCCACAAATGTTCATCCGGGTGACAGGTTTTGGGACCAGTTCATAAATAGCTGTCGACGTTCATGGATTTTAGCAGCCAGACATTTTCTGATCAAAGCTTAGTCAGAGAAGGCACAACAAATACTGTACCGAAGTATTCCTGGCACAGTTTCATCAGGCACATTTTACATAATCTGCAACACAGTGGGTTGCAAAAAAAATATTGTAGTTGAATGTCAAGTTCGGTTCACTTCTACTGACTTGATATGTAAAGCTTCTAGCTACTAATATGTAAAGCATATTTATTTAGCTCATATTCAACAGATCTCTTAAGGAAGGTTTCAAAGCCCACCCACTCTGAAAATGTCTGCAAAAGAAACCAAACCTATCTACATTGTTTGGAGAAATTGAAGGCAAATCTCTTTTTCATAGCAACGGATCATGTTTTTTTCCCCCTCCTGCTGCAGAAAGTAGGACTTTTGTCTCTTGGCAATACAGTTATAGCCACCATTCTACATACTGATACAGTCACAGCCGCACAAAACATAGTATAACATGTGTACTATATTCAAAAATGTATTACTATTTGTAAGGGTGGTCATTACTTATTCATCAGGAGGTTATGTAACCGTTGGTGTTAGTCCGTACAGGTGCTAAAAAAAAAAACGATTCACATAAAAATCGTTATTCTGTTTTTCTGTCTTTAATCCTAAATTGGTTCATAATTTGAAAAAATGTATTTAAAAAAATAGAATAGTTTTAGGCCAAATCAGAGCTTACTTGCTGAGTGTATACGTAATACATCAACAGCCAAAGCAGCTTTTGTAACCTGTTTTGAAACGGTTGTATATCAATCAATCAAAGTTTATTTATATAGCCCTAAATCACGAGAGTCTGATAGGGCTGCACAAGCCACAACGACATCCTCGGTTCAGATTCCACAGCAGGGCAAGAAAACATGGTTATACTAAATAATACTGTATCTTGCAAGATTTGAATGGTGTTGAATTGAAATCAAATTGAAAGTTGTTAGATTTCCTTCCTTATTAGTTCATTAGTTAGCAACATAACTCAAAAATATAAGGGCGGATTTACATGAAACTTTCATAAAATGTCTGAAATAGGATAAGAAACAGCTGATTAGACTTTTCTGATCTGGATAATTTCTACAACGATAACTTATGTTTATTTTACAAGTCTCAACTTCTGTGCGTGTATGCTGGCGGCCCCACGGAAACAAAGAGATCTGACAGACAAGAGGGTCAACTCGGTTTCTTTCATTCTGCTATGGATAGCTCAAAAACTTAGTGGCAGATTTTAATCAAACTTTCAGAAAATGTGCAAAAAGGGGTTAAGGAAAAAGTCATTACATTTTGTGTGTGATCTGGATCATTTCTACTTTGTTACCTTATGTTTTTTTTACAAGCCTCAGCGATTTGTTTGTTTATATGCTATGAGCCTCGCCTCCACCTAAAGAGACAAAAAGAGTGGCTGGCAAAAAAGAGAGTTCACTTCATTTCTTTTTAACTATTCAATGTGTATGTATCATGACAAGCCAAGCCTTGCATGAATGGAGCAATATGCGCCGGCGAGCCCTACTGATGCATTTTATTACAAAAATACCAATGATACAAAAGTCAACAAACAAAAAAAACAAAGTCATTTGCACAATCTGCAAGAAGGATTTTCAGTTTCACCCTAGCTGTTTAACCTTAACGTACCATGCCGACACTTGGCATGTGTTTGTGGGCGCTGCGAGTTCAACAAGTGACCCCAAGCAGTTAAGTAAGGCTAACTCAGATGAACTTGACCAACATATTTGCCAAATGGACTGCAAAGGACTGCAGACTCACTTGCATTGTTGACTACACGGGTTACACGGAGGTTTCAGACTTAAATGCAAAGGAAAATTAACTATAATTAATTTGTAAACTGTGATTAATCGGCTTAAAGACTGTAATTATTTGAAAGGCCAAAAAAACAATTCATATGTGAGTTATATTGCTTTTGTCATGTTTAGGACATTACAACATTATTTGTTGTAATTGGGGGGTTCCGTTGTTATTAGCAAATGATAAAATGAAACGTGCATAATATCAAAGTAAAAGAGGGCCATAAACAAACATGTCCTTTGGGGCCTCACAAAGCCTAACATTATTTGTTGTAATGTCCTAATTAATCTGATTAAAAAAATATATTATTTGATAGCTCCAATTTTTTCATTTTGTGACATCTTCCACTTACAAGCACATAAGTGGAAATTCCACAAACTGGTTATTATTATGTATATGTTTACAAAAAGCTATACAGTCTAAGTCACGGTTTACTTACTGGGGGCGGTATAGCTCGGTTGGTAGAGCGGCCGTGTCAGCAACTTGAGGGTTGCAGGTTCGATCCCCGCTTCCGCCATCCTAGTCACTGCCGTTGTGTCCTTGGGCAAGACACTTTACCCACCTGCTCCCAGTGCCACCCACACTGGTTTAAATGTAACTTAGATATTGGGTGTCACTATGTAAAGCGCTTTGAGTCACTAGAGAAAAGCGCTATATAAATATAATTCACTTCACTTCACTTCACTTTTCGTAAAGCAGTTTCTGCTTTACACACACACACACAGGTACATTACAGTATATTGCCAAAAGTATTTGGCCATCTACCTTGACTCACATATGAACTTGAAGTGCCATCCCATTCTTACCCATATAGTTCAATATGATGTCGGTCCACCTTTTGCAGCTATTACAGCTTCACCTCTTCTGGGAAGGCTGTCCACAAGGTTGCGGAGTGTGTTTATAGGAATTGTCCACCATTCTTCCAAAAGCACATTGGTGAGGTCACACACTGATGTTGGTCGAGAAGGCCTGGCTCTCGGTCTCCGTTCTCCTTCATCCCAAAGGTGTTCTATCGGGTCCAGGTTAGGACTCTGTGCAGGCCCGTCAAGTTCATCCACACCAGACTCTGTCATCCATGTCTTTATGGACCTTGCTTTGTGCAGTGGTGCATAGTCATGTTGGAAGAGGAAGGGGCCCGCTCCAAACTGTTCCCACAAGGTTGGGAGCATGGAATTGTCCAAAATGTTTTGGCATCATGGAGCATTCAAAGTTCCTTTCACATGAACTAAGGGGCCAAGACCAACTCCTGAAAAACCACCCCACTTCATAATTCCTCCGCTGAGCCTTCTGTCAGTTTACGTGACCTACCGCTTCATGGCTGAGTTGCTGTTGTTCCCAAAGTCTTCCATTTTCTTATAATAAAGCCGACAGTTGACTTTGGAATATTTAGGAGCGAGGACATTTCACATCTGGATTTGTTGCACAGGTGGCATCCTATGACAGTTCCACGCTGGAAATCACTGAGCTCCTGAGAGCGGCTCGTTATTCAACAAATGTTTGTAGAAACAGTCTCCATGCCTAAGTGCTTGATTTTATACACCTGTGGCCGGGCCAAGTGATTAGGACACCTGATTCTGATCATTTGGATGGGTGGCCAAATACTTTTGGCAATATAGTGTATGTCCGCAAGAGACAACAAGCCTAACTAAATATCACACATCATAAAATGTGCTCCTACGCAGGGCATAAACAGTTTAGTCAGTTTCGATATGCACGGTTTCTATTTTCAGTAACTACGGACATTTGGAGCATTGGGGGGGTTCCGTTTTATTAGCAAATGATAAAATGAAACCTGCATGATATCAAAGCAAAATGGGGCCATAAACAAACATGTCCTTTAGGGCCTCACAAAGCCTAAACTGCCACCACCCCCACTCCAAGTCTAAACACCTTATGCTGATTATGTGTAATAAACAAAAACACAACAACAACAGATAGTCAATATGTTATGCTTGGGAATTAGTAGGTAATTAGACATTGGGTTGGATTACAGGCTAACCTCACAGTAGAATAGTGAATTAAAAAAATCTAATAATCCTGGTTTTGTAAAGCAATCGGTCCATTAAGTGCCCCACTTCACTTCCTTAATATGTTAGGGAGCGACGTATTAAAATCACATCAATACACCAATGCAGTTGTCATTATGGATGATGGATATGTGTGGGGAGGAGCTGCAGAGAGGGATGATGTTTGTTTGGGATATCAAGAGTGTTAATGCGATAGACTTATTTTCCTCCCTTCAGGCAAGGCTCAGTGTATTGACAAACAAAAGGGGTAATAAAACATGTCAGCTAAACGCAGCACACATGTACCAGTCAGCTGAGACAAAAGGAACCATTCCTGACAGGTCTCCAAAGACCTCCTTTTGTTTCTAATAATAAAGATTGTTGATGTTTGTCTTTATACTGTCCACGAGACACAACCGTGCAAAGGAAAACAATACTGGTTCTACATTCTAAAAGCAGGTTTATAACAATAAATATAACATAATTATTTGCAAATTGCCATTGTCTTGTAACATTAACACTATTAAGCATACAAAAAAGCATACATCTTTATACATTTGACGTTTTTGCAGTTACAGTCAGCAGTATTTTCAATCAATTTAAAATTAGACCAATTCTCTCCCTTACTTCTTGTCTCAGCCTTTTGTCCTCGGTTTTGCATTTTCACGTTGATCAAATAGTGTCCCAATTCTCCTGTAAGGCTAAGAGAAGGGTTAAGTTCCAAGGTGTGTATAGCCCTTGAAACAAAGTGTGATCCCGACCACACTTGCCAGTGTTATGAAAAAGAACGCTGCGTAGAAAGCAAACAAGTAAAGTACCAATGATTGTCACACACACACTAGGTGTGGCGAAATTATTCTCTGCATTTGACCCATCACCCTTGATCAACCCCTGGGAGGTGAGGGGAGCAGTGAGCAGCAGCAGTGGGCGCGCCCGGGAATCATTTTTAGTGATTTAACCCCCAATTCCAACCCTTGATGCTGAGTGCCAAGCAGGGAGGTAATGGGTCCCATTTTTATAGTCTTTGGTATGACTCGGCCGGGGTTTGAACTCACAACCTACCGATCTCAGGGCGGACACTAACCACTAGGCCACTGAGTAGGTCAAGTAATAAGCATTATTGATTTTCATTGTACTGTAATGATCAATCTACTCAACGTACATACTACCATGTTTTGAATGTTGTTTTTATTTAAAAAATTGCTCCCTAGCAATAGTTAATATTAGTATTTAATAGGGATGTAACGGTATTATAAATACCG
This sequence comes from Entelurus aequoreus, assembly GCF_033978785.1. Classification (NCBI taxonomy): domain Eukaryota; kingdom Metazoa; phylum Chordata; class Actinopteri; order Syngnathiformes; family Syngnathidae; genus Entelurus; species Entelurus aequoreus. The sequence continues at coordinate 36,092,907 of NC_084733.1, forward strand.
CAGTATTTCGGTTTCAAAGTTTTCTCAATAATACCGTGGTGTGTGACGGTATCAAATGAAAACTTGGTGAGTCTAGCTTTTTTTCGCCATTTTAGCGCTGTAAATAAACCCCCAGAATCTTCTGCGCAGCGCGGGACCGGCAAGGTGGGGGCGCTGAACGACGCAAGCAGCAAGTGAGGTGTGTTCGTAATCGTCGTAGATAAAAGGAATAGATTTTTGGACTTTAAATCCATCCATAGCTGGTTGAGTTATGTTGCTAACAAACAGACAGACAAGCACAGGCCAAAACATATACCGTAATTTCCGGACTATAAGCCGCTACTTTTTCCCCTCGTTCTGGTCCCTGCGGCTTATACAATGGTGCGGCTTATTTACGGCCTGTTCTTCTCCGACACCGACGAAGAGGATTTCGGTGGTTTTAGTACGCAGGAGGAAGACGATGACACAATGATTAAAGACTGACTTTTCATATGCCGGTAGGCTGGTTATTTTGATAACGTACAGGCGAGCACTTTGTATTACTTTGCACCGTTGTATTATTTGTACTCTGCACGAATGCTGTTCGCCATGTCAAAGATGTGAAAGTTTGATTGAATGATTGAAAGATTTATTGTTAATAAATGGGACGCTTTGCGTTCCCAGTCATCTCTGTCCCGACAATCCCCTCCGTGGTAGCAGGAACCCCTATATACTACGGTAATTACACATCAAAACCCTGCGGCTTATAGTCGGGTGCGGCTTATATATGGAGCAATCTGTATTTTCCCCTGAATTTAGCTGGTGCGGCTTATAGTCAGGTGCGGCTTATAGTCCGGAGATTACGGTAACCTCATTGGCGGGGGTAAGAAAGTTTGCGTTCTGCAAAGCGAAGCTCGCCACTTATGTTTTGAGCGTTTCCAAGGCAACACAGAGCCAGCTGGTCTCGTCGCAACGCACGGCGGGAAATCACCCAAAGAAAATGTTCACTTCGGGAAATATGAGTAATCTCAAAAGCTACTTGATACATCCTCAATTCCTCCATCTACACTGTATTGCCAAAAGTATTTGGCCACCCATCCAAATGATCAGAATCAGGTGTCCTAATCACTTGGCCCGGTCACAGGTGTACAAAATCAAGCACTTAGGCATGGAGACTGTTTCTACACACATTTGTGAAAGAATCGGCCGCTCTAAGGAGCTCAGTGATTTTCAGCGTGGAACTGTCATAGGATGCCACCTGTGCAACAAATCCAGTCGTGAAATGTCCTCGCTCCTAAATATTCTGGGTTTGGAAGTTGCCAGGAGAACGCTACATTTCGGACTGCATTGTGCCGAATGTGAAATTTGGTGGAGGAGGAATTATGGTGTGGTGTTGTTTTTCAGGAGTTGGGCCCCTTAGTTCCAGTGAAAGGAACTTTGAATGCTCCAGGATACCAAAACATTTTGGACAATTCCATGCTCCCAACCTTGTGCGAACAGTTTGGAGCGGGCTCCTTCCACTTCCAACATGACTGTGCACCAGTGCACAAAGCAAGGTCCATAAAGACATGGATGACAGAGTCTGGTGTGGATGAACTTGACTGGCCTGCACAGGGTCCTGACCTGGACCCGATAGTCTCCATTCTAATTCATCCCATAGGTCAGGGGTCGGCAACCCGCGGCTCTAGAGCCGCATGCGGCTCTTTAGCGCCGCCCTAGTGGCTCTAAGGAGCTTTTTTAAAAATGTATGAAAAATGGAAAAAGATGAGGAAAAAAAAAAGTTTTTGTTTTAATATGGTTTCCGTAGGAGGACAAACATGACGCAAACCTCCCTAATTGTTATAAAGCACACTGTTTATATTAAACATGCTTCACTGATTCGAGTATTTGGCGAGCGCCGTTTTGTCCTACTAATTTTGGCGGTCCTTGAACTCACCGTAGTTTGTTTAAAAGTATAACTTTCTCCGACTTTCTAGGACGTGTTTTATGCCACTTCTTTTTCTGTCTCATTCTGTCCACCAAACTTTTAACGTTGTGCGTGAATACACAAAGGTGAGTTTTGTTGATGTTATTGACTTGTGTGGAGTGCTAGTCAGACATATTTGGTCACTGCTTGACTGCAAGCTAATCGATGCTAACATGCTATTTAGGCTAGCTATATGTACATATTGCATCATTATGCCTCATTTGTAGCTATATTTGAGCTCATTTAGTTTCCTTTAAGTCATCTTAATTCAATTTATATCTCATGACACACTATCTGTATGTAATATGGCTTTTAATTTTTTGCGGCTCCAGGCAGATTTGTTTTTGTATTTTTGGTCCAATATGGCTCTTTCAACATTTTGGGTTGCCGACCCCTGCCATAGGTGTTCTGAGAGCCAGGCCTTCTCGACCAACATCAGTGTGTGACCTCACCAATGCGCTTTTGGAAGAATGGTCGGAAATTCCTATAAACACACTCCGCAACCTTGTGGACAGCCTTCCCAGAAGAGTTGAAACTGTAATAGCTGCAAAAGGTGGACCGACATCATATTGAACCCTATGGGTTAGGAATGGGATGGCACTTCAAGTTCATATGTGAGTCAAGGCAGGTGGCCAAATACTTTTGGCAATATAGTGTAATTTTCTACCGCTTGTCTCTCTGTATCGCATGGGGTAGGCAAACATCAGTTTGAGAGGTATTTACATTATTAATAGTTATATTGTTAGTTTACTTTTCTGAGTAAGGTTAGCCTCTAGAATGGAACCTAGGTAGGTGACCTCATCTTTCCTGGTGATAACAATGTCACCTACTTTTATGGTGAAGTCATTGACTTTCTTAAGTTTGATGTGGGACCCAAACAGGATGGATTCTGTTTTACCCAAGTGTATGGATAGCTTGTTGTCAGCGAGCCAGGTGCAAGTTCTACAGAGCTCAGCACTGAGGATTTTCTCCACCTGTGACTTGTCCTTGCCGGATACCAGCAAGGCCGAGTCATCCGCAAACAAAAACAATTCACAGTCGCATGCCGATGACATGTCGTTTATGTATATTAGGAACAGTAAAGGTCCCAATATACTGCCTTGGGGGACTCCACAGCTCACCGAGAGGGGGGGGACACGGTGCCGTTCACCTCTACCACCTGCTCCCTCCCCTCCAAGTAAGATTGCATCCATATATATGATATCTACTTAGTTGAATTTCAAAGTTGACCAACTTCTCGGCTTATGACCAAAACTTTCTACTATACAGGTGAGAGGCATGATATATAATCCTGCGTTAACGTTTCCAATCTCACAGGAATTTTAGCAGCAGAAGCTCAGTAGCTTGCTTGCCTCTCGCTAGTGGCCGAAGAAGCAGTGTGAGTGTCTCTAAAAAATGTTTCCCCCGCATTAGTTCTTACAATAATAACATTGCTATAGCTTAGTTAATTTGCAAGTCAAAGCAAGTAAATAGAGCACTAGTGGCGATTTTTGGATGTTTTTTAAATGACTCTTCATTATTTGCATTGTTAGCCACCTCTCGCTAGCAGTTTTTCGAGATTTAGACGTACAGAAACACATGTGTGTTCTTGTCTAACAAAGATTGTGAATGATAGGCAAAATAAAATAAAAAAGTTTATTTCCCGTTTAAGAGTGGAATTGTAATTCAGCCTATATTTAATGTTGGCTCAGGCCAGGCTCTGAATTATTCCTACTTCTACCCTGCTGAGTTATATGACCCATTATGCATTCAGCCTACGAGCTTTATATACATAAGGTTTTGAATGTAAGCACTTTCTTGAAAACTTCTGGAAGATTTGTTTGTCCCTCTGAATGTGTAAATATGGCAGAGCAACTTAATGGTAAATTCTCAGCAAAAACTGTGGTTGTGGTATAATCCTAAATGCATAACGCTCAACTGTATTGGGAAGTAGAAGGTGTTGCTATTTCAATTTTATCAAAACAAAAGTAAAAATAAGCAAAGTGTTTTTACATGAAATATATTTGGAATGTTAAATTAATGGGCTTCTATCTACTTTACTTCTGGGTGGCCTTGATTAAACCAGCTTCTAAAAGCTGCTAAAACTAATACTGAATGTGATAATACATTCCCAAATGACTAAAAAGAGTACTTTCTTTCTGTCAACGGATATAAATGTGTCCTAGATATAAACTTCAAATATATAACAGCTGCAATCCAAACATTTTAACACTAATGTGGTTAAGCCTCCAAGGTTTGATTCAGCAACAATGTGTGGCTGTGATCGTGCACTCACACTCCCATCACACTAATTAGCAGTGCTGAGATTTGATTTCATATCAACCAATTAGTTTGTGGTTATCATAGCACAAAGTAGAGTTCTTAACGTGTGACCACAGTCTTCTCAAATGGTTCTCCTTTGCCTGACTATTTCATCCAATTCCTCATGTACTGTAGAACTTGTAGTCGTCATTCTCATTTGATTCCCCATGTAATTGAACTAACCATGGTCCACATAGATCTAGTTACATATTTCCAATTTTTATTTAGTGCCTTTTAAAGGATTTGCATATTGTTAATGTTACCTACATACACTATATTGCCAAAAGTATTTGGCCACCTGCCTTGACTCACATATGAACTTGAAGTGCCATACCATTCCTAACCCATGGGATTTAAAATGATATCGGTCCACCTTTAGCAGCTATTACAGCTTCCACTCTTCTGGGAAGGCTGTCCACAAGGTTGCGGAGTGTGTTCATAGGAATTTTCCACCACTCTTCCAAAAGCGCATTGGTGAGGTCACACACTCTCAGTCTCCGTTCTAATTCATCCCAAGGGTCTTCTATCGGGTTCAGGTCAGGACTCTGTGCAGGCCAGTCAAATTCATCCACACCAGACTCTGTCATCCATGTCTTTATCGACCTTGCTTTGTGCACTGGTGCACAGTCATGTTGGAAGAGAAAGGTTGGGAACATGGAATTGTCCAAAATGGAGCATTCAAAGTTCCTTTCACTGGAACTAAGGGGCCAAGCCCAACTCCTGAAAAACAACCCCACACCATAACTCCTCCTCCACCAAACTTCACACTAGGCACAATGCTGTCCGAAATGTACCGCTCTCCTGGCAACTGTCAATAAGGGGACTTTGGGGTTTGTTTTCCCGGAATGCAAAGGAAAGTTGGCGCGGGCAAGGCGTGAAGGTAAGGACATATTTTATTATTACTATAAAAAAAGAACCAAAGGTACAAAAACTTGGCTAATGAAACAAAACTTGCACAAAGGCAGAAACTATGAACAATAAACAAAAACTTACTTGGAACATGAAAATAAACAAAAACTTACTTAGCATGGAACTATGGTAGCATGAAGTCAAACAGTTAGCAGGGGTGTCAGAAGTAGCATGGCATGAAGTGAGCAGAGGTAATGTCGCCAGGCTGATTCCCTGGCAACTATCGGTTTAAATAATAGTGACATGATTAGTGAAAACAGGAGCGTGACTCAAAATGTGAAACTAATGGTTGCTATGGTGACAAAACAAGAGAGTGAAAAAGCAGGAACTAAATGTCCAAAAACCAAACAGAACATGACTTAAACAAAACATGATCCCAGACATGACAGCAACCTTCAAACTCAGACTCGTCCATTAGATTGCCAGATGGAAAAGCGTGATTCATCACTCCAGAGAACGCGTCTCCACTTGATTTTATACACCTGCAATTAGGACACCTGATTCTGATCATTTGGATGGGTGGCCAAATATTTTTTGGCAATATAGTGTATATTGCTTGCATACACATACACCTACAGAAATGAGCATATTGATCTTCCCTTCATATTTCTGCATGCTAACTTTCATATAGTTATTATGGTATATCTTTAAGTATTACCGTAAATGGTTAGTTTTAAAGTAACACGTATAAAAGGACACACATTAGAGCCCTGACATGAGGGTGTGAGGTATATATATTGCAATCATCAAGATAAGCCAGCAGAGGAGCTGTTACCATGGAAACCAGGGTCAGATGGGACACGGACATCCCAACCCCCCTTTGGAACAGTTTATCAGACTTTGTGGCGAAGGAGAAGACAGACGAGGAGCCAAGGGAAGCAGATGGTGATTCTGAAAATTGACAACGACTTGGCGAGCTTTATTAGAGATTTAAAGGCCTACTGAAATACTTTTTTAAAATTTAAACGGAGATAGCAGATCCATTCTATGTGTCATACTTGATCATTTCACGATATTGCCATATTTTTGCTGAAAGGATTTGGTAGAGAACATCGACGATAAAGTTCGCAACTTTTGGTCGCTGATAGAAAAAGCCTTGCCTGTACCGGAAGTAGCGTGACGTCACAGGTTGAAAGGTTCCTCACATTTCCCCATTGTTTACACCAGCAGCGAGAGCGATTCGGACCGAGAAAGCGACGATTACCCCATTAATTTGAGCGAGGATGAAAGATTTGTGGATGAGGAACGTGAGAGTGAAGGACTAGAGTGCAGTGCAGGACGTAGCTTTTTTTGCTCTGACCGTAACTTAGGCAAAAGGGCTCATTGGATTCCACACTTTCTCCTTTTTCTATTGTGGATCACGGATTTGTATTTTAAACCACCTCGGATACTATATCCTCTTGAAAATGAGAGTCGAGAACGCAAAATGGACATTCACAGTGATTTTTATCTCCACGACAATACATCGGCGAAGCACTTTAGCTACGGTGCTAACGTGATAGCATCGGGCTTCACTGCAGATAGAAACAAAAGAAATAAACCCCTGACTGGAAGGATAGACAGAAAATCAACAATACTAATAAACCATAGACCTGTAACTACACGGTTAATGCTTTCCAGCCTGGCGAAGCTTAACAATGCTGTTGCTAACGACGCCATTGAAGCTAACGTAGCTACGGGAACTCACAGAGCTATGCTAAAAACATTAACGCTCCACCTACGTCAGCCAGCCCTCATCTGCTCATCAACACCCGTGCTCACCTGCGTTCCAGCGATCGACGGAGCGACGAAGGACTTTACCCGATCATCTATGCGGTCGGTGGCTAGCGCCGGATAGCGTGTCTGCTATCCAAGTCAAAGTCCTCCTGGTTGTGTTGCTGCAGCCAGCTGCTAATACACCGATCCCACCTACAGCTTTCTTCTTTGCTGTCTTCATTGTTCATTAAACAAATTGCAAAAGATTCACCAACACAGATGTCCAGAATACTGTGGAATTTTGCGGTGAAAACCGAGCTTTTTGTATTGGATCCAATGGTGTCCGAATACTTCCGTTTAACTGATTACGTCACGCGCATACGTCATCATACCGAGACGTTTCAGCCGGATATTTCCCGGGAAATTTAAAATTGCACTTTATAAGTTAACCCGGCCGTATTGGCATGTGTTGCAATGTTAAGATTTCATCATTGATATATAAACTATCAGACTGCGTGGTCGGTAGTAGTGGGTTTCAGTAGGCCTTTAAACAAACACGTAGGAGAAAAAGTTGTTCTCCTTTACTAGATGCTAGACGAAAAAGCATCGGTTTTAAGAACAGCAGACTTTGAATAAAGTTGTTTTTAGCACTTTTAAATAAATAAAGACTTTCAAAGTTATGCGGAAAGATCCAAGATGGCGCTACCCACAGGGCGACATCACAGAGGTCTACGAGTCAACCTTGTGGTTTTTCTTCTTTTCCTCACCTTGTTGTGCAGAGCTCAGAGTACATACACTGAAAATGTTTTTTTAAGATCGAATGACCGTTATAAAGCTGAGAGAGCGCAGCAATTTTGTACGTTTCTGGAGTCCTTCTCTAAGCTAGTATGCTATGCCAACCAGACGCTTGGACCGCTGCAGACGGGGGCAGCAGACGAAGCTGAAACGATAGCACAGCAGACGGGGGAGGAGCTGACCATAAACTCCGGTGCATGGTTAGCAAAGGAAGGCTAAGTCTTCCGGTTTTACTACTGGCAAATGTTCAAATGTCTCTGGCAAATATGATGGACGAACGGCTGCCCTCCTTAAACAAGCATGGTGCACCAATAGGAAGATGATTTCAAACTCCTGCTCTGAAAATATGGAATATCTGTAATTATCTTGGGTGATTTGAACCACTGTAATCTACAGTAATTCCTTTACAAGACATAACAGGAATACAAGAAACCTCTCCTGCAGTGTCCAGTATCCAGTGTTTATTTCACAGTCACACTGACTGAATTTTTGACCAAAAAATTGCTGGATTGATTTCAACTTACTGAATCATTTTGGATCAAATAGTTTTTAATAAACTATTATCATCCCTGAATCGTATCAGCAACCTCAAATTACAAATCGAATCGTTGTTAAAACAAATCGGTAGACCCCTCGTGCCTTGCAAAAGTATTCACCAGCTTTGGATGTTCCAGTCTGTTTTTTCTTTTATAAATGAATCATTGGTATATATTGTATATATGTTATAGACATAATATAATATATCTGTATATATATATTATTCTGTACACATATTATGTATATATTCGTATATATGTTAGATTTTTTATCGCTATATTAGTCTATTTATACCTGCATTGTCCTTTCCATCCTTATACTTTCCATCATTGTAACTGAGCTACTGTGTTGAACAATTTCCCTTGTGGATTATTAAAGTTTGTCTAAGTCTAAGTCTAAGTCTTGTCAATTTAATTACCCCTTTTGACAATAATAATGGAAAAAAAATAATTATTTCGCACAGTAATAAGAAATATATTTGGCAAATCCAGGACCATATCTGTTTCAACCTGCTAGAGAACTACGCCTTTGAAGAAGTTTCCAGCAAAACAACGACCCCAAGCATACAGCAAATGCTACACAAAGCTAGGAATGGGTAAATAATTAACTACTTTTACAGGCACCGACCGAAGTCCGTCAGTACTACATGGCACTAATTAATAGTAATAATAAATCAATCATTTCATATTTTGATACTTTTTTTAACGTGAGGTCACGCACGGTTGCAGACTCAGCACTGGCTCAAGCACTTGGCCGGGATACAAGCAGTCAAGCAGTGAAATTAGCTGCACTGCTTCCAGGTAATGTTACAATATTCAGTGCCAACAAAGCAACAATAAGGCGCTCAAAAGTAGGAATGTATATTGTTCGGATTTTATCGATACCGGTATTCATCGATACCCGTATCGTTACTATATGTAATTTGTGCAAATAATTATTAGCAGAAGAGGGTTGTGCACCAGCAACATCATGATATAACATCTCACAGCAGGGAAGCATTTTAAGTCTTAAACAAGTCAACTATGTCTGCATGTGCAAGGTGCAATGCAGTTATGTCATGATCTTGTGAAGACCACACAGATCCATTACTGTGTTTCTATTTATTACAATTACACTCAGTATATCTATTCATCTTTTTTATACCGCTTGTCCTTATTATAACATTTAAAATAAACGTAATAACATAGTAAAATAATGTTAATGTATGGTAGTCATGTTCAAATCAAATATATACTATAAATCAATACAATCAATCAGCGTGTTAGGTGGGTGTGCATTTTGTAACAGTAAAGAATTATTTGTGTTATGTTGCACATGGACCTACTTTAGCGACGGAGCAAAAGTTAGTGTTGACAGTCATCGACGTATTTGTGTCGGTTGTGTATTAAATAGATAAAAAGACCCAGTGGTTATTTAAAATGTTTTAGAGTGGATTAATTTTGGCCTGTGAAGTACTGGATCGCTGAAAGGATGGTCGGGTTGATGAAGCGCGCCGTAGTAGCGGTCGTGTGTTAAATGGCACTCACCTCAAACTGACACTAACTAACTCTTATTACAGTGCGTGACTTTGGGGACTGGGAGGAAATATTGTTCTGTTACAAACTTTGGCTTGGTGTTGCTTCCTTATTTGTGATTATTCCAAGCGGATTATCATCTACCCGTGCATAGCAGCGGCACTTGATCTAAATGTGACATTGTGTCATAACTACGACTGTCAGCTAGGGGACGGCGTGGCGAAGTTGGTAGAGTGGCCGTGCCAGCAATCGGAGGGTTGCTGGTTACTGGGGTTCAATCCCCACCTTTTACCATCCTAGTCACGTCCGTTGTGTCCTTGGGCAAGACACTTCACCCTTGCTCCTGATGGGTGCTGGTAGCGCCTTGCATGGCAGCTCCCGCCATCAGTGTGTGAATGTGTGTGTGAATGGGTGAATGTGGAAATACTGTCAAAGCGCTTTGAGTACCTTGAAGGTAGAAAAGCGCTATAACCCAAGTATAACCCATAGATACAAAAATAAATATCGATAGCACTATCATTAGTCCAGAATCTTAACGGTCTTCCTGGATCCACCCAATGAGGAACCGATACCAAAGACTACCAGTGCATGGTATACATTCCTACTCATAAGTAAGGCTACACTTTTAAAAATGAGCTAGCTTGATGCTGATTTGCAATCGACATGCTAAACATTAGATTTAAGGATTTAACCTGCCACTTGCAACACCTCCAAATTATAATGAATACTACATCTATGATGCACGTTACAATGAAACAGCAGGTGTGAAGTATGACCAATACTTACAGTATAAACACTTTGTAGGGCTCAAAAAAGATGACTCACACGTTCAACTTGATGGCAAAGACTACTTTTTAGCTAAAGCAACACAACATAGTCTATAGTATAGTCTTGGAATTGCAACTGCATGCAAAGTGTACTATATAATGCAGTACAGTACTTGCAAATGACACACAAAAAGTGTAAGAAAACAAGATAACCACTAAAAAGCACAGTGCAGTGTTAAATGTTAAATCAAAAGAATAATGATTTTTTTTTAAACAATTAATATTTGACACATCTGAACACACACAAAAGTACCGAAAAACGGTACTGTGGAGTAGTAATATAGATTCTCAGGTGCCAGGAATTGTTACTGTAGTGATTTTAAAGACAACAGGGTAAATGTTTTAGCGTGGCTAAGTAAAAGCCCAAGGGCTTCATGTAACTCTGCAGAATTGAGACGTATAAAGAGTGAACTGAATGTGGAAATTGATGCTCCACATTCAATGCCTCATAATCATATTTGTGAGAACGTCTGTTTATCTTGGCGACCATTTATGCTGCACGTTTAATGCTTCATATTCATATTTGTGAGGATGTCTATTTATTTATCCAGGCGACCGTTTTGCCACCTATTGCTGTCACAATGTGTTCTTGTGACTCCAGCACAGCTTGACCAGTCAGGCGGACAGCTGCAGCAGCCGATGGTTGTAGCACATTAATGGCACCGGAGACGGTGGAGGAATGGCCCAACTTTGTGCTAACTCTCCCGTTTCCTAATCACAAATTGAGTAGTCAAACAAGAGTCAAAGTCTTTTGTATCCTTTTTGATATTGTGGCATGTTTAGCTCCAAAAGATTTCAAACCAAATATTACAGAATTTTCACGTGAAACGCTAATCTGGCTGTGAGCAGGCTACCCTATGAACACATTTTGTTGTAAATTGCACAGGTTAAATTTATCTTGGGTGTAATTAGATTTGTCCACATGTGCTCCCACCTCTTCTAAAGTTTTACGTATCATGGCAGCAACTGTCTTTTAAACGGGTGAGCACTACTCTTCGGTCCCCTTGCCTGTTTCGGCCATGCACATCCATCGTTTTCTTCACCTTCTTCCTGATGTTGCACCACTAATTACGGTAACACTTTAGTATATGGAACATATTCACCACTAATTAGTTGCTTATTAACATGCAAATTAGTAACACATTGGCTCTTAATTAGTCATTATTAAGTACTTATTAATGCCTTATTCTGCAACAACCCTAACCCTAACCCTAACCCCAACCAAATAACTCTAAATTAAGTCTTTGTTACTTAGAATATGTTCCCCATACTAAAGTGTTACCCTAATTTCTTATTTGTTCCTGTGTGCTGTTATCTAACTGTAAAGCATTGACAGCCTTGCACACTTTACCACACTCAATCCTCTTTATTTGACAGGAAACGCCATAGAGTATATTTTGGCACACCTTCACTTGAGCACAAAGCATCTCCTTCCTTCGTTTTCACTGTGTCTGCTCATCATCCTTGTGTTTCTGATTGTGCAGAGTGTAGGATCTCAGGTGCAAAGCTAATTTCGATGTGATTTTCAAATTTAAAAGGGGTCGTGAACAGGGAGTGGCGAGCCACTCCAATGTGAAATGTGATTAGATTAATGCGTGTGCACACTTTTTTAATACATCTGAATTTTTTTGTGCGTACATTTTCTGGATTTGAGCGTTTTTAATCCACTAGGCCCCAGATCTTTATTATATTCTGTGTGCATTTGTGGCTGACTTGCAAAAGCTGTTCACGCTCAATCGCCAAGCAACCTGACATACTTTCAGCTATTTCGCAAAGAGGAATGGGGGTGAAATGTGCAGTGTCTGGATGTGCCAGTTTGACTGAGACAGATACACTTAGACTCAATGCTATGGTTGCAGTCAAAGGTACTCAATATTGACCTGAAGGGTGTGAATACATGAATGTCAAACTCATTTTAAATCGGGGGCCACATGGAGAAAAATCTACTCCTAAGTGACCCGGACTGGTAAAATCATGGCACGATAACTTAAAAATAAAGACAACTTCAGATTGTTTTCTTTGTTTAAAAATAGAACAAGCACATTCTGAAAATGTACGAATCATAATGTTGTTGTTTTTTTACACTTACATGTTGCGGTTAATAGAATTCTACCTTAATTTGGGGCGGTATAACTCGGTTGGTAGAGCGGCCGTGCCAGCAACTTGAGGGTTCCAGGTTCGATTCCCGCTTTCAACCATCCTAGTCACTGCCGTTATGTCCTTAGGCAAGACACTTTACCCATCTGCTCCCAGTGCCACCCACACTGGTTTAAATGTAACTTAGATAATGGGTTTCACTATGTAAAGCGCTTTGAGTCACTTGAGAAAAGCGCTATATAAATATAATTCACTTCACTTCACTAATTTGTCGTTATTTATACTTTCTGAATAAATTGTGATAATGTTGATCATTCAACTCATTGGTGTTAATCTTCAATTATAAAGATTAAAAAATAATATAAAAATCAAATTACGGTATGTTATTTATGTAGTTTGCTCATTTTCCTCGACTGGTGCACTAACATCATGTGGTTTATTTTATTTTTTTACATATGTAGCATAAACTACAAAGATACAAAGAATTGCTATTACAACATCTAGTGGACACATTTAGAACAGCATGTTATTTTTTTTTTAAATTTCGGCAAATTTTTATACTTAGCAAACTCATCCCACGGCCCGGATAAAACCTGTTCGCGGGCCTGATCCGGCCTTACGTTTGACATTTTTATTCAGTTGTAGTCAATAAGTTCACTATTTTTCTCCATCCTTTTGTTTTAGGGCAGACTGGCAGATTTCTAGTTCTGATTCTTTTTTTCAAGCTGACCAATTCATTGAAATGTGGCTGATGCCCTTTAAGTGAATACTTGCAAATATGTCAGGACACCATTATAATTATGGCATTTTGTGCATCTAAAACGGCGTTCCTGAAATATATCAAATCAATAGTCAGTCTGACTATTACCGTTGTTACTAGCTGGCACTGTGTGGTGCAGTGAACATAATTGGCAGTACTCAGTGAAGGTCACAAGCGGCTCTCGCTTCTTTTGCAATTAACCCAGTTTCTTTGCGAGGCTGCAATCTGTGGGGAAGCAATTAAAATCGGAACTCCTCCCATCGTGCAAAGTTCATAGGAGTGCAAAAAAAATAGACATTCGTGTGAGTGTTAGATACACTTTTTGTGTCCACCTAAAAGTAAAAAAAAAAAGGAAACAGTGGCAAGAACAAATATAAAATAGAATGTGAGAAGGACAAAACTGCACAAAGGGACCCTGTTTATTTAGCGTCTCTCATTTGTTCTTCAAGTCGGTTATTTGCATATGCTTAAGAAACGGTATGAATGAAACCTTGAATCAGATAAAAGAGATGCCTCCCGTATTATGTATTAGTCAACCTGTCTGTGTGTGTTTGTGTGTGTGTGTGTGTGTGTGTCTGTGTGTTTGTGTGTGTGTGCGCACGCACTGACCTTGAATTCCCACTGCGGACGGTAAACAAGAGCCTCTCCTCTCTTTGTGCTGAAGAAGAAGTCCACCACCTCATCAATTCATTCTCTAACCTACAAGAACACATCAAAGAGAGAGGAGAGCAGCAGAGAATGAGAAATTGTCACGTCTAAAAGTCTTCCTTCAGGAGGAAACATGGGATATGTGCGGTCAACCCCTGTCTGAGGTCTGCAGCTGCAGTCATCACTCGTATGGTGAAAGAACTGCATCAACTTCAATTACACTTGTAATATAGTATATTATGAGTCCACAGGATCACTATATGATGTGGAAATAGAATAAAATATAGTCAGTTTCCACTCTCCCAGTAAGACTTTACAAGATGTTGGTAATAGTCCCTTTTCCACCACAGGATATTTGACAGGAACTTTCCCGTAAACTTCTAAAGTTCCCCCTGTAATTCCACCAAAAACTACCGAGGTAGATGTATTTCTTCAGGAACTTTTCTGAGTTCCTGCCAGCTAGTTGGGTCTTTCGGAAGGTTTCCGGAAGCTTATCGGTTGAACATAGTTTGGGGAGTTCCTAAAACTTATTTTACAAACACACGACCGCCATTGGAATATAGGTGGCAACTTTTTTATTTCTTATTTCTAGTGTATTTTTTTTACAACAAACTTGACAAAGGAGAGAAAGAAGAACGAAAGGAACTTTTGACTTGTAGGAACCTTAGTGTGGCATCTTTGTGCCGAAGAACGCTGATCAGTGGAACTATCTTGCAGTGTTTTTACTCAGCCGTAGTCTTTAAACTACATGCAGTTTATTGTTGTTTAGTATTTTTTACAAACTTCATTTCGATACGCAAAGCTACGAGAACTGGACGGACTCTTTTTAACGTATTTACGGAGGACAATGAAGCCGGACTCGATATAACGACCTCAGCTGCTTTCTACTCAGACTTCGTTGGATAAATGTGATATAAAGGAGGCAGCACACCAGTGGAACAAAGGTAAATATTAGGGCTGTGAATCTTTGGGTGTCCCACGATTCAATTCAATATTGATTCATGGGGTCACGATTCGATTCAAAATCGATTTTTTTTTCAATTCAACACAATTCTCGATTCAAAAACGATTTTTTCCCTATTCAAAACGATTCTCTATTCATTCAATGCATACGATTTCAACAGGATCTACCCCAGTCTGCTGACATGCAAGCAGAGTAGTAGATTTTTGTAAAAAGCTTTTATAATTGTAAAGGACAATGTTTTATCAACTGATTGCAATAATGTAAATTGGTTTTAACTATTAAATGAACTAAAAATATGACTTATTTTATCTTTGTGAAAATATTGGACACAGTGTGTTGTCAAGCTTATGAGATGCGATGCAAGAGTCAGCCACTGTGACACTATTGTTCTTTTTTTAAATTTCTTTATACATGTCTAATGATAATGTCAATGAGGGATTTTTAATCACTGCTATGTTGAAATTGTAACTAATATTGATACTGTTGTTGATAATATTCATTTTTGTTTCACTACTTTTGGTTTGTTCTGTGTCGTGTTTGTGTCTCCTCTCAATTGCTCAGTTTATTGCAGTTCTGAGTGTTGCTGGGTCGGGTTTGGTTTTGGAATTTGATTGCATTGTTATGGTATTGCTGTGTATTGTTTTGTTGGATTGATTAATTAAAAAATAAAACAATAAAATTTAATAAATAAAAAATAAAAAAATAGATTTTTTTAAAATGAGAATCGATTCTGAATCCCACAACGTGAGAATCGCGATTCGAATTCGAAATGATTTTTTCCCACACCCCTAGTAAATAACATCAACAATTAACTATTTACTTCATTACATGTTGTAAAAGTAGTCAGCAACATGCCATTTGTGTAGTTATTAGCCTCAACCTGAGTGAACCAAATAATAATGCTAACAAGCTCAATAATAAGTTAAAGTTAAAGTACCAATGATAGTCACACACACACTAGGTGTGGTGAGATTATCCTCTGCATTCGACCCATCACCTTCACCCCCTGGGAGGTGAGGGGAGCAGTGAGCAGCAGCGGTGGCCGCGCCCAGGAATCATTTTTGGTGATTTAACCCCCCAATTCCAACCCTTGATGCTGAGTGCCAAGCAGGGAGGTAATGGGTCCCATTTTTATGGTCTTTGGTATGACTCGGCCGGGTTTGAACTCACGACCTACCGATCTCAGGGCGGACACTGTTTGTCTTGTTGCCATGAGATTAACACTGACATGTATAATTTATATATTGTTATTTACAACTGAAATGGACCATAAGGACTCGCCTGACCCTCATGAATTCAACATTTACTAAGGGGACGACTTTCTGACTGTTGGACATTGCGGACAAAAGACAAACTTTTTATAAATAATTAGTTACACTTAATTTTTCTAATCATATATTTTTGTATTTTATTGTTTTGTATTTAATTTATTTACTTTTTAGTACAAGACCTGTGACCTAATATTGTCTGTTTATTTACCGTACATAGTATCAGTGTAGAAATATAGTAAACCACTCCTCTATACGTTATCAGCCTGATTTGTATAAACTACCCTGAACTGTAAAATGTGGTGGAAACACAAACCACACATTTCTACAGGAACCTAAAGTTACTGAACTTTTGGTGGAAAAGGGCCCATTGTTGTCTTTTCAAGAAACATTTGTGAGGTCGGGGGTTGGTGAAGTTGGACCACACTAAACTCCTTCAAGCCTTCCTGTGTGACTGGCTTTTAAAGAGGGCCTACACATTTGGAAGCACTTGTCTAAAAAATCAGTCCCTCCAGTCTTTTTTTGTGATTGTTGCAGCCTAAAATGCCGGATTTTGCAGCAGCATTTTTTCCATTATTAATTGTCTTGAATGGACCTATGCTGTCTTTAAATTGAAGGGGAGTTAATTGTTTTTGGCGACACCTAGTGGCCACAATAGTTGAGTTAAGCCCATGACGCAATAAGTTGAATGATGCGCACACGTTTGTTACTGGATACTTTCTAATACGTTTCTGCCTTGGAGACTTTGTATCTGTAAGTAATATGCCACTATAATTATTTGATACTTTTTTCCGTGGACAAATGTGCTGTTTTGGTTATGATTATTATGTTAGTTTATTCCAAACACAATTACAATATGATTTATCACGTTTTTTAAGTTTGTCATTACAGTATGTTCCAAAAGGAGTAGGGGGCAGGACTTGTTAATCCTGCCCTTTTTTGTTTCATAGCTATTTCTAACATATTTGTTTGTACTCAGTCTGTAACAACAGAACATGAATAAATAAGTAAATCAATATGAATTACATAAACAATAAATACAGTTCTCATAAATAATTAGTTACAAAGTTTTGATTCACATAATGTGATAACCGTTGATATATGTCATGAAAAAAGTCCTGAGCCGCAGGACTGCGTGGATTGGAGTTTTTAGATGCAAGCCGATATTATATGATTTTTGTTGATATCAGACAGATATCAATATTGGATGGAGACACCCCCTGGTGTTAAAGCTAATATGTTTTGTTAACATTACATCCTCTTGTGATTTTATGAATTTGTAATCAATGTTCTGTGTTTATAGAAACCTTAACCGCAAAAGTCACAGGATTTCAACAGATATAACTAAGTATGCTTTAGTTGCATTTTAAATTGAACATTTTTGAACATTGACAGCCATTTACCCAGGATCTCGCAAGCCTTTTTTGAGATGCCTGAATTTGCAGTTCGTCCCAAACATGACAACAAAGTTTTTTTGTTTTTTTTTAGGTGTCTTATTGTTATTATTGCTGTGTCGTCCACACATCACAGACATTCTCCTGCACATTCATGCATGTTTTGAGACTGAATGCAAACTTTTGTTTATGTTGTAGGAATATAAACACATCACCCACACTTTCGGGGACAACATTGTTGAACTGTTCATTTTTGTTGGTAAATGACGAATAAATGAATGCATTTCTGTCAATGTAAACAAGGAAGTGAAGACGTGGGGAGATGCAGGAAGACATTTGATTGGTTGGACAGTTGTTTTGCATTTGAGTGCTGCTGGGACAAATTTGATTGTCGGGGATGAGACAATTAAATTCAGAGGCCGCGCATAATTCGCAGGGATTGGTTGAATTTGTGTGAAATGGCAGGATTGCAGCTTTGCAAATTCCTGGAGGGACTGAAAAGTCTTGGTAAGGATAAAGACTAATGTTTTACGGGAAAACCGGGGGGCAATAGTCCAACATCTAATTCACTAATTGATTTGAAATGTAATCCTTTAAGACTAAATGTGTCCAAAGTGCAACCCTGAGGCCATTTGCCAACTGCGGCTATTTTTTTTATTGCACCGCAACGTATCCTACAAACAAAATAAACAAATCTCGTATTACAACATTGCACAAAAAAAAAAGAAATGGAACCAGCCCAAATACCCACCAAAATTGGACTTGAAAACCAACACATTATATTGTTTTCAGTATCTTTAATATATCGTACAGGCCTACAGTTTGGACACACCTTCTCCTCATTCAATGCGTTTTCTTTATTTTCGTGACTATTTACATTGTAGATTGTCACTGAAGGCATCAAAACTATGAATGAACACATGTGGAGTTATGTACTTAACAAAAAAAGGTGAAATAACTGAAAACATGCTTTATATTCTAGTTTCTTCAAAATAGCCACCCTTTGCTCTGATTACTGTTTTGCACACTCTTGGCATTCTCTCGATGAGTTTCAAGCACACCTGTGAAGTGAAAACCATTTCAGGTGACTACCTCTTGAACACTTGTGTCCAAACTTTTGGCCTGTACTGTACAAAATGTATTAAAGTGGCCCCCATATCCTTCATTTTTTCTGTATGCAGCCCTCACAAGAAACATTTTGGACACCCCGAGCTAGGATAGAACTCAGAGATAACACTTGGAATCAGTGACCTTCACACCAGGTGAGGCATAGATGAGTTTGGAGTTGTTTATTTTTTTAATTTTTTTTTTTACTTCAGTTCAATATTTTTAAATATGTGTTTGTCCCATTTGCTTTGATAAAATAAATATGATATTTGGAGTGTTTCTTACCTTTCTGTATTTGTATCTGAAGCAGCACTTACTATCCTCCGTTAAAAGGCACTTTCAGAGCTTTATTTGTCCATTCTTAACATGTACAAGACACATAAGAACTGAAATTACATTTTCGGCACAATCCCGCTAAGAGCAGACATACGTTACAGGGAGACAAGACGGGACCGCCAACGGATCAGCCACTTAGGCGCTCCTTAAAAAGGTGGGAAAAAGGTGACATTGGGGAAGGGGGGGAGAGTAAAAAAAAATATCAGTCTGAGGCTGGACCCTCAGGAATGGTCCAGACTGAGTCCGAGGAAAAAAACCTCACATAGCATGGCACACATAAACATGGTACATGTAATCACAACAACTCGCAACAGAGTCATCCAACAGGACTTTGGAGGCCGGCAGCTGCTGTTGAGCGCTGCTCAGCCCCCACAACCCCGGAGGAATTAAGCAGTGGTGAAGGCGTTGATTTGGGGAGGGGTGTGTGCGTGCATGACCACCCTCACCAAGAGGCAAGACAGAAAACTCAAATGTTTTTGTCTTAAAGGCCTACTGAAACCCACTACTACCGACCATGCAGTCTGATAGTTTATAAATCAATGATGAAATCTTAACATTGCAACACATGCCAATACGGCCGGGTTAATGTATAAAGTGCAATTTTAAATTTCTCGCCACACTTCCGGTTGAAAACGTCTATGTATGATGACGTATGCGCGTGACGTCACGGCGGCAACGGAAGTATTGGTATCGAAAAATTCCACAGTATTCTGGACATCTGTGTTGGTGAATCTTTTGCAATTTGTTTAATGAACAATGGAGACTGCAAAGAAGAAAGCTGTAGGTGCGATCGGTGTATTAGAGGACTTTGAGATGTATAGCAGATGCGCTACCGTGAATACAGCTTTGGCTTCCAAACATTTGATCGCTTGCCCGTACGTGCGTGTCGCTATGTGCATGTCACGTACGTAACTTTGGGGAAATATATGTTTCTTGCCGACTCTGATGGCGGCCCGGGTGTCGTCGCAAGCTACAACGTCTGCCGCCGCTCCGTAGCTAAGTTAGCTTCAATGGTGTCGTTAGCAACAGCATTGTTAAGCTTCGCCAAGCTGGAAATTATTAACCGTGTATTTACATGTCCATGGTTTAATAGTATTGTTGATCTTCTGTCTATCCTTCCAGTCAGGGGTTTATTTATTTTGTTTCTATCTGCATTTGAGCCCGATGCTATCACGTTAGCTCCGTAGCTAAAGAGCTTCACCGATGTATTGTCGTGGAGATAAAAGTCACTGTGAATGTCCATTTCGCGTTCTCGACTCTCATTTTCAAGAGGATATAGTATCCGAGGTGGTTTAAAATACAAATCCGTGATCCACAATAGAAAAAGGAGAAAGTGTAGAATCCAATGAACCCTTGTACCTAAGTTACGGTCAGAGCAAAAAAAGATACGTCCTGCACTGCACTCTAGTCCTTCACTCTCACGTTCCTCATCCACAAATCTTTCATCCTCGCTCAAATTAATGGGGTAATCGTCTTTCTCGGTCCGAATCTCTCTCGCTGCATTGTAAACAATAGGGAAATGTGAGCAGCCCTATCCCCTGTGACGTCACGCTACTTCCAGTAAAGGCAAGGCTTTTTTTTATCAGCGACCAAAAGTTGCGAACTTTATCGTCGTTGTTCTCTACTAAATCCTTTCAGCAAAAATATGGCAATATCGCGAAATGATCAAGTACGACACATAGAATGGATCTGCTATCCCCGTTTAAATTTAAAAAATTCATTTCAGTAGGCCTCTAAGGTCCAGTTTCGATAAGTAGCTTAGATATACTGTATATAATCCTCCATACTAGCAGACACATTCATTCATTTAATCATTTATTTTGTTCCATTTCATTCAAAGCAACAGTTTTGCATCTGACAAAAAAACCCACACACACTCTGGCTTCCTGTATTACAAATGCCATGTTTGTTATAAATAAAGTTGTTTGAGAGTTGTGTAAATGGCGAGAATGGCCAACTCGACAGGGCGCCATGACCACTACCAACTTTGAGCCGATGCTACGTGTTTGCGGTGCTTCCTTGTAAGTTTTTCGACGTGTAAACATGACCTATTGTGCAGCATGGGGCTGCTCGACCCACGAGAATTGCGGAAAGCTTAACATCGCTTTCTCAACAACCCGGAAAGAAGACGAGTATGGGAAGTAATTTATTTATTTATAAGTGAAGGTTCGGAGAGCCACACACCAGTGTATTGTGCCAAGTAAACACGCGACCCAAGGTCTGTGTTTTGTTCAGGAGAGAACACACAGAAGCTAATATAAATAATAACAAGAAATGAACAAATGAAAGAAATCTCAGAATCTCAATGAAACTAAAATAATGCAATCCGGTAACAGCAGAAGAGAAAGTCAAATACAAATAAACAGACGTTGAATAAGTAAAAGAAACCACATTTTGGGTGTAATAATAGATAATAAAATTAACTGGAAATCTCGTAAAAAATACATACTTGCCAACCCTCCCGTTTTTAGCGGGAGAATCCCGATATTCAGCGCCTCTCCCGACAACCTCCCGACAGAGATTTTCGCCCGACAAACTCCCGGTATTCAGCCGGAGCTGGAGGCCACGCCCCCCCCAAAAAAAGTCTGCCGCAGCTGCGATAGGACCTGACCAGCCTCCGGGTACAAGTACTGGAGTACCAATTGCTTGCCAGGGAAGATCTTCCCCAGGAAGCAAGGCTTGACCGGTTTTGGGCCATGCTAGGGAGAGATGGAAGATTCCACACTCTCGTGCATTTGATGAAAGCACTTTTGTGCGTGCCACGCAGCAATGCATCATCAGAGAGGGTGTTCAGCATGGTTAGAAAAATAGTGACAGAGAATAGAAAGAGGATGGACAATTCAACCCTTAACAAAGCATTGTACTTTCAAGTACAACAATGAGTAGATGAGTGTTGTGTGTGTGTGTGTATATGTGTAAATAAATGAACACTAAAATTCAAGTATTCCTTTTATTTATATTTATAATAAAATAAATAAATATATATATATATATATATATATATATATATATATATATATATATATATATATATATATATATATATATATATATATATATATATATATATATATATATATATATATATATAGCTAGAATTCACTGAAAGTCAAGTATATATATATATATATATATATATATATATATATATATATATATATATATATATATATATATATATATATATATATATATATATATATATATATATATATATATATATATGAAATACTTGAGTTGGTGAATTATAGCTGTAAATATACTCTCCTCTTAACCACGCCCCAACCACGCCCCCAACCACGCCCCCCCACCCCCCGATATTGGAGGTCTCAAGGTTGGCAAGTATGAAAAAATATACAACATAAAGTGACAAGAAATACGTCAATAATGAATACAGCTAAATATGTTCTGCACAAAAAAGCACACCATATTCTCTACTGCTCGACAGTGTTACTATATCTGGGTTATTGTGCATAAATAGGGAGAAATAACTACAAAAGTATACTTAATCACTTAGCATGTTACAAAAAAGAACAATCAGTTAGAATAATACATAATGAGTGATACATGCAGTGATTACAAATACATTGGAGGCAGCCACTGCAGTTGAAATACAGTAAAAAGAGGATTCATATTCCTCGCAGTTTACCTGACACATGAAACATGACCAATTTTGGGAGTGCACTATTCACTTAGCCACCAGATGGCAGTAAGGTGTTTGATATTTTATAATGTGCTTTGTGGCAATTCCAACTTTGACCACACAGCGTCAGTTGCTATGTAAAGTGGCGCTTTCTTTCCTTTTATAGCAAACTGCATTGCAAAATGATTAACCCCCTCTCTTCCTCTCACGCAAGATCCACCCAGGAGTGGCACCATATGAATCCTTTCCCTACCGTACTTCACACTAAAGCAGTGGTTCTTAACCTTGTTGGAGATACCAAACCCCACCAGTTTCATATGCGCATTCACCGAACCCTTCTTTAGTGAAAAATAAAATGTTTTTTTTTTTCAAATTCAAGACAAAGTTATGTTTTTGGTAACACTTTAGTATGGGGAACATATTCTAAGTAACAAAGACTTAATTTAGAGTTTTTTGGACACTAGGGGAACATATTCTAAGTAACAAAGACTTAATTCAGAGTTATTTGGTTAGGGTTAGGGCCAGGGTTAGAGGGTTATAATAAGACCATGCCGAATAAGGCATTAATAAGTACTTAATAATGACTAGTTAAAGGCCTACTGCAACCCAATACTACCGACCACGCAATCTGATAGTTTATATATTAATGATGAAATCTTAACATTGCAACACATGCCAATACGGCCGGGTTAACTTATAAAGTGCAATTTTAAATTTCCCGGCAAACTTCCGGCTGAAAACGTTTCGATATGATGACGTTTGCGCGTGACGTCAATGGTTGAACCGGAAGTATTCGGACCCCATTGGATCCAATACAAAAAGCTCTGTTTTCATCCCAAAATTCCACAGTATTCTGGACATCTGTGTTGGTAAATCTTTTGCAATTTGTTTAATGAACAATGAAGACTGCAAAGAAGAAAGCTGTAGGTGGGATCGGTGTATTAGCGGCTGGCTGCAGCAACATAACCAGGAGGACTTTCAGATGGATAGCAGATGCGCTAGCCGCTGACCTCACCTTGACTTCCTCCGTCTCCGGGCCGCCGACCGCATCTATGATCGGGTGAAGTCCTTCATCGCTCCGTCGATCGCTGGAACGCAGGTGAGCACGGGTGTTGATGATCAGATGAGGGTTGGCTGGCGTAGGTGGATAGCTAATGTTTTTAGCATAGCTCTGTCGAGGTCCCGTTGCTAAGTTAGCTTCAATGGCGTTGTTAGCAACAGCTTTGTTAAGCTTCGCCAGGCTGGAAAGCATTAACCGTGTAGTTACAGCTCCATGGTTTAATAGTATTGTTGATTTTCTGTCTATCCTTCCAGTCAGGGGTTTATTTCTTTTGTTTCTATCTGCATTTAAGCCCGATGCTATCACGTTAGCTCTGTAGCTAAAGTGCTTCACCGATGTATTGTCGTGGAGATAAAAGTCACTGTGAATGTCCATTTCGCGTTCTCGATTCTCATT
Source organism: Entelurus aequoreus (assembly GCF_033978785.1). Lineage (NCBI taxonomy): Eukaryota > Metazoa > Chordata > Actinopteri > Syngnathiformes > Syngnathidae > Entelurus > Entelurus aequoreus. The sequence continues at coordinate 36,117,082 of NC_084733.1, forward strand.
TTCAAGAGGATATAGTATCCGAGGTGGTTTAAAATACAAATCCGTGATCCACAATAGAAAAAGGAGAAAATGTGGAATCCAGTGAGCCCTTGCACCTAAGTTACGGTCAGAGCGAAAAAAGATACGTCCTGCACTGCACTCTAGTCCTTCACTCTCACGTTCCTCATCCACAAATCTTTCATCCTCGCTCAAATTAACACGCGAAGTCCCAGAGAAGGGTCAATTGACATTTTTACCTAGAAAACACACAAGAGGGTCATTTGACCCCTAGTCCCCCCTGTGGACACTCCTTTTGTTATGAAAATGTGGCTGTTAGTGGCACACGGCAGGGGGCCACTTGAGCCTGTGTGGGGGAGGGGACCTTACAGCTCAAGCTTTAGTTCTGAGGTAGGTTGTGTGTGTTTTTGCAAGGATCAACAGAATGAAGGGATCAACACTCTGACATTTATTGTTAAAAAAAATACAAAACAAAACATATTTACAAAGAATGAAAAAGCAACTGTTTTCCCAGTTTTGGTGTGGAGGGTTGTTGCAGAAGCAATTGTTATTTTTGTGTGCCAAAAATAGTTTAAAAAAAAAAATTTACAAAGAAAAAAGCATATTTACAAAGAATGAAAAACCATGTCCATGTAAACGTGACTGACATACATTTGAGCAGTCACTCACAATCCTGGCACTGCCATTGCTCCTTTCGGCATTTCCCACATGTATAATTTTTCTGTCTACCTAGACAAACTGCCCCTAACAGCCTCATTACCATAACAAAATGAGTGATTAGTGTATTCGGGAAAAGCGTCGGGCCAAATGACCCCTCTCTGGGTCTTCTAGGTAGACAGAAAAATGCTGGGACTTCTAGGGGTAATCGTCGCTTTCTCGGTCCGAATCGCTCTCGCTGCATTGTAAACAATGGGGAAATGTGAGGAGCCTTTCAACCTGTGACGTCACGCTACTTCCGGTACAGGCAAGGCTTTTTTTATCAGCGACCAAAAGTTGCGAACTTTATCGTCGATGTTCTCTACTAAATCCTTTCAGCAAAATTATGTCAATATCGCGAAATTATCAAGTATGACACATAGAATGGATCTGCTATCCCCGTTTAAATAAAAAAAATTCATTTCGGTAGGCCTTTAAGAGCCAATATGTAACTAATTTGCATGTTAATTAATGGTGAACTAATTAATGGTGAATATGTTCCCCATACTAAAGTGTTACCATGTTTCTTACTGGTGCATAAAATGAACCGTGCATGAACATCACCATGTTCAAAGAACAAAACCAACACAGTGCATAAACTCACAACAAATTACACACCTGCAAATCAGTGTCACTTCTGCTCTTGCCGTGTCCGTAATACGCCGATAGGGAGAAGTTTTTATTTACACGATGAGTCGGGTGTGTTTTGACCTCCGCCGAACCCCTAGGGTTCGATCGAACCCAGGTTAAGAACCACTGCACTAAAGTCACAATTTCTCTGTGATTGTTGGTCCAAAGCTATTTAAGATTTGAGGAAAATGAGGGTGATAAGTTATTTTTTGGTCGTTTTGTGTATTTGTTTACGTTTATTGCGTCGTCGGGTGCATGTTAGAGAGCCTGCTGCCCACTAAACACTGCAGGAATATAGCAGCAGAATACGTCATATATTTTTGACCCATCCCCTTGTTCACCCCCTGGGAGGGGAGGGGAGCAGTGAGCAGCAGCAGCAGCCACAACCGGGAATCATTTTGGTGATTTAACCCCCAATTCCAACCCTTGATGCTGAGTGCCAAGCAGGCAGGCAATGGGTCCCATTTTTATAGTCTTTGGTATGACTCGGCCGGGGTTTGAACTTACGACCTACCGATTTCAGGGCGGACACTCTAACCACAAGGCCACTGAGGAGGTAGACGCTCGCTGGACCACCACTTCAAGTCTCCCATAGGTAATGAGCCAGACGTGACATCAGGTGAATACATCCTTATGGGCAAGCAGACCAGCAGCAAGACACGCCCTCTTCCTCTTTCTCTTACAAACACACAAGTTAGGCGGTGAAGTGGTAACACACGCAAAAGCCTCATGATCGGTTTGTGTGCAAATTTAGTAAATATTAAAAATACATTTGGATATACAGAAAATACATATAAAGCACAGTTTAATGGACAAGTACTAATATTTATTTGATGGTATTATTATTGAGTTTTTTGTTAGTTTTTTTTCCCCTCCATCATGACAAGTGAGGCTCTGCTTCACCTGCCTACCCTGACTGCATGTCCCTGCTTGGAATACAGTTTGTCAGATATGAAGTGAACATTTTACATTTGAAATGTCCAAATACATTTGTGTTTTGTAGCCCAGAAACGCAAGGTCGTGCACAATAATGGCAATTGTAGCACTCATTTTTGAAGTACCAACTTTAGTACTTTAGTTGGTCCTGACCAATTCTATCGGTACCAGCCCGTACCGGTTTACGAAAAATACATTTTCGATACCTGGGTTGCATTTTACGTTACATCCGGTGGCAGACTCGGCTTCATCTCAAGCACTCAGCTGGCAAACAGACAGAATATAGCAAACTAACTTTAGGTAATGTTGCAAATTTCCATGCCGACAAAGCAAGCATTTGAAAATAAGGTTCCCCTTTTCAATCTAGCTCAATGCTAATTTGCATTGAATATGCCATACACATGCTACGGATAAGCATTTTCAAAAGATAATTTTAACACTTTCAAATATGGCAATCACAATTACAACTAAGATGCACATTGTAATCAAACTGCTGGTGTGCAATAAGTATAATACTTAGAGTGCAAACACTATGTTAAACTGAACAAAATACAAGACTGGCACATTCTACACATTCTACTTTTTGGCTATGGCAACACCTCGAACATGAATTGAATGCATAATGGCAAATTAGACTGAGAGTACAAAATGTATCAACTGGAACACTCAGTTATCGGCTCAGTCCTAAATGTCACATCACAAAAAAATATCAAATTAACTTTCACTACCACATGCACACCGAGGAGTGGAACGGTTCACAAAAACCACAGTTTAGATCTTATGACAGTTTTTTGGCACGGTGAACATTGTTTTTCACGTATGATCCAAACTACACATACATCAGGCCCTATGAAATCTTTATTTTTTTTTCAAATTTGTTATTTCCTTTTGAATATTTTAGAATTCCATTTTTACCATTCACCAACATCGGGCCTGATTTTCTAAGATCCAAATACCCTGTGCCAAACAGCGTGTGCAATCTATAAACAAGTGTGTACTATTAGTGAGTGTTGTGTGCGGTCTACTAACATCGCACGTGCTATTCCTAATTGGTGCAGACCACATTATTTAAATTACTTTTTTGTAGCTTTAGGTACTATGTAGCTTCCACCATGGAGAAACTAATTTACTGCACATTCAAGTTATCGTGCTCCTACATGTGGTGTTTTGCTATCAAACAAGCAGCAGACATGTACTACTTGTTATGGGCATTTTAGAAACAGTTCTGTCAGGAAGTGTTAGTGACAAACCCCAAGATGCAGAGATGGCAGGTTTGGTGCAGGACAACATGATTGAATGTCCAAAAATGCAGGTAAAACACAAACCAGGAACCAGGAGACAGGAAACAGCAAACAGGAACAAGAATCAGGGAACAGCTCACAGCTTACAGGAAACAGCTAACAGCTGACTGGAGGGCAAATCAGGTATAAAAAGTAGTCTGATTGGCAATTGCCACCCGGTGTGCCAGACTGCCAACCAGGTCAGGTGAGGGAAACAAGCGCTCAGGGAGACGTGTAGGAAAAGGAACCAAAATAAGAGCGCTGACAGGAAATAAAACACAAACACAGAGGAAAAAACAAAACATAACCAAACTGTCAGTGACACGCCTGACAAGTTCATTGCATGCACGATGAAACCTACTTTTTCGCGCTAATGAGAGAGAGGCTGCACTTACTGTGCTCAAAACACAAGAACATGCATATTTCAAGACTATGTTAATATATTCTAAATGAAAAAAACAATCTGCATTTAAAAAAACACCAGCAGACACCAAAACACATCAATTGACTTAGTTTTAATCAGCCCATTGGCTCAGTGGCCTAATGGTTAGAGTGTCCGCCCTGAGATCGGTAGGTTGTGAGTTCAAACCCCGGTCGAGTCATACCAAAGACTATAAAAATGGGACCCATTACCTCCCTGCTTGGCACTCAGCATCAAGGGTTGGAATTGGGGGTTAAATCACCAAAAATGATTCCCGGGCGCAGCACCGCTGCTGCCCACTGCTCCCCTCACCTCCCGGGGGGTGAACAAGGGGATGGGTCAAATGCAGAGGACACATTTCACCACACCTAGTGTGTGTGTCAATCATTTGTACTTTAACTTTACTTTATTAGCTCATTCAACATGCAGCTATAATCATACTTGCCAATCCTCCCGAATTTTCCGGGAGACTCCCGAATTTCAGTGCCTCTCCCGAAAATCTCCCGGGACAACCATTCTCCCGAATCTCTCCCGATTTCCAGCCGGACTTAAGGCACGCCCCCTCCAGGTCCGTACGGACCTGAGTGAGGACAGCCTGTCGTCACGTCCGCTCTTTACTTCATAGTTTGAAGTATGAAGTTCATACTTCAGAACCGACTCCTGCACTTGCCATCAGGGTGCACAATACAACGTAAACCGTTGGCCAACCAAAAAGTCAACGGTTTAAAAAGTAACCACAGAACACTATAGTGTTCTGTGATTACTTTTTGGTTGGCCAAAGAAATGGGTATTTTACACATCTGTGAAGACGCCATTAATGCTGAAAGGTACATACAGGTTTTGGAGCAACATATGTTGCCATCCAAGCAACGTTACCATGGACGCCCCTGCTTATTTCAGCAAGACAATGCCAAGCCACGTGTTACATCATCGTGGCTTCATAGTAAAAGAGTGCGGGTACTAGACTGGCCTGCCTGCAGTCCAGACCTGTCTCCCATTGAAAATGTGTGGCGCATTATGAAGCCTAAAATACCACAACGGAGACCCCGGACTGTTGAACAACTTAAGCTGTACATCAAGCAAGAATGGGAAATAATTCCACCTGAGAAGCTTATAAAATGTGTCTCCTCAGTTCCCAAACGTTTACTGAGTGTTGTTAAAAGGAAAGGCCATGTAACACAGTGGTGAACATGCCCTTTCCCAACTACTTTGGCACGTGTTGCAGCTATGAAATTCTAAGTTAATTATTATTTGCAAAAAAAAATAAAGTTTATGAGTTTGAATATCAAATATCTTGTCTTTGTAGTGCATTCAATTGAATATGGGTTGAAAAGGGTTTGCAAATCATTGTATTCCGTGTATATATTTACATCTAACACAATTTCCCAACTCATATGGAAACGGGGTTTGTGTATATATATATACAGTATATATATAAGAAACACTTGAATTTAAGTGAATTCAATCTATAAATATACTCCACCCCTTTAGCCCCGCCTCCTGCCACCCCCCAAATCTCCCGAATTTGGAGGTCTCAAGGTTGGCATGTATGGCTATAATATTATGAAACGATGTTGCTGTAAAGATGATATGTCTAAAAAAATATATACTGCAAATATGTTGACACACACACAATCTCTGTTCCCTGTCCGTCTCTTGGGAGCTGTTTGGCTCTGTATTTTGGAGTTGGTTTAGTATTGTTTTCGCATATATGTCTTTGAGGTGGCCGCTTCAAGGTCTGAGTGACAGGTGTCCCAGAGGCAGGCAAAGAGCTGACCAGAGAAGGGTGCAGGGCTGCCGGCTGGGCCAGCTCTATGCAGGTGTGTGTTTGTGAAGCGTATAGTCTCCGTAAACACAATTTTACCAGACAAACAGTACTTCTCCACACAATGACAGCATTTCAAGAAGAGTAAAATAAAAAAAACATGATCAGAGCAACACGCTCCGAACCCATGTAAGATTAACCGAACGTGTCAAATAGTTTTCCTGTTTGTTCCATCGCTAATAGACACACATAAAAGTACAGAAAATTGGTATTGTTGTGTACTGATAGCGATTCCAGGTCCCCGTAAATGGTAAAAGGTACATCCCGAGTCAAGGTTCAGTACTTAAATCTAATTGTATTCCTCTACAATATGTGAAAGGGGATCATTTTAACAAGTATATGTGTGGACAACTTTCCAATAACAATTAAAAGAGTACTTTTTTGGGAGCATGCAACAATCACTTGGGTACTGTTGTATATTTGATGGTCGTGTGATGGGTGATGAGCCAAGGAGACGCCAAGAGGAATCGTCGAACGAAAAGCTTTATTTTGTTTCAGCGAGCCTCGGACTAGAGTTGCAACTCTAGGAGAAGAAGTGCCAGATCTCTTCATTCTGCTGTCTTGTCGGAACATTGTGTTTAAATACCATTTCTTATAGACCTGGTGGGTCAAACCTTGATGCCCATCAGTCTGGCCAACACCCAGTTTATTTATTTGAGAGTCAACCTGTGATGATTTGGGTCCGGTGACCTCCGACCAATATCCTCTGTCCCTTTGTGTGGAACTTAAACCAGATGTTGCTAAGGTCTTACATCTTCTTTCTAAACCCGACACCTACATTCTTGTATTTCCCACTTCCTTGAGGATTCCCTGAAGGCCAGGGATGGACACGTGCACTTTGACCTTTGTAGAAAACTGTTTTTGACGGATTATGTGACCAACTGCAAACACAAGCTACTTCCAATCCTATCAGAAAATTATACCTGAGAAGATTAACCACAGTAAATGGTAAATGGGTTATACTTGTATAGCGCTTTTCTACCTTCAAGGTACTCAAAGTGCTTTAACCCTTGTGTGGTGTTCGGGTCTGTGGGACCCGTTTTCGATTTTTATTAAAAGAAAAATGATACAATTAATTAATTTTTCAAACTGAGACTCACTGGCTTTGGCTCATTTTCTGTGAAGAACATATATCAGAATACATATTTAATGAACACAAACCATACACCCCCCCTACACATTTCTATTACATATAATATGTCCGGGGTCCACTGGACCCAGGGCTAATAGAAGTGTGGAAATTGATGTTCTGTGTACCACACACACACACACACACACACACACACACACACACACACACACACACACACACACACACACACACACACACACACACACACACACACACACACACACACACACACACACACAGACAGACAGACAGACAGACAGACAGACACACACACACACACACACACACACACACACACACACACACACACACACACACACACACACACACACACACACACACACACACACACAGCAGGCCTACACAGGGGGAGGACAGCGTGTAGGTACACAGAACATCAGAGGGTCAAATGTGCGACAAAATGAGCGCAGAGTGTTGACAAACAATGTTGCAACCTTGTGTGGGAATCGCAGGTGCAAAAACACAAAAGAAGAATCCCTGTGGGATGCAGAAACTGGCAGATAAATTTCCATGCAACGTTCATATTGTTGTTACTCAGCCAGTGTTTGTAGGTCTTAGACTTACTTTTTATTGTCATTCAAATTTGAACTTTACAGTACAGATAAGAACGACATTTCGTTGCATTAGCTCGTTGGCAGTGCAGGATAAAAAAGCAATAAGGTGCAGATATAAATAAATAAATTACTGTAAAGATAAATATATTGACCTTTTGCATATGCATCTACGTTTATGGATGTATGTTATATTGTCTTTATATTCCAGCCAGTTCATCCATTTTTGGGGGGAATTGAGGGGATAATTATGATGCGTACAAGAGTCTTATGGCCTGAGGGAAGAAGCTGTTACAGAACCTGGAGGTTCTGCTACGGAGGCTGCGGAACCTCTTTCTAGAGTCCAGCAGTGAAAACACTCCTTGGTGGGGGTGGGAGGAGTCTCTGCAGATTTTCTGAGCCCTGGTCAGGCAGCGGCTTTTTGCGATCTCCTGGATAGGAGGAAGAGGAGTCCTGATGATCTTTTCCGCCGTCCTCACCACTCTCTGGAGAGACTTCCAGTCTGAGGCACTGCAGGCTCCAGTCCAGACAGAGATGCTGTTGGTCAGCAGGTGGTCTCTATAGTGCCTCTGTAGAATGTAGTGAGAATGGGGGGAGGGAGCTGTGCTCTTTTCATCCCACGCAAAAAGTGCATGCGCTGCTGAGCTCTTTTTATAAGAGCTCCGGTGTGTAGGGACCAGGTCATATTGTCAGTTATCTGCACCCCCAGGAACTTGGTGCTGCTTACCATCTCCACCGCTGTGCCATTGATGAAGAGTGGAGCGAGGCTGGACTGGTGCTTCCTGAAGTCGACAATGATCTCCTTGGTCTTGTCGACGTTCAGGACCAAGTTGTTGGTTCTGCACCAGTCAACCAGATGTTTCACCTCCTCCCTGTAGTCCATGTGGTTGTTGTCACAGATGAGGCCCACTACTGTCGTGTACTTCACAATGTGGTTAGTAGTGGACCTGGCGCAGCAGTCATGGGTCATCAACGTGAACAGCAGCGGACTCAGGACGCAGCCCTGGGGGGAGCCGGTGCTCAGGGAGATGGCACTGGAGGTGTTGTTGCCCACTCTCACAGATTGGTGTCTGTCTGTGAGGAAGTCAAGCAGCCAGTTGCATAGGGGGGTACTGAATCCAAGGGGGGCCAGTTTGCTCACCAAGTGCTGCGGGATGATGGTGTTGAATGCTGAGCTGAAGTCCAGAAACAACATCCGCACGTGTGTGTCCTTTCCTTCCAGATGTTCTAAGCTTAGGTGGAGTGCAGAGGAGATGGTGTCCTCTGTGGAGCGGTTAGGGCGATAAGTAAACTGGTATGGATCGAATGTGGGGGGAGGTCTGGAGACAATGTATTCCTTTACCAGCCTCTCGAAGCACTTCATTACAGATGTTTTTTGGGATAAGTCAGTATTTTAACATAAAAGTGTTTGATTGTGATGCATTAAAAGCCACAAAATGCAACGGGTCCATCAGACCCACAAACACTGGCTGAGTAGCAACAATATGAACACCAGTTGGACGTAGGACGCCGAGATGAGCGGTCGCACCCTCTTTCGCTCCCGATCGGGAATTCAAACAACTGCTCGGATTATCCCACACTTCCTCCTTTTTGTACTGTGGATCACGGATTTATATTTTAAACCTCCTCGGATACTTCACCCTCTTGAAAATGAGAGTCAAGAATGCGAAATGGTCATCCATAGTGACTTTTATCTCCACGAAAATACATCGGCGAAGCACCTTGGTTTTGGAGCTAACGTGTTAGCATCGTGCTTGACTGGCCATCGAGGCAAAGTGAACATGCCCCTGACTGGAAGGATAGACAGAAAATCAATAATACTACTGTTACTTCTACTATCAGGAGACACTGAACTCAACCCTGGACCTGCAACAACACGGTTAATGTTGTCCCGACTGGCGATGACTAGCAATGCTACTGCTAGCGTCGCCATCGAAGCTAACTCAGCTACCAGCTCATCTCAGCTCAAGCTCACCTGTGCTCCAGCGATCGGCGGCTCGGCGGAGGACTTCGCCCCGTTCATCGACACGGTCGGAGGCTCGGCGGCGGCGTTGGAGGACGACTCAGTCATCAGAGAAGGCAGCGACTCAGCGGCGGTGAACGACACAGCGGCGGCGGTGGACGGCGACCCAGCCATCGGTGATGGCGGGGAACTGCACGAGATGGCGGGGGTCCACGCGGCCTCTCCCCGGTCCATGACGGTCGAGGACGTGACATACACTGGATTTAGAGGCGCCTTTAAAAAAACATTTTTGTTGTTCTCTTTGTCTTCAAAAAAGCCCGCCAAAAAAAAATCCACCCCCAGCAACCCTACTTGGCATCCCACTCTCCCCCTCTCCAACTCCGCCCCTCCCCCTCCCTCCCCCTTCACCTGGAGGAAGAACAATATGCCTCTCTCTCTCTCTCCTTTCTCTTCCTTCTGTTCTTCAACTTCAACAGCAATAATAACCAACAACTTTTCTGGTCAGTACCACAACACAGCGGACTCTGATGCCCTTTTTGGTTCCAGTGGACTACACATCATCCACCTTAATGTGAACAGCCTCTCCGGAGCCAAACTCGACCAAATCAGAGAAATGTTCCTCAACACGAAGGTAAAAATCTTGTGTTTCTCTGAAACCAAATTTGATCAAAGTATTTCTGACTCAGAGATAGAAATAGAAAACTTTTCGGTTATCAGAAAGGACAGGAATAAATACGGTGGAGGCGTTTGTATGTATATTCACCAAGAAATAAAATACATAACTCGCACTGATCTTAACCACAATGACCTGGAATCTGTGTGGGCGGAAATCAAATTTAAAAACGCTAAGCCGGTACTAATAGGGACTGTTTATAGACCCCCTAATCAGAGTGATTTCTATGGGGTTTTGGAAGAATGCTTGGCGGGGACAGACAACGTGGAGAAAATTATAACTGGGGATCTGAACACAGATATTCAACGCAAAGATTCGCCTGTCTTCAGATCCTTCAGCAAGTTTTGTAATCTGCACGGTCTTTCCCAGCTAATAGCGCTACCTACAAGGGTGTGTGATTCCACCCAATCAACCATAGATTTCATTCTTACTTCAGACCGGCCTAAAATAAAAAATAGTGGGGTCATGATCTGTGGTCTTAGCGACCACTATCTAACCTTCTGCACCCGCAAAATAGCTAAACCTAAAGCCAATGGCCACATAACAGCCTAATCCAGATCCCTCAAAAAATACTCCAATGACAATTTCAATTTAAAATTAGATGAGTGGGACTGGTACCCTGTGCTCGTGAGCAACCTGGTCGATGTTGCTTGGGATCGCTTCAAAACGGCGTTCCTAAAGATACTAAATGACATGGCTCCCGTGAAAACAGTCAGGATCAAAGCCCGCTCGGAACCATGGATGAATCCGGACCTATTAGCTGCCATAAAAGACAGAGACAGGAAATACTCTGAATACCAAAAATGTAAAACAGAAGTAGATAAACAACCCAATAATATCAACCTCAAATTACTCCTTTCAACTCTCAAAAAGCAATGCAATAAATTAAGAAATCAGTCAACCAACCTGACTAAATCCTTAAAAAAAAATTACATTAACGACAAAATAGAGGAAAACACAAATAAGCCACATGAGCTCTGGAAAATTCTCAACAACCAGCTTCCTGGTTGCAGCCAGAAACTTAAAACAAGACTCACCAACATCAGCATCAAGGAGGGTGACTCCCTCATTACAGACAAAATGGAGGTAGCTAGCAGACTTAACATCTTTTTCACCAGCATAGCCGCAACCCTTGTCAACAAGCTGTCCCACCACTCTGGTCGCTTTGGTGTAGAACACATTAAAGCCTTCTACAGAAAGCTAGGAGTATCCAACGATGATTTCAAATTAGAAATGGTCACAGCTGATGAGGTGTTTAAAAAATTGAGTGCGCTCCACCCTAACAAGGCCACCGGCCTTGATAATATTCCCTCCAGATTCCACAGGGACTCTGCCTCCATCATTGCCCCGATCATCACGCACATAATAAACCTATCAATTACACAAGGCCAAGTACCAAAAGATTTTAAGATTGCAAGAGTAACTCCCCTCTTTAAAAAAGGAAGCAAATTGGAACCTGGCAACTACCGAACTGTTTCTATTCTCAGTTCCATTTCGAAAGTAATGGAAAAAATTGTTTATGAACAGGTCGATAGTTACCTTGCCACTAATAAACTCATGTACAAATTCCAATCCGGCTTCAGAACTAACCACTCCACTGACACATGCCTTCTCTATCTGACCGACCACATCAAACATGAGGTGGACGCGGGCAAATACTGCGGCATGGTCATGCTGGACCTTCAGAAGGCCTTTGACACCGTTAACCACGCTATACTGTTGGATAAGCTCAGAGCAATCGGATTTAACAAAAACTCATGGAGCTGGATGCAATCTTACTTGGAGGGGAGGGAGCAGGTGGTAGAGGTGAACGGCACTGTGTCCCCCCCCCCTCTCGGTGAGCTGTGGAGTCCCCCAAGGCAGTATATTGGGACCTTTACTGTTCCTAATATACATAAACGACATGTCATCGGCATGCGACTGTGAATTGTTTTTGTTTGCGGATGACTCTGCCTTGCTGGTATCCGGCAAGGACAAGTCACAGGTGGAGAAAATCCTCAGTGCTGAGCTCTGTAGAACTTGCACCTGGCTCGCTGACAACAAGCTATCCATACACTTGGGTAAAACAGAATCCATCCTGTTTGGGTCCCACATCATCCTCAAGAAAGTCAATGACTTCACCATAAAAGTGGGTGACATTGTTATCACCAGGAAAGATGAGGTCACCTACCTAGGTTCCATTCTAGAGGCTAACCTTTCCTGTGATAAAATGGCAACCAAGGTAATCAAAAAGGTTAACCAACGAACAAGATTTCTCTACATAATCTCCTCTCTGGTCAACAAAAGCACCTTGAGGATTCTGGCGGGAACTCTCGTTCAACCCTTTTTCGATTACGCATGCACCTCCTGGTACCCTAGCACCTCCAAAACCCTCAAATCTGAACTCCAAACATCTCAGAACAAGCTAGTCAGGTTACTGCTAGACCTCCACCCCAGATCCCACCTCACTCCTACCCACTTCTCTAAAGTGGGCTGGCTCAAGGTGGAGGACAGAGTTAAACAACTAGCACTGAGCCTAGTCTATAAAATCCGCTACACCTCCCTGATACCGAAGTACATGTCAAACTACTTCCTTAACGTAAATGACCGCCATAACCACACCAGGGGGAGCTCCACTAACCACGTTAAACCCAGATTCCGAACTAACAAAGGTCTTAACTCATTCTCTTTCTATGCCACATCAATGTGGAATGCGCGCCCCAACAGGTATAAAAGAAAGGGCATCTCTATCCTCCTTCAAAACCGCAATAAAAGTTCACCTCCAGGCAGCTACAACCCTAAACTAACACCCTCCCCGGATTGCTAACAATCAAATGTAAACAATCAAATGCAGATACTTTTTCTTATGCCTTCTGATCTCTCTCTCTCTCGCTCTCTCTATGTCCACTACTTGATGTCCATATCCTACCCCCCCCCCCCTCCACACCCCTGATTGTAAATAATGTAAAAAATTCAATGTGATTATCTTGTGTGATGACTGTATTATGATGATAGTATATATGATAGTATATATCTGTATCATGAATCAATTTAAGTGGACCCCGACTTAAACAAGTTGAAAAACTTATTCGGGTGTTACCATTTAGTGGTCAATTGTACGGAATATGTACTTCACTGTGCAACCTACTAATAAAAGTCTCAATCAATCAATCAAACCACACAAGGGTTAACACTATTTCCACATTCACCCATTCATTCACACACTGATGGCGGGAGCTGCCATGCAAGGCCCTAAACACCACCCATCAGGAGCAAGGGTAAAGTGTCTTGCTCAAGGACACAACGGACGTGACGAGGTTGGTGGAAGGTGGGGATTGAACCAGGAACACTCAGGTTGCTGGCACGGCCACTCTCCCAACTGTTCCACGCCGTCCCCAGTACACTTGCATCTCTCCTGTTATCTCCATGCATGCAGGTTTGTGTGTAAATTAGCTGCTTTCTTTTATCAGATAAATCATACTTTTGAATTTTGATTAATCACCAATCTTTGTACTGTCATATGTATTGACCTGATCACTGACAGTGTTGGCACCCACACTGCCTTTCAGGTAATCATCCACGGTTAAGTTAAAGAAGCTTGTGCATAAAAACGTACATAAATTGTATTAAGGGACTCGTGATGTCATTTTAATGAACCATATATTTTAATTAAATTTTTTGTATAATTAAGACCTTATAAAGTGCCTGTGTATATACATAATTTCTTTACGCAACTATTACCTTGAACAATGACATGCTACTTCAAATGTCATCAGGTCAACGTGTCACACAGCTTCAGATCAGATATAATTGAGGGCACCAATTTAGGTCGGACATGGCAAATACATTTTTTTTTTTCAAAGCAGGTGCCTGCAGCGTACATTCAGCAACCACAAGCGAGCTTTACTCGCGCTGTAGCAATTATTGCATGGCACCGCCATCCATAGCTGTTCTCCTAGAAATTCATAATTTATGACACATCCTTGTTTTTGCCTCTGGGAACCTGAATGCTATTATCCTACTAAAGGGAAATGTGATTGGGCAGCCGCGATCTCGGTTGCTTCTTTGAAACCCACTTTCTTCAAGTGCTCTTTTCTACAGTTGCTCTAATGCATCATACTCCAGCTGAGCCGACCCTTGATGTGTTGGGGCATTATTGGCCATCCTTTCACTTAGGATGGTAACTGTGATGCTTTGTCGGAAAACTAGAACGTAGGAATTGCTTAAATTGGATGATGTACTTCAAACTGTGTGTGAAAGCCACTCTGTCAATCTCTTCCTGTGGTTGCCCTGCTTCGTTGTATTCAACATCTGTAAAAGTGAAAACAGAACAAAATAACAGTTTGAGACTTTTGTTGTAGTTCTTGTTATTCCATTTTATTATAAATGTGCACCACACACATCATAGATAGCACTTTGTGTGCAATTATGTACCACATCTGTGATGGCATGTTGTTATTCTATTTTTTATAAATGTGGTCTTTTTTTCAAGATGGCGCCACTGTAGTGGCTGCTGGTTGCAGGAGCTCTTTGCTCTTGTGCTTCCTTTCTGTTCTTGATGTTTCCCTCTTGTATTCATGTGGTGTTTGCCTCTTGGTTCGAGTCCCTACGGGACTTCACAACAAGTAGTGGCGCTTTCGTGTTTTTGGTGGAATTCTGGATCTGTTTCCGGGTAGCCTTTTGGCCATGGCCATGATTGCACTTGAGACCAGCTGCTGGCTCTCTGCCACACCGGATTCCGAGTGGAGAAACTAGAGGTGGAGACGGGGCTGCAGAGCTGGTGTTGAGCGTCGGGATGGACGAGCGTCACCGAGCCCTGGCTGGATGAGAATGTGTTAACCGGCTCTTTCTCCCTGGACAGATTCTCTCTCTTCCAAGCGGACTGGACAATGGCCGGGGGCTGGTATGCAGCATGGGATGGCTTGTTTGTATTGTTGGGGCTGTTCCTGTCTGTGGCCGTGCTGCTCCACATCCCAGCGGACAATGGAGTGGAGCACCACAGAGACCAACGTGGGTATGAGGGTGTTGGGATGGTGTTTTTGTTTTGTTTTGTTGTCTGTCTATGCTTGGTGCAATCGTTTATGCGCAATATGTATAATTTATTGCACATTATTGTTTTTTTCGTCTTGTTTTACTTATAGTAAGTATGCAGTTGGTTGCATCAGCTCTGTGCTCTTTTAATGTATTTTATGTCCTTTGTATTCTTTAATGTTTCCCTTGTGTTTTTACCTTATTTTTTGTGGACTTTTTGAATCTGCACTGCAACCACCTAATTTCCCCATTGTGGGATAAATAAATGATATCCTATCCTAT
This sequence comes from Entelurus aequoreus, assembly GCF_033978785.1. Taxonomy (NCBI): domain Eukaryota; kingdom Metazoa; phylum Chordata; class Actinopteri; order Syngnathiformes; family Syngnathidae; genus Entelurus; species Entelurus aequoreus. Next base: position 36,132,499 of record NC_084733.1, read on the forward strand.
CCTTCAAATGTAGCTCTGTCATAGTTTTTACTACTTTTTGATGGCGAGGTTAATTTTTTTGCAGACTTTTTTTCCCCATTCACAACAAGAACTGACGCAGGGTTTTCCCCAGACTGCCAAGATACCTGTGGCAGTGGGGGCGTGGTCAAGGGAATGGTTATGGGCGTGGTCACCTGACATCATCTAGTAATTTGCTTTGCATACATACATTTAAAAACAAATATGTTATTAGTAATTAATATTAACATATATTTATTCTATTGTTTTGCAATATTTGCCATTGTTGCTGCTTTTTGTACAATGCGCTTTGAGATTTTGTTCAAGTGTTAGAGACTTTTAATGACTATTTTAACTCTAAAGGCTTAGTGGCCACATGCGTGGACAGCACCTTTTAGCCCTTATTTCCGAAATTGTGTACACTACTGAATTGGGGTCTTATGGCCGCTTATGTGGACACTTATACTACCATCTGGTGGTGTCAGAAGAGTATAACATACAATGGAATTTGGAAAAAAAAAGTGTAAATATAAGAATTAGCATGTCACTAAACATGAAGTACACATTTGTGTACTTATGGACTAAGTACATCATATCAAAAGATGATTCTTGGTTTTTATTCTAATTAGGGTCCAATAAGCCCAAATAGCAAAGATAAATTAAAATTAAAGCTGCAAGCAGCGTTGGACGGGTCCGCCTTTTGGCAGGTGCTAGTCCTAGGTGTCCCAATACTTTTGTCCAGTGGTAGTCCTGAGTGAGACCTACATAGAGGTTTTTGTTTCGTGTCTCTACGATATTCGTACTGGGAGTTAGAGGAAGTTGTGTCTGAGTTCACATTGTCATTATAGGGTATTGTGTGTAGAATTTTGAGGACAAAGAAGGAGTGATTGCATTTTCGTTGTCATTTTTGGCACCGGAGCAACTTTAGTGCTGCGGGTCTTTGAAGGCTCGTAAAATCAAAACGGTAGCACTAATCACAACTCTTTCGTCAAATTTTAATCAGAAGGGTTCAATCTCTCTCCTGTAGCAGTTTGAAGCCGAAACGACAAACGCGCTCAGAGGAGGTAACGTTTGATGTTTGGTGACCGGTTGTAACAACAATGTTGTTTTGAATGAGGAATAGCAAACTTCCTGTTGATATTTGCTGAAGGATGTCAATCTATGAAATGTAGGTCTAGGCGAGACCTACATAGAGGTATTTGTTTCATGTCTCTAAGACGTTCCTACCGGAAGTTACAAGCAGTTTTGTCTGAGTTTTCCTCTGAGGAGCAGTTTTTTTCTCTGTTTTTTTCAAAAATTATGTAGAGCACAATTTTGAGTTTTGGGGTTCGGTTTTTTTTTAGATCGCAATTTCCACTAGTCCCGATGTGTGTGAGAATTTTGGTGAGTTTTGAAGTATTTTAAGGGGGTCAAATTAGAGGTCAAAACGTAAAAAGCAGTGTTTTTAGTACTTTTTTGTCTAAAATGGGAAATTGCCAACTTTCTGTTGGTTTTCGCCCGAGAATGTGTCATTATGAGTTGTAGGTATAAAGCAGACCTACATAGAGGTTTTGTTTCATGTCTCTACGACCTTCCTAGTGGGAGTTACAGGCAGTTTGTTTTTGTTTTTTTCCTAGGGGGCGCTAGAGCGAAATGTTGATTTTTGGGGTTTGGTTTTTGACTACAGTGTTCTCGAACACTTTTTGAATGTGTGTAAAAAATTTGGTGACTTTTGAAGTATGTTAAGGGGGTCAAAGTAGTGCGCAAAGGTGCGGAATAATAAGAAATATTTAAAAAAATAAAATAAACATTACAATTTCAATAGGGTCCTTTCGTCCCATTGCAAAAGGACTCCCTGTGGGATTCCTTTTGAAATGGTCCTGTGCGGACCCTAAAAAGCATGTAAACAAACAGCTTGGGCCTTAACAGGTTAAATAAAAAACACTAGCAACAAATCTGGCATCTTCTTCTGGTGTTAATATGGACTGTACTCGTGTTTAGAGACTCTTTACTTCTGTCCCTCGATGTCCCTGATGAAAGAGGCGAGCTGCAGCAATCACAACGTCACACTTGCTTTGCGCTGTTGCTCAGTTGGACTTTCTGTCTTCTTAATATTTGCACATTTTGTAGATGGCTGTCCGCGGGTGTATCTGAGATATATTAAAATTACGTCCACACTGCAGACATTCTGACAATGCTCCAGACAATGGTGTGCGTTTTGTTTTACATCCCGTTTTGGCAGGAGGGTTTTTGTAATCAAAGTATTTTTTGGGGGGTCGAGTTTTCGGTACATCAATTGTCAATAGGCCGCAAATAATAGGCTATATATATATAATTTCATACTGAAATGACCAGCTGGTGTTAATGTTTTATGTTCGAGTGGTTTGGATTTGGTGTCAGTTATTCCCATGTTTGCAAACACACCGCCTGAAAGGTGATTGGCGCAGAATGAGGAAGTGTTGTTGTGAGTCCGGGTAAACGCGTAATCACAGAGACGAGAGGCAAAATCTGTTTGAATTGTGCTGTTTGTTGTCATAAGATTGGTAATAAAAATTAAAAATAGCCTTGGACTTTATGTGATTGTTTTAGGGGGCTACAATACATTATATTAGTTTACTTTTTGAAAGTAAAAAACAAAAAAAAAAGAAGTACTTTCAAGGTGTGGCGGTAATGAAAATGTTGTGGCGGCGTGCCACATTCAATTCCATTAAGAGGCTATATCGTCATCATCATCATCATCGGCGGTCACTCGAAGCGAGTATGACAATCCTCCTGGGAGGGGGTTTCCCTTTATGGAGCATGCCTGTGCGTGACTTTGTTTAACGTGGGGAGACTGGTGCACACACAGTCACCACACAATCCTTGACAGATCCGGGTTCAGGGTCCAGTGGCATGGAGTCCAAGACGACTGGGGACTCTTTTTTGCTGCAGCCTTCATCCGCCATCCCAGCCGTTGTGACGCGCCATAGTTTTAGCAATCATCCTCCGCCTGTTCCACCGTTGAGGTCTTGGGTTGTTATTTCCCCATAACTGGGCCCACATGGATGTGGGGGCGCCTTCTTCCGCCATCGCAGCCGTTGTGGTGGTTCTTACATTTACCGTCTTCCGCCTGCTCCGCCGTTGAGGTCTTCACCGTATCTCTGGCTAGGGCGCAGTCAGGTACTTGGCCTTTGCCAAGGGCCACCTGGGGTAACAGTAGTAAAGGGGTTAACCTCCTAGTGCCCCAAGACCTTAGAGGAGCCTCCACTGCCGGATACACTTTTACGTCATGCCCAGGACATACTATATTGTATGACGTGTCATTGTACCTATCACATGTTGTTATGGAATGTTATTTGCATTTGAGTTATTAAAGTAGGTCTAATAGGAATTATCATGGCGTGTTTTGCAGTATGCAAATAACTTTTTCATGCGGCGGACAAGATGGGCTATGTATAGCTGTTGAATATACATTATACCATGATGTAACCAATAGTGTTTATTCAAGATGAGGTTAAAAATGTGGAGGTGTTGTAAACTGAAAATGTAATAGGGCTGCAGCTATGGATTGTTTTATTTGTCAAGTAATCTATCGACTAATCCGATAAAACACACTTTATAGCCGAAGTACATGTCAAACTACTTCCTTAACGTAAATGACCGCCATAACCACAACTCCAGGGGGAGCTCCACTAACCACGTTAAACCCAAATTACGAACTAACAAAGGTCTTAACTCATTCTCTTTCTATGCCACATCAATGTGTAATGCGCTCCCAACAGGTATAAAAGAAAGGGCATCTCTATCCTCCTTCAAAACCGCAATAAAAGTTCACCTCGAGGCAGCTACAACCCTTAACTAACACCCTCCCCAATCAAATGCAGATAATTTTTCTTATGCCTTCTGTACTTCACTGTGCAACCTACTAATAAAAGTCTCAATCAATCAAAAACAATGTGTATTTTATGGAAAATAGTTGAAATAAATAAAAAATTTGCTTGACAGGTTTTATTTTTTTTTTGTGCATCAACATTGAAATTGTATTTTAACATGTGTGCAATAATAAGAATAAAAACATATACATTTTTTAAACATTAAAATCTGCCACATACATCATGGCACTTACACCACCGCTCTCATGCGTGCTCTATTGCAGAAACTATGTCCGCATATTTACTCCACGTGGTCTGGATTTGATACATTGTTATTCGTTTTATTAAATGATTAATCAAAGCAACATAATATAAATCAAAGCTTTGTTGTAATCAAATTAAAATATTTGATCAAATAATCATTGCATTCCTAAATTGCAATACCAAGTAATTATTTTATAAGTGATGAGGCCCAGTGCTACTATGCAAACGAAGACGATCTATCAAAAATGTGTGCGTCCATATAGAACTCAAATTGGGCTAGCAGCTAGCCTGTCAAATTTTTGTAGATACTGTATAGTTATAAAAAGCTGAACAACGAGCACCTACCACTGAATTATATATAGACATCTCTGTATGAAGGGGGGATGCATAGAGTGCGTTTCAGCAAAACAAAGCAATGCCACAGTGACCTGAGCAAACATGCTTTCAAGCGCTGCTGGTACTGGCGACTAAATGGAAAAGTCACAGCATGCATTCAAGAGAACACAAGCAGCATGATGGGAGCTGGTCCTGAATACATGGAAAGAAAGCTGCAAGTCTATTTTTACACTTCCATTTAAAGGCCTACTGAAATGAAATGTTCTTATTTAAACGGGGATAGCAGATCCATTCTATCTGTCATACTTGATCATTTTGCGATATTGCCATATTTTTGCTGAAAGGATTTAGTAGAGAACATCGACGATAAAGTTCGCAACTTTTGGTCGCTGATAAAAAAGCCTTGCCTGTACCGGAAGTAGCGTGACGTCACAGGTTGAAGGGCTCCTCACATTTGCACATTGTTTACACCAGCAGCGAGAGCGATTCGGACATAGAAAGCGACGATTACCCCATTAATTTGAGCCAGGATGAAAGATTTGTGGATGAGGAAAGTGAGAGTGAAGGATTAGAGTGCAGTGCAGGACGTATCTTTTTTCTCTCTGACCGTAACATAGGTACAAGGGCTCATTGGATTCCACACTCTCTCCTTTTTCTATTGTGGATCACGGATTTGTATTTTAAACCACCTCAGATACTATATCTTCTTGAAAATGAGAGTCGAGAACGCGAAATGGACATTCACAGTGACTTTTATCTCCACAACAATACATCGGCAAAGCACAACACGCCGGGTTGTAGTCAGCTGGAGGCGTGTCTTAATGACATTAAACAATGGATGTCCGCTAACTTTTTGCAACTCAACGCTAAGAAAACGGAAATGCTGATTATCGGTCCTGCTAGACACCAACATCTATTTAATAATACCACCTTAACATTTGACAACCAAACAATTACACAAGGCGACTCGGTAAAGAATCTGGGTATTATATTCGACCCAACTCTCTCGTTTGAGTCACACATTAAGAGTGTTACTAAAACGGCCTTCTTTCATCTCCGTAATATCGCTAAAATTCGTTCCATCTTGTCCACTAGCGACGCTGAGATCATTATTCATGCGTTTGTTACGTCTCGTCTCGATTACTGTAACGTATTATTTTCGGGTCTCCCTATGTCTAGCATTAAAAGATTACAGTTGGTACAAAATGCGGCTGCAAGGCTTTTGCCAAAAACAAGAAAGTTTGATCATATTACGCCTATACTGGCTCACCTGCACTGGCTTCCTGTGCACTTAAGATGTGACTTTAAGGTTTTACTACTTACGTATAAAATACTACACGGTTTAGCTCCAGCCTATCTCGCCGATTGTATTGTACCATATGTCCCGACAAGAAATCTGCGTTCAAAGAACTCCGGCTTATTAGTGATTCCCAGAGCCAAAAAAAAGTCTGCGGGCTATAGAGCGTTTTCTATTCGGGCTCCAGTACTCTGGAATGCCCTCCCGGTAACAGTTAGAGATGCTACCTCAGTAGAAGCATTTAAGTCCCATCTTAAAACTCATTTGTATAATCTAGCCTTTAAATAGACCCCCCTTTTTTAGACCAGTTGATCTGCCGTTTCTTTTCTTCTCTCCTCTTCTCCCTTGTCCCTTGCGAGGGGGAGTTGCATAGGTCCGGTGGCCATGGATGAAGTGCTGGCTGTCCAGAGTCGGGACCCCGGGTGGACCACTAGCCTGTGCATCGGTTGCGCTGCTGACCCGTCTCCGCTCGGGATGGTTTCCTGTTGGCCCCGCTGTGGACTGGACTCCCGCTGATGTGTTGGATCCACTGTGGACTGGACTTTCACAATGTTATGTCAGACCCACTCGACATCCATTGCTTTCGGTCTCCCCTAGGGGGGGGGGGGGGGGGGTGGGGGGTTACCTACATATGCGGTCCTCTCCAAGGTTTCTCATAGTCATTCACCGACGTCCCACTGGGGTGAGTTTTTCCTTGCCCGTATGTGGGCTCTGTACCGAGGATGTCGTTGTGGCTTGTACAGCCCTTTGAGACACTTGTGATTTAGGGCTATATAAATAAACATTGATTGATTGATTGACTTAAGCTACGGAGCTAACGTGATAGCATCGTGCTTAACTGCATATAGAAACAGAAGAAATAAGCCCCTGACTGGAAGGATGGACAGAAGATCAACAATACTACCAAACCCTGGACCTGTAACCACACAGTTAATGCTGTCCCGCCTGGCGAAGCCTAGCAATGCTGTTGCTAACGATGCCATTGAAGCTAACTTAGCTACGGGACCCCGACGGAGCTATGCTAAAAACATTAGCTCTCCACCTACGCCAGCCCTCATCTGCTCATCAACACCCGTGCTCACCTGCGTTCCAGCGATCGACGGCGCAACGAACGACTTCACCACGATGATCGGTGTGGTCGGCGGCCCGGAGACAGAGGAAGTCAACTCAGACAGGTGAGGACAGCGGCGTGGCGGCGGACGGCGTTGTAGCTTTCGACGTCACCCCGGCCACCATCAGAGTCGGCAAGAAACATATATTTCCCCAAAGTTACGTACGTGACATGCACATAGCGGCACGCACGTACGGGCAGGCGATCAAATATTTGGAAGCCAAAGCTGTACTCACGGTAGCGCGTCTGCTATCCAACTCAAAGTCCTCTTAGTTGTGTTGCTGTAGCCAATCCAATCCAATCCAATCCAATCCACTTTATTTATATAGCACATTTACACAACAAGAATGTTTCCAAAGTGCTGCACAGCCATGTTAAAAACAATATTAAAAACAATATTAAAAACAATATTATGCTACACCAATGACTGAATAAAAACAAAGAATAAATGAATAGAAAACCAATACAAAAACAATATAAAAAATAAGTATGATTAAAACGATTTTAAAGGGTAAAACCAATTAAAACAGTGAAATAGACATCAAAATGTATAAAAAACACAGAGGACAACAGAGGACAGAAGACCACACAACTCACGAAGTGTTAAAATCCAAAGAATAAAAGTGGGTCTTAAGACGAGACTTAAAACACTCCACTGTGGAAGCAGTTTGAACATGGAGGGGCAGAGTGTTCCAGAGCTTAGGGCCGACCACAGAGAAGGCCCTGTCTCCCCTGGTTTTAAGTCTCGTCCTGGGCACCACGAGCTAGAGCTGGCTCTCGGACCTCAGAGCGCACGCAGGAGTGTAAATTTGGATGAGGTCCGAGATATACTGAGGTGCCAGTCCATGTAAAGCTTTAAAAACAAACAGCAAGGATTTAAAATCAATTCTAAAATGAACAGGGAGCCAGTGCAAACTCTGAAGAATTGGGGTTATATGCTCGCGTTTCCTGGCCCCTGTTAAAAGTAGTGCTGCCGCGTTCTGGACTAACTGCAACCTGGAGAGAGCTTTTTGGCTAATGCCAGCATAAAGTGCATTGCAGTAGTCCAGGCGACTTGAAATAAAAGCATGCACGACTTGTTCAAAAAGGTTAAAAGATAAAAATGGTTTTACCTTTACTAAAAGACGAAGATGATAAAAACACGATTTTAAAACGCCATTAACTTGTTTGTCAAATTTAAAATCGCTGTCTATAGTGACGCCAAGGCTGGTGACTTTGGGACGCACATAATTTTGCAATGGTCCCAAGTCAGTGAGGGCCGGACCAAAAACTGAAATTTCCGTTTTTCCCTCATTCATTATTAAAAATTTCTGGGCTAATCAAGCCTTGACATCGCATAGACAGTTGAGAAGGGGTGTCAGGGGGCCGTGGCCTTTCGAAATTGGCATATAAATGTGGCAGTCATCTGTATAAAAGTGATAAGACACTCCATGTTTCTTAAAAATCTCTCCAAGAGGGAGAATGTATAAGGAAAACAGGATGGGGCCTAGAATAGATCCCTGGGGGACACCACAGTAAAGTGGAGCAGAAGAAGAGGTGGCGTCCCCCAGCCTGACAGAGAAGGACCTCTCTGACAGGTAGGATCTGAACCACTCTAATGCAGCCCCCCTGACACCCACACAGTCTCTCAGGCGGTCTAAAAGAATTGTGTGGTCGACTGTGTCAAAGGCAGCTGTAAGATCTAAAAGCACTAAAATGGCAGAGCTACCAGAATCAGACATTAAAAGCAAGTCATTAAAAACCTTTAAAAGTGCAGATTCAGTACTGTGCAAAGCTTTGTATCCAGACTGAAATGGATCTAAAGTGCTATTTTCATCTAAAAAAGGCTGCAGTTGCGCTAAAACACATTTCTCCAGAATTTTTGACACAAAAGGTAATTTGGAAATGGGCCGATAATTTGACAAACTTGTAGGATCTAGACCTGTTTTTTTAATCAAAGGCTCAACAACAGCTCCTTTACAAAAAGAGGGGACACAGCCAGAAATCAAGCTGCTGTTGATGATGTCCCTAACAGACAAGTCAATAGTGTCCCAGATTTCTTTAAACAAGCAAGGGGGGACTGGGTCTGTGGGACAGGACGAGGGTTTTAGTTTGTCGACTATTCCTGTAAGCTCAGGCATGGACACAGGCTCAAACTGACTAAACACAGCCGAGCACTGAGTGGCCACATTAAAACTCAATGGAGAACGAAAAATATTTGCCCCAATAGAAGCAACCTTATCGTTAAAAAAGGAGAGAAATTTTTCACAAGTTTCACTTGTCATCTCCAGTAAAGTGGCTGGATTCGGATTAAGAACATAACTAATAGTATTAAAAAGAACACGTGGCTTGCTGATACTATTTAAAATTAAGTCTGACAGATATTTTGTTTTCTCAGCTTTAACCACACTTTGATAGTTCTGACCGTTTTCTTTTAAAATTTGATAGGAGACTTCCAAGTGATCCCCTTTCCACTTGCGCTCCGCCCTTCGCCACTCACGCCGAGCTGTGCGTGTGGTTTCATTGAGCCAAGGCTCCTGTTTTGGCTTTGGACGTATAGCTCTGAGGGGCGCTATACTATCCAGAACCTCAGAACATATAGAAAGAAAAGAGCACATCAATTGTTCAGTGTCTGCAGAGTGTGATATACTCTGCATGGACACAGTGAATAAAGGGGAGAAGGTGGCTGCAGTGTCAGACCTAATAACACGGCCATGATGCACGGCAAGTGGTTTTACACCAGGGTCCAAACTTACATTAAACATAACAGGACTGTGATCAGAAAACACAGCATCACCAACAACGACATTGTCAACTTTAAAACCATAAGACAGTACAAGGTCTAGTGTATGCCCATGTTCATGTGTGGAACCAGATACAGACTGTACAAAGTTAAAAGAGTCAATGACATTCAGGAAACTACTGGATAGAGGTTTGTCTGGGCAGCAAGTGTGAATATTAAAGTCACCAACAATAGGAACACGATCGTATTTGGGCAGAATTTCGGCCAGAAATTCAGAAAAGTCATTTATGAAGTCTTTGTGGTAATTGGGTGGTCGATAGACGACGGCACACAGGACGACATCAGAAAGACCCAGCTCAAACATGCATAGTTCGAAGCTTGAAAAGGAGGATTGCAGGCGGATCTGACGGCATTTAAAGTCATTTTTAAAAACGACTGCTAATCCTCCTCCTTTTCGGCCAGACGACCGCGGAGAATTAAAATACGAGCACTCCGGTGATAAAAGTTCATTTAGAGGAGCGAACTCACCAGTTCTCAGCCATGTCTCTGTCACACAGAGGCAGTCCAGTCCGCGGGAGACAAATAAATCCTTCAGGAGAAATGTTTTGTTTGTCAAATATCTTGCGTTAACAAGACCGAACTTAACGGGGGTCGGCGCGTCCAAGGCCGCTGCTGATCCGGGTGGGGCCCGACACAGAGCCTGCAGGTGGCGGGAATTCAATCAGTGCCTCCGGGGGCGGGGACAGCAGGAGCGAGGCGGGCGAGCTTCCCCCTGCAGAACGACGACAGGAACAATCCAGGACCCGGCGGGATCCAGCAAACGTGGGTGCAGGAAGAAACCAGGTACCGGACCATACCTCCTTCGGGAAGCTACGGAAAGCCGGGCCAGGAGTGCCCTAACTTTCACCAGCTGGCCGCCACGTTTACCGCGGCGCCGATGACGCTTTCGCCGGGGGAGAGGAGCCAGAGGGCGAAAAAGGAAGGCAGGAATCCGGCCATGTGAGAAAGCTGACTGGGACGTCGTAAAACCAACGTCGAAGTTGATCATATCCGTGTGAGAGGGACAAAGATCCAACAGCGTTTGGCGGTCATACACAAACAGTGAGTTGACAGGGACAACAAAATAATAATAATAATAATACCTGGGATTTATATAGCGCTTTTCTAAGTACCCAAAGTCGCTTTACATGTTAAAAACCCATCATTCATTCACACCTGGTGGTGGTAAGCTACTTTCGTAGCCACAGCTGCCCTGGGGTAGACTGACGGAAGCGTGGCTGCCAATTTGCGCCTACGGCCCCTCCGACCACCACCTATCATTCATTCATCATTCATTCACCGGTGTGAGCGGCACCGGGGGCAAGGGTGAAGTGTCCTGCCCAAGGACACAACGGCATGGTAAGAGGCGGGGAGCGAACCTGCAACCCTCAGGTTTCTGACACGGGCGCTCTACCCACTACGCCATGCCGCCCCTAAGACGCGAACAGCACAAAAACAAGCAAAGCTGACAGCGAGAGACGGCAAGCCACAGCACATACTGGCGCCATCTTGGAACTCACCACCATCTTGGAACTCACCACCACATTTTTGAAAATGCTTAACCAGCCACTAGCCAGCCACTAATACACCGATCCCACCTACAGCTTTCTTCTTTGCAGTCTCCATTGTTAATTGAACAAATTGCAAAAGATTCACCAACACAGATGTCCAGAATACTGTGGAATTATGTGTTGAAAACAGACAACTTAAGCTGGCCACCGTGCTATTCCAAAATGTCTGCTTCAACCCGTGACGTCACACGCAAACGTCATCATACCGAAACGTTTTCAGCCGGAAGTTTCCCGGGAAATTTAAAATTGCACTTTATAAGTTAACCCGGCCGTATTGGCATGTGTTGCAATGTTAAGATTTCATCATTGATATATAAACTATCAGACTGCGTGGTCGGTAGTAGTGGGTTTCAGTAGGCCTTTAAACTGCAATGGATTGCAGATTCACAACGTAGACAAGGTTGCTCCTTTCCATCACAGTGTGACCAGACGCAAAAAAAGTTGCACAGTGATATTATGTATGGAGAGTGTCTGCCAAACAATTACACAGTTTCTTGTATTGACAGAAAATAGCTTGGCTGCCACTCTGAAATGTGTTGCAGATATTGCATCAGTAGCATAAAAAAATGGTTGATGGTGAGTTAAAGTAGCGCATTGTAGTAGGGGTGCAACAATTGATCAACATTGTCGACACATTTGTTGTCAATATTAGTTGGTGACATCATCACGTGTTTTTCTGGAAGTTAGCGAGGCCAGAAACCAGCAACAACGGGAATAAAAAAATGGCTGTACTCACTGGCAGCAACAGCAACAACAACACCACCACAGGTGAAAACATGGAAACTATGGGAACAGTTTACCCTAAACACGTCAGAAATGGACCTTACTTTTCATGGCAGTACGTTTGTAATCGTGGGCATTTTTAAGCGGAGGCTTGTCGGACATCTGGAGGATAAGGTCTGCGACTCTCCTCATTAAGAGACTCTGTTGTAAGCTAGCTAGCTAACAACAGAGTCGTATTCATTCATTCAGCAGAGCATTCAAATAATTCTTTTTGTATCTTGTCTGTGAAAATGTTTTTTGTTTTTTTAAACAAGAGTCGCTGGCTTCTTCTGTGGCAAACGGCTAACGTACGCCACTCAAATTCAAACTGACTCAGTGTGCGTGGCGAGTGGCGACTAAGGCCCTTATACTAAACCGAATAAGGTTATCCAGGGTAAATCACACTTAACCTTATCCGTGTCCACACATAACAATGCCACCGTTTAAGACCCCCGTGCCCCTCCGTCAGCCAGCGCAACGCGACCTAGTACGCATGCGCGGAAAATGCGCATGTTATAGTCACCTCCAGTGTTGCTTTGTGTGCAAGTTCTTAAATTTAACTTATCTGAACAATATCCAGTTTTGTGGTATTTAAATTAACTGGAATCCAGTGTGCTGTGGGGCCCTATTGTAGTGAATCACACCTGAGCCATCACGTCAACTATCAAAATAATCTTTATTAGACACGTAAACAATGTGATAAAGAACATTTTATATCAATCAATCTAGGGATCTAGATATCTGGTCAGGACACTCTTCACTCTATTGCCTTCACATTCATTGTCCATTTGTTTTTGGTGACTTTATATACTCTGGACCTAGACGTTGAGTCTGCGACATACATGGCGGACAATAACTGATGCAGTCTGCTTTGCGAGTCCAAAAGCATTCGCCGTTTTCCGTAGTTTTCCCTCCACGGCCAGAATACAAAGCACACGTTACCTTTTTTATCACATTCACGGGATCCCGCATTCTCGTTGACTCTCCTTCGACAAATGGACAAAGTTTTTTGCTCAGTAGAATCACAGCTGACCTCCACATCCGAAAGTTCTCTTGCCGTCTTGAGAAGTGTTGTATCCGAAATAGCTGCAATCGCTTTCTCTTAAGGTATTCATGTGTGATTTCCACAAGCGTCTGTACATGTAGAAGAAGGAGAAACACGGGCATGTCTGGATGACTGGTCTCCATATTTCCAGTGGTTACCTCTTTATTATGAAGCTGGCTGTGGCGTGTTCTTTCTGACGTCACTTCCTGTGTGGGCGCGGTCTTTCTGGCGTCACTTCCTCTCCGAACTGACTTTGTAAACGATCAATGAGTCCATACAAAACTAAGTGCCGGAGATTCAAGAAATACACGGCGCACTTAGCCGTGTAAAAATTTGTCCGAGGAGGGGGACCTTTAACGCTGGTTTAGTGTGGCTAAAATGTGGCTTAGGCTCAATAATGATTCGTTTAAGGGGTTAAACGACTTAGTGTAGACATAGCCTAAGGCCCAATCCCAATACACCCCCTCACTCACTACCACTACACCCTCCAAATGAATCAAAAAAGGGTAGCGTTTTGTAATCTTCCCTAAGAATTGGGACACCACTTTCTACGTCACTGCATAGTTTACGTTCGGGCAAATAAGTGACTACATAGTTTTATGTTTGCACTTACGTCCCACCTTCAGTTGTACTGACACCAATATTTTGTTACCAAAATGTATATCGTTATGTATTTCAAGTACAGGAGCATATCTAGTCGATACTTCTATTGTTATGGATTACTAAGGGGAGGTGACGGCTCAGACACCAGGGGGCAGTATATACAAATATTTATTATGTATATATATATTCAATATATATAATAATAACAAACAATACTAATAATATAAACTAAGGAAATGGAGTGTGAACTAGATCCAAAAGGGAATGAGTGTGTTGTGTAAGACTATGTGTGTAGTTAACTGAAGTGTGTTACCAAGTGTTGACGAGAGCAAACGGGCAGTCCATGGGGCAGGCAGGTGATCCGGGCGAGAGAGAAGCGTCAGAAGAAAGTCCAAGCGGGAGGTCGAGAATCCAAAAGGCAGTCCGGGGGCAAGGGAAACAACAAGGGATCACAGGGGAACACGGGAAGCGCTGCGGGAAGACAACAAGAACATCAGAACAACGGAAACATGGAAGTCACAGGGAGGAGCGAGTTCGCGGGATGGAAACCAGATACAGGATGCTTACAAGGGTAAAGGAAGACTATACTCCGGCCCCGCCTGGCAGGTTGTGCGAGTTTATGAAGGCAGGTCCTTCATTACGTGCAGGTGTGCTGATAGCCTGTGATCGTTTGCAGCTGGCGGCTGCCGCGGGGCAGAGACGCGCCCGGCGTGCTCCTGGCTGTGCGCACCCGTGGGCGTGTCCCGAGGTGTGCTCACTGGAGCGCACAGACGGAAGAGAGGCGTTGGCAGGAGTCTGAGCCGTAACAGTACCCCCCTCCTTATGGACAGCTTCCAGATGTCCTACTGGTCGTACCACCAACAAAGACACAGGAACAAAAGTCAAGGGTGGGCGGAGTGGTGAACTGGTGGTGGGTCGCCGGCCCAAATGTCCCCGAATCCACCGGGGACGAGTCTGGTGGCGGCGGCGAGTAGTATGCCTCTGAGGCCGGCGAGGCGGGCGACCAAGGTACGGCCACCATCTTGGCCGTCGGAAAGGCGGACGCGAGTGGCGCCATGGTGCGTCTCGCCGGAAACAAGAAGGAGACGTCTGAGGCGAAGAGGATGACGTCTGAGGCGGCGTGATAGCGGCAGACGTCATCGGCGGTGTGGAAGCGGCAGACGTCATTGGCGGCGTGGCAGCGGCAGACGTCATAATAGCCGGAGACGAGGAGGGCAGCTGAGGAGCTGGCCGAGGTGCTGAAGCCGGCGCAGCAGGCCGAGGTGCAGAGGTCGGCGCTGCAGGCCGAGGTGCAGAGGTCGGCGCTGCAGGCCGAGGTGCAGAGGTCGGCGCTGCTGGACGAGGTGCAGAGGTCGGGGCCAGCCTGGGAGCTGGTGGAGACACGGGGGATATCCTGGGGATTGGTGCTAGCTCGGAGGCTAGTGCTAGGTCAGGGGCTAGCCGAGGGGCTGTTGCTAGCTCGGAGGCTAGCCGAGGGGCTGGTGCTAGCTCGGAGGCTAGTCGAGGAGCTGGTGCTAGCTCGGAGGCTAATCGAGGGGCTGGTGCTAGCTCGGACGCTAGTCGAGGGGCTGGTGTTAGCTCGGAGGCTAGTCGAGGGGCTGGTGCTAGCTCGGACGCTAGCCGAGGGGCTGGTGTTAGCTCGGACGCTAGCCGAGGGACTGGTGCTAGCTCGGACGCTAGCCGAGGGACTGATGGCTGTGGCTGGGAAAAACGAAAACTAGGTGGAATTAGTCTGGCCGGGGGTAGCCTGTCTTGGTGCAGCTGCGCTGCCCCATCAGCACAGCCACCAGTACTACCCCCCCCTCCCCCTCCGAAAGCGGATGCCAGACACTTCTAGTTAGCTGAGGAACAGACACCAAGGGTGGGAGGAGGTTGTCCAGGCGACGGGTAAATTCCTCCTTGCTCACATCACTGCTAAACATGCCTTTCCACGAAAGTTTGGCAGGACATGACAACTCCTCCGGTGTGGAGCGAAAAAAAGAAAAATAGGAGAGGGGAAAAAAAAAAATGTCACTGGGGCGGGGCTAATGTCACTGGGGCGGGGCTAAAGTCACTGGGCTGTCAGGTCCCTAATCAATTGGCCGGAGTATACTGTTATGGATTACTAAGGGGAGGTGATGGCTCAGACACCAGGGGGCAGTATATACAAATATTTATTATGTATATATATATATTCAATATATATAAGAATAACAAACAATACTAATAATATAAACTAAGGAAATGGAGTGTGAACTAGATCCAAAAGGGAATGAGTGTGTGGTGTAAGACTATGTGTGTAGTTAACTGAAGTGTGTTACCAAGTGTTGACGAGAGCAAACGGGCAGTCCATGGGGCAGGCAGGTGATCCGGGCGAGAGAGAAGCGTCAGAAGAAAGTCCAAGCGGGAGGTCGAGAATCCAAAAGGCAGTCCGGGGGGGCAAGGGAAACAACAAGGGATCACAGGGGAACACGGGAAGCACTGCGGGAAGACAACAAGAACATCAGAACAACGGAAACATGGAAGTCACAGGGAGGAGCGAGTTCGCGGGATGGAAACCAGATACAGGATGCTTACAAGGGTAAAGGAAGACTATACTCCGGCCCCGCCTGGCAGGTTGTGCGAGTTTATGAAGGCAGGTCCTTCATTACGTGCAGGTGTGCTGATAGCCGGTGATCGTTTGCAGCTGGCGGCTGCCGCGGGGCGGAGACGCGCACGGCGCGCTCCTGGCTGTGCGCACCCGTGGGCGTGTCCCGAGGTGTGCACACAGACGGAAGAGAGGCGTTGGCAGGAGTCTGAGCCGTAACATCTATGATTACATTGATATTTTTTAGCGTCACAAAATCTTTTTCCGTTTAAAAAAATATATATATTATGTTTATAAACTCAGGAAATATGTCCCTGGACACATGAGGACTTTGAATATGACCAATGTACGATCCTGTAACAACTTGGTATCGGATTGATACCCAAATGTGTGGTATCATCCAAAACTAATGTAAAGTATTAAACAACAGAAGAATAAGTGAGTATTACATTTTAACAGAAGTGTAGATAGAACATGTTAAAAGAGAAAGTAAGCAGATATTAACAGTAAATGAACAAGTAAATTAATAATCCATTTTAGCAGCTTGTCCTTTATAATGTTGACAACATAACAGAATGGAAAATGACACAATATGTTACTGCATATGTCAGCAGACTAATTAGTAGCCTTTGTTTGCTTACTTACTAATAAGAGAACAGTTGTCTTGTATGTTCACTAATTTATTTAAGGACAAAATTGCAATAAAAACATATGTTTAATGTACTGTAAGACTTTTTCTTCAAATAAAGCCAATAATGCCATTTTTTGTGGTGCCCTCTATTTAGAAAAGTATCGAAAAGTACAGACAAGTATCGAAATACATTTTGGTACCGGTACCGGTGCCAAAATATTGGTATCGGGACAACACTAGTTCCCACTGATTGTTTTTCCATCCATCCATCCATCTTCTTCCGCTTATCCGAGGTCGGGTTGCGGGGGCAGCAGCCTAAGCAGGGAAGCCCAGACTTCTCTCTCCCCAGCCACTTCGTCCAGCTCCTCCCGGGGGATCCCGAGGCGTTCCCAGGCCAGCCGGGAGACATAGTCTTCCCAACGTGTCCTGGGTCTTCCCCGTGGCCTCCTACCGGTCGGACGTGCCCGAAACACCTCCCTAGGGAGGCGTTCGCGTAGCTTCCTGACCAGATGCCCGAACCACCTCATCTGGTTCCTCTCGATGTGGAGGAGCAGCGGCTTTACTTTGAGCTCCCCCCGGATGACAGTGCTTCTCACCCTATCTCTAAGGGAGAGCCCCGCCACCCGGCGGAGGAAACTCATTTCGGCCGCTTGTACCCGTGATCTTGTCCTTTCGGTCATGACCCAAAGCTCATGACAATAGGTGAGGATGGGGACGTAGATCGACTGGTAAATTGAGAGCTTTGCCTTCCGGCTCAGCTCCTTCTTCACCACAACGGATCGATACAGCGTCCGCATTACTGAAGACGCCGCACCGATCCGCCTGTCGATCTGACGGTCCACTCTTCCCTCACTCGTGAACAAGACTCAGAGGTACTTGAACTCCTCCACTTGGGGCAAGATCTCTTCCCCAACCCGGAGATGGCACGCCACCCTTTTCCGGGCGAGAACCATGGACTCGGACTTGGAGGTGCTGATTCCCATCCCAGTCGCTTCACACCGATCCAGTGAGAGCTGAAGATCTTGGCCAGATGAAGCCATCAGGACCACATCATCTGCAAAAAGCAGAGACCTGTAGCAGAGACCCCCTGATTGTTTTTCATTTAGACAAAATATCTTAAGGATTTAGTTACTTTACACTGTGTTACCGTTAACCATATACATTATCTCAAATAACTAAAGGATCAAAATTAATAATTTGAGAATAAATATTAGAGCATACATATCTGGTATCGGCAGTATCAATATTTCAATATCGATTCGCAAATCACTAACTGATGGTACGTCTCTGGTTCGAACATGCCTAAGGTAGGTAGTCGATTACATGTCAACTATCAAAATAATCTTTAGTTGCAGCCCTACATGGGCTTAGGGGTGGCATGGCGTAGTAGGTAGAGCAGCCGTGCCAGAAACCTGAGGGTTGCAGGTTCGCTCCCCGCCTCTTACCATCCAAATCGCTGCCGTTGTGTCCTTGGGCAGGACACTTCACCCTTGCCCCCAGTGCCGCTCACACTGGTGAATGAATGATGAATGATAGGTGGTGGTCGGAGGGGCCGTAGGCGCTAACCGTCAGTCTACCCCAGGGCAACTGTGGCTACGGAAGTAGCTTACCACCGCCAGGTGTGAATGAATGATGGGTTCTCACTTCTCTGTGAAGCGCTTTGAGTGTCTAGAAAAGCGCTATATGAATCTAATCCATTATTATTATTATTATTACACAGTAGTAGTTATAACAGCAGACAGTGTGGAAAATACCGTAAGAGTGTTTTTAATTTAGATGACAGGAGCAGCAGTGGCTTATCCTGCTCCCTCCATCATCCTCCACGTCAAAAGTATACAAAGTGAACGAATGCTTGTGGTGGTCGTAAAGGCTGTTGGCACAAATAATCAGCCTGCCTAAGGACAGTTGTGGCTATAGATGTTCTGTAGTTTAACCACGGTAGAAAAATGTTGAATAAAGGATTACGTGTTAAGTGTTTTGCGTATTTAAATTAGCTTTATTGACAAATTATCATGCATGTTTTTTAAACTTTTGTCCACTTTGAACAAGACACCTTAGTTATTTTTTTCCCCTTCTTTAATCCTTAATACAGTAAATGAAGAAATGCATCTGAATAGTGATGCATACAGAGCTTAATGTGATTTCCATGTTCTTCTTGCCAACCTTGCCTGTCAAAAGGACATGGACCCTTTTAGATCATGCATACTAAAAATCTGTGGGGAGTGTGTGTAAGTAAGTCTGCCGGCACATGACTGCAGACATATGCTAATGATTTAATGGAGTGTTTTTCCATAAACCTCAACTGAAGGGTGTTGACGGGTCACGCCATTAGTACAAAGCATATATTTATACATATCTCTTAATTGTCTGTATTAATGTTTTATATTGATAAATAGAGATAAACTCTTTATCAGGTCAAATCTATTAAATCTAATCTCTTGTGTGTCAGGGAATACTGTATGTGCATTAGAAAGATGTCTTCTGCCTTCATTTATCTGTTCACCACAATGTGTTGGATCAATGTGAAATGTGTATCTCTCAAAGCATTTCACTTTGAGGAAAACATCCATCTTTCCATTTTCTACCGCGTGTCCCTTTCGGGGTCGCGGGGGGTGCTGGAGCTTATCTCAGCTGCATTCGGGCGGAAGGCGGGGTACACCCTGGACAAGTCACCACCTCATCGCAGGGCCAACACAGATAGACAGACAACATTCACACTCACATTCACACACTGGGGCCAATTTAGTGTTGCCAATCAACCTATCCCCAGGTGCATGTCTTTGGACGTGGGAGGAAGCCATATTTAAAAAAAATCTAAACAGCCAAAAATGTAATTTCTTCTACAGACATTTGAAGTTAACCGGCAGTATAGAACGGATGGTGTTACTCTGGGGGCTGTCGAAGTTAACGCATGCGATTGATCAAAAAAATATTGCAGGAATCATGTATAAATGCAGATTTATCAATGCGATTTTTTTTGACCACACATGCTCCTTTTACCTTATTCGCGAATGGGGTACCCAAAGGTGTGGCTTGCTATTCGGTCAGTGATAAGTTCAATGCATATAAGATAAAACCAAAGTAATTTGCTTATATTGCAGCGATGAATGATCTCATTAAAGCACAACAAGTTTGAAATAACATCTAAAAGCAAATTCTGTTTTTGATGCAGCCACTTGCAAGGACACTACTAGTACATCGACAATAAGCATTGGAAGGCAATGCTAGGGAGGTATGCCCGCGGCAAAGTTCCTGCGATTAATAAAAAAATCAGGGGTGATTAATCAATTGTTTTAATTCATGTTTCACACACTATGTAAACCTATGTTGCATTGTTTACTCTCAGTTTGGTTGGCCTCAATCAATCAATCAATCAATCAATCAATCAATCAATCAATCAATCAATCAATCAATCTTAAGGATTCAGTTACTTTACACTGTGTAACTTTTGCATCAGATTAAGATTGACAACCTCAATATAGATTTGTTAGTCCCATATTGGCTCTCCTAACTAGGTTAGTGTGACAGCTGAAACTACGATCATATTACTGTGACTTTACTACATGTAACCTTTTTATAATAAGTGCCTTGTTGCACTTTTGTACCTATTTAAAAAGGTATATCGAAATTATCTGTGCACAATAACTATGCATAGGCAAAAACTAACAACTACTATTTATTTAAATACATTGTGTTTTGCCCTCTGAAGTCCCTCCTCTGCCGAGGAACTTAATTTCAGAATTTGTAAAGAATAACAAAAATTAGCAAAAAAGCACATTTTGTAAAATTAGAGCTATCGATCTAAACCAGGGGTGCCCACACTTTTTCGTCAGGCGAGCTACTTGTCAATTGACCAAGTCGAGGGAATCTACCTCATTCATATATATAATTTATATTTATTTATTTATGAAAGAGAACATTTTTGTTAACAAGTTAAATGTGTTTAATGATAATACAAGCATGTTTAACACATATAGATTCCTTTCTTTCATGACGACAAGAATATAAGTCTGTGTATTACCTGATTCTGATGACTTGCATTGATTGGAATCAGATAACGTCCACATTTTCAAATGGAGGAGAAAAAAAGTCCTCCTTTCTGTCCATTACCACATGTAAGTGGTTGGTTTTTAGAATCTTATTTGTCCAGCTTACATACTCGTTTGTATACACTTTACAAGAAATACATTGGCGGCAAACTCCTTAGCTTGCTAGCTTGTGCACGCTAGCTTTCCGAGACTCTAGTTTTGTTAGCGCAGGCAGGATGACGCAGCACTTTTATTGTGAAGACAGGAACTGTGCGGTCAGTCTTTAGGTATGGTTGAAATAAAAACTGTTTCTCGCCTTCCTGACAGTCTTTTTTTTCTTCACACTGAGCTGGCAGCAGCCAGCGTCTTCTCACAAGACCCTCGGGTGCTGCGAATGTCAATCAAGTGAGAAAGTGACGTCATAGTGAAGATTGATGATCGCTAATTTTAAAGTCTATTTTTTCAATGCCTGGCTGGCGATCGACTGACACACCCTATGCGATCGACCAGTAGCTCGCGATCGACGTAATGTGCACCCCTGTTCTAAACAATCCGGTATCAACACTACTGATATGTGGCCTGATGCGCCCTGTTAGCTGCTAGCCGCCTCAGTCAGTCGGAGGACTTAACTGCAAAGTGTCATTTGTTTTTGTGATTGGCATTGAAATGTATGTGATCTGCATATGCTGATCACATACATTTCCAAGGCAATCGGCCAATAATGATCAGCGTCCGATCAATCGAAGCACTACTATTAAACAGCATTAAACAACAAGCCACTAACAGATTTGTAAGGCATTTTTCTGCTTTCTTTGTCCAATTATGTTCACCACGCTGCCGAAACGGGGGGTAAAACAAAACGCCATTGTCTGGAGTGTTGTCAGCATGTAGTTTTAATACATCCCAGATCTACCTAGGACTGCAACTACTGATCGATTATAAAAAATATTTGATTTATATTCTGTTGCTTTGATCAATTGTGTAATGAGAGTAACTAATGAAAAATGATCAAATCCTGACAGTTTGGAGTGCCCGGAACATTAAATACCTGGACATAGTTTCCACAGGACCGCTGCAATAGTACAGCACACATGAAAATGGTGGTGTATGTGTGCGTGTCGTGATCTGTTTGGCAAAAAACATCGGACGTTTTTATATTTATTAATGCACACAACTGAGCAGTTCAATTTTATTGTTGATGTGTGTTTATTATAAACAAAGAATGAAAGTTATGGCAGCAGAAACATTGTTTACTTCAATTATATTCCCTTAAATACTTGTTGAGGCAGTAAAGTGTGTTTTATCCGATTACTCGATAAATCGAACAAACTAATCAACAGGTTACTCGATTACCAAAATAATTAATAGCTGCATTCCTAAATCTACCCATCGCTTTGACAAACCTAGAGACTACCTGGATTGCATGTGAAAAAACTGCCAAGAAATCACTGAAAATACATTTTCTTGAAGGGTTTAAGACACCACATTAACTTATTCAAAAACACTGGTACATATTCTTAGGAATACAGATACTGTATTTGCAGTATCTTGCAGCTGTATGATCACAACTAGACTACATTTTTATTTTCTTTATTTTTATTGGCCCTTCTCCCAAATAGATTTGAGAACCGTACAATCTGGTGTGCCGGGTCAATAGACCAGACCCCAAACACAATAGCACATCAAAGAATCACCATATTGGTCTGTTATTTCTTTCCACGTGAGGTTTAAGTCATGTGTCTGCATCTCCCTATTAAGCTAATTCAAGGCTTTACTGAGTGACAGGCTGTAAATCCAAAGCTTAAGAGCACTATGTGGTAGACAGGGGTAATGAGGTGAATCTACTTTGTGATGCCACAAAAAGGATTCCCTCAGTCCTTAATAAGGCCAGCATTCAATCACCTCATATCACCAGAAAAAGTTGCCAGCATCCGGAAGCCACACGTGCCTTTTGAGGAGTGTGCTTTCTGTTCGCTAAGCTTAGAAGTCAACAACCCGACTCCTAGATCATCCTATCCATCCTTTGAAACAGTTCATAAATCCACAGGTTATGTTTCTCCAAGGGCCTGACCCAACATGGGACAAACGCTTTGTGTTTCAATTATTTTGCATGAGGCATCATCTATCACGAAATATTGCAGGCAAATGACTGCACTGTTTTGTTCTCACGTTCTTACTCGACTCTTCCTCGAGGCTTCTGAAATTGAGCCATGCTTGGCAGTCAGAGAAGCAATTTGTTAAATGACTGTGGAAGTGTTCTCTTCTAATGTTTCATTAATTTATCGCCACCGTCCTCTCGTCTGTGGCAAAGCCTCTTACGTCGGCATGGGGACTTGGGGGGGAAGGGGTTGGCGATGGCTAAGGTGGAAATGTGATATTTATCTCTGAGTGTGGCGTCTTCCGGGACGATTGCAGCTGGGGTGGGTATGTGAGGATGTTCATGGCTTAGGTTTTGCCATCATTGGAGACTCTGTTCTACTTGCTAAGCAGTCAAGACTTACAGATGCAGTTCGATTGCTTGGTCTCTCAACTGTACTAAACATTTGCATTTACTTAAGTAAGTGGCTGGTTTTTATCTGTAAAGAGTGAAAGTAAATCTGCCCTTAACATACTATGTTAATTAATCATAATACCATATTTTTCTGACTATAAGTAGCAGTTTTTTTCATAGTTTGGCCGGGGGTGCGACTTATACTCAAGAGCGACTTATGTGTGAAATTATTACCGTAAAATATCAAATCATATTTAGCTCATTCACGTAAGAGACTAGATGTATAAGATTTCATCGGATTTAGCGATTAGGAGTGACATATTGTTTGGTAAACGTATAGCATGTTCTATATGTTATAGTTATTTGAATGACTCTTACCATAATATGTTACGTTAACATACCAGGCACATTCTCAGTTGGTTATTTATGTGTCATATAACGTACACTTATTCAGCCTGTTGTTCACGATTCTTTATTTATTGTAAATTGCCTTCAAATGTCTATTCTTGGTGTTGGGTTTTATCAAATAAATTTCCCCAAAAAATGCGACTTATACTCCAGTGCGACTTATATATGTTTTCTACCTTCTTTATTATGCATTTTCGGCCGGTGTGACTTATACTCCCGAGCGCTGACTTATAGTACGAAAAATACGGTAGTTGTATTTTCAAAGACAATGCTCAAGACATTAGGCCTTAGGGATCTTGCCTCAGAGTCAACCACTAACCCGTAAAAACTAAGTGCATATATACTTTGGTTTTTAAAATAAAAGGGATTCCCATCTACGATCCTAAGTCTATTATGGTCTTGTTTGCTTTCCAAACTGCAGGTTTAGGCAAACCTCTCCGCTTATGTAAACAAGAATGTGGACCCCCCTGAGTAGCAAGCAGAAAGCTAATGAGCTACCACACACACTAAGCCGCTCAAGGGCCTTTCACTGGCATCCTAACCTGTTTATAGTAAGAAGCTAGCGTGGTGGCCCTGATTCCAAGAATAGTGTCCGCTTTTGGTGGACCAAAACGCAGCATAAAACAGGAGGTTCTTGCTCTAGCCTAGTGGTCGCCAACCTCTAGAGCCTAAGATCCCTGGTCTCGGCCATTAACCTTGGCAAAAATAAACCCTACCTTGATATTTAAATCACAGGGTTTCTTTCTGCGGGTCATTAAACAGCAAGTCATCATATGGATTTTGCAGTTATTTAAGGCTTTAAATGGCATTAAAAAGTATTAAATATGATGTCCAGAAGCATTAAAAATGTCATACAATTGCAATTGGAACCAAAAAAAAACAAATCAGCCGACACAGTTTTTCCAATTGGTGGCAAAAAAAACTGCACTTCAAGATATTCAATATTTATTGAAGTGCAATTTTTGGTAACAGATATTGATAGTCCATTTTATTTTGATGTTGGTTTGCTTATTTAGGATAATTAAGTTATTCACCTTCCAATTACATACTCACAAAATACTACAGTAATGAATAATATGTTTATTGTGTTGGAAAGGGTTACTTGTAGAGATGTCCGATAATATTGGCCTGCCGATATTATCGGCCGATATATGCGTTAAAATGTAATATCGGAAATTATCGGTATCGTTTTTTTAAATTATCTGTATCGTTTTTTTTTTTGTTTTTTTTTAATTAAATCAACATAAAAAACACAAGATACACTTACAATTAGTGCACCAACCCAAAAAACCTCCCTCCCCCATTTACACTCATTCACACAAAAGGGTTGTTTCTTTCTGTTATTAATATTCTGCTTCCTACATTATATATCAATATATATCAATACAGTCTGCAAGGGATACAGTCCGTAAGCACACATGATTGTGCGTGCTGCTGGTCCACTAATAGTACTAACCTTTAACAGTTAATTTTACTCATTTTCATTCATTACTAGTTTCTATGTAACTGTTTTTATATTGTTGTACTTTCTTTTTTATTCAAGAAAATGTTTTTAATGTATTTATCTTATTTTACTAATTTTTTAAAAAAGTACCTTATCTTCACCATACCTGCTTGTACAAATTAGGCATAATAATGTGTTAATTCCACAACTGCATATATCGGTTGATATCGGTATCGGTTGATATCGGTATCGGTAATTAAAGAGTTGGACAATATCGGAATATCGGATATCGGCAAAAAGCCATTATCGGACATCCCAGGTTACTTGCATTGATACTATCATGTAATAATGACATTAATGCTTAATTTGGCCACAGTTAATGTAATTGTTTCAACTATTCAACAATTATATTGTCAAATGCTTACAATTGTATCCATACAGACATGATAACAATCTTCTGTCAGACATGGGCATAACATTTGTTTGCTGATACCTGCAGAAACTCTGTATTAGTGCTGTCAAATTATATTTTCTTTTAAATCCAATTATTCACACTTTGGAATTTATATTAATCACAGGTTATCACGTGCTTGCATGATTTAAATTGACTTAAAAAGAGCCCAATATTTGGAGACAAATGCGATTTTATCGTCAGCATGTCATCAAGGAACATGTATAAAATGTTTTTGTCATGAGTTTAGACGTTGTCTTTTATTTTCCTGTTGTGTTTGGTATCATTTCCTGTCCTGGTGTTCTTGTTTTAGTACCACTTCCTGTTGGACTCCTTGTTTTGCTGCACCTTCACTTTCTGCTTAGTTTCCTTGCCAGTGTTGAATGTTTGTATTGTGTGCATGGGCTGCATGCCTTGCTACCATTAAGCACTCAGTACTAGCCTGTGGTTTGCTACCTTTTTTTTTTTCCAAGTTTAATTAAACTCTTATACCTGCATGTCACCGTCTATCTCTGCATCCTGGGGACAAAACAAGCTCAACCATGCAAGCATGTAACAGTTTTACTTGAATGCACATCATTTGCTTGCTTAAAACTTGGTCAGTTCTATTTAAAGCCCAGTCAGGGTGTATTTTGAGCCAGCAAACAAACCTGATCACTGGTCGTATAACAATCCGCAGCTTTTTTAGCTAACCATTCACGGTTACAGTAAAGGAGCATGTACGGTCCCCAAATAATGGCTGGATTAATCTGGGTATATACATTAATAATGCAATTTTTTTTGTGATTTATCACAAGTTACCTTGTTATTTTTGAGTGTGTGTATATATATACAGTACATGTGTGTATTAATGTGTGTGTATATATTTGTATCTATGTATATATATATATATATATATATATATATATATATATATATATATATATATATATGTATGTGTGTGTGTGTATATATATGTTTGTATAAATCGATTGCGTTCCTCTAGTCTTCTCAAATAAATATGTTCAAAATTATTGTGTCCAGACAATCATTTTAAACATAGATATGTGTATATATGTATATAAATACATATGTATATATATATATATATATATATATATATATATATATATATATATATATATATATATATATATATATATATATATATATATATATATATATATATATATATATATATATATATGTATATATGTGTGTATATTTATACATACATATATATATATATACATACATATATATATATGGGGCGGCGTGGCGAAGTTGGTAGAGTGGCCATGCCAGCAATCGGAGGGTTGCTGGTTACTGGGGTTCAATCCCCACCTTCTACCATCCTAGTCACGTCCGTTGTGTCCTTGGGCAAGACACTTCACCCTTGCTCCTGATGGCTGCTGGTTAGCGCCTTGCATGGCAGCTCCCGCCATCAGTGTGTGAATGTGTGTGTGAATGGGTGAATGTGGAAATACTGTCAAAGTGCTTTGAGTACCTTGAAGGTAGAAAAGCGCTATACAATAGATACACACACACACACACACACACACACACATATATATATATATATATATATATATATATATATATATATATATATATATATATATATATATATATATATATATATATATATATATATATATATATATATATATATATATATATATATATATATATATATATATCCATCCATCCATCCATCTTCAAACCGCCTATCCGGAATCGGGTCACGGGGACAGCAGCTCCAGCAAAGACCCCCAGACTTCCCTCTCCAGAGCAACATTTGCGACTTCCTCCTGGGGAATTCCGAAGCGTTCCCAGGCCAGAGAGGAGATGTAATCCCCCCATCTGGTCCTTGGCCTGCCGCGGGGCCTCCTCCCAGTGGGACGTGCAACGAGGACCTCCCTAGGGAGACGCTCGTGAGGCATCCGCACGAGATGCCCGAACCACCTAAGCTGGCTCCTTTCCAAGCGAAGGAGCAGCGGCTCTACTCCGAGTCTCTCTCGGGTGACTGCACTTCTCACCCTATCTCTAAGGGAGATGCCAGCCACCCTTCTGAGGAAACTCATTTCGGCCGCTTGTAGCCGCGATCTTATTCTTTCGGTCATTACCCACACTTCATGACCATAGGTGAGAGTAGGAATGTAGATAGCTCGGTAGACCGAGAGCTTTGCCTTCTGGCTCAGCTCCCGTTTCGTCACAACAGTGCGGCAGAGAGACTGCAATACTGCCCCAGCTGCTCCGATTCTCCGGCTGATTTCCTTCTCCATCTTTCCCTCACTCGTGAACAAGACCCCGAGATACTTAAACTCCTCCACCTGGGACAGAGTCCTGTCCCCTACCCGGACTGTACAAACCATCGGTTTCCTGCTGAGAACCATGGCCTCAGATTTGGAGATGCTGATCCTCATTCCAGCCGCTGAACACTCGGCTGCGAACCGATCCAGTGAGAGCTGAAGGTCACGAACCGAAGGTGCCATCAGGACCACATCATCTGCAAACAGCAGTGATGCAACCTTTAGCCCCCCGAGACGTATACCCTCTCCGCCATGGCCACGACTCCGCCTAGAAATCCTGTCCATGAAAATCACAAACAGGATAGGTGACAGAGCGCAGCCCTGGCGGAGACCAACCCCCACTGGAAACGGATCCGACTTACATCCAAGCACCCGGACACAACTCTCGCTTTGGTTGTACAGAGATTGGATGGCCCTCAGCAGGGTTCCCCTCACTCCGTACTCCCTCAGCACCTCCCACAAGATCTCCCGAGGGACGCGGTCATACGCCTTCTCCAAATCCACAAAACACATGTAGACTGGATAGGCATACTCCCAGGCCCTCTCCAGGATTCCCGCAAGCGTAAAGAGTTGGTCAGTTGTTCCACGACCAGGACGGAATCCACATTGCTCCTCTTGAATCTGAGGTTCGACTATCGGCCGGACCCTCCTTTCCAGTACCTTGGCGTAAACTTTCCCAGGGAGGCTGAGTAGTGTGATACCCCTGTAATTAGCACACACCCTCTGGTCCCCCTTTTTGAAAAGGGGAACCACCACCCCAGTCTGCCACTCCCTCGGCACTGTCCCAGACTTCCACGCAATGTTGAAAAGGCGTATCAACCAAGACAGCCCATCAACACCCAGAGCCTTCAGCATTTCTGGACGGATCTCGTCAACCCCCGGAGCTTTTCCACCGTGGAGTTGTCTAACTACCTCAGTGACTTCACTCCGAGAGATCGACGTCGATCCCCCATCATCCTCAGGCCCTGCTCCTATCAGGGAGGGTGTGTCTGATGTAGTTGGGTTCAGGAGTTCCTCAAAGTGCTCTTTCCAACGCCCCACGACTTCCTCACTTGAAGTCAGCAAAGTCCCATCCCTGCCGTACACAGCTTGGATGGTTCCCTGCTTCCCCCTCCTGAGGTGCCGTATGGTCTTCCAGAACAGCTTTGGTGCCGCCCGATAGTCCTTCTCCATGGATTCCCCGAACTGCTCCCACACCCTCTGCTTAGCCTCGTCCACAGCCACGGCCGCTGCCCTTCGGGCCCGTCGGTACCTTGCAACTGCCTCCGGAGTCCCCTGGGATAACATACCCCGGTAGGACTCCTTCTTCAGTCGGACGGATTCCCTGACCACCACTGTCCACCAGGGTGTTCGAGGGTTACCGCCCCTTGAGGCACCTAAGACCTTCTGGCCACAGCTCGCATCTGCAGCTTTAGCAATAGAGGCTTTGAACATTGCCCATTCCTGTTCAATGTCCCCAACCTCCACAGGGATGGCAGAGAAGTCCCGCCGGAGGTGGGAGTTGAAGTCCTTCCGGACAGAGGACTCCTCCAAACGTTCCCAGTTCACCCGCACTACACGCTTGGGTTTGCCAGGTCTGTCCAGAGGTTTCCCCCGCCATCTAACCCAACTCACCACCAGATGGTGATCAGTTGACAGTTCAGCCCCTCTCTTCACCCGAGTGTCCAAAACATACGGCCTCAGATCAGCTGATACGATTACAAAATCGATCATTGATCTTTGGCCTAGGGTGCTCTGGTACCAGGTACACCTATGAGCATCCTTATGCTTGAACATGGTGTTTGTTATCGCAAGTCCGTGACTAGCACAGAAGTCCAGTAACAATCCACCACTCAGGTTCAGATCAGGGAGACCGTTCCTCCCAATCACGCCAGTCCAAGTATCACTGTCATTGCCCACGTGCGCGTTGAAGTCCCCCAGCAAGACTATGGAATCCCCTACCGGCGCCCCATACAGGACCCCATGCAAGGTATCCAAGAAGGCTGAATACTCTGAACTCCTGTTTGGTGCGTATGCACAAACAACAGTCAGAGTTTTCCCCCCTCCAACCCTAAGGCGAAGGGAGGCGACCCTCTTGTCCACTGGGGTGAACTCCAACGTACAGGCACTCAGCCGGGGACTCGTGAGTATCCCCACACCCGCCTGTGCCCTCACACCCTGAGCAACTCCAGAAGTGAACAAGGTCCATCCCTTGTCCAGGAGTGTGGTTTCAGAGCCCTTGCTATGCGTAGAGGTAAGCCCCACCAGATCCAACCGGTAGCGCTCCACCTCCCGCACCAGCTCAGGCTCCTTCCCCACCAGCGTAGAGACGTTCCACGTCCCGAAAGTCAGCCTCTGCTGCCCCGAATTGGTCCGTCCGGAGCCTCCACTTTCACCGCCATCCACTTGGCAGCGCACCCGACCCCACTGGTTCCGACCGCGGGTGGTGGGCCCACGTGGCAGAGAAGATGGTGTGTCCACGTAGCTTCTTCGGGCTGTGCCCGGCCGGGCTCCGTGGCAAGCCCGGCCACCAGGCGCTCGCTGACGAGCCCTACCTCCGGGCCTAGCTCCGGAGGAGGGCCCCGGGCTTCCTCCGGGCCGGGTAACGCATCCTCTTTTAGTATAGTTCATGGGGGGTATCGTAACCCTGATGGGGGGGGCATTCGGGTGCTACACCTTGCCCAAGGGTGACCCGGAACTATGTAAGGCAGGGGCGTTCAACTCCCTGAGGCTTAATACAAGCCCACATACCTATATATATACATATATATATATATATATATATATATATATATATATATATATATATATATATATATATATATATATATATATATATATATATATATATATATATATACATAAATATATATATATATATATATATATATATATATATATATATATATATATATATATATATATATATATATATATATATATATATAAATATATATGTATATATGTGTGTGTGTGTGTGTGTGTGTATATATATATATATATATATATATATATATATATATATATATATATATATATATATATATATATATATATATATATATATATACTAGGGGTGTAACGGTACACAAAAATTTCGGTTTGGTACTTACCTCGGTTTAGAGGTCAAGGTTCGGTACATTTTCGGTACAGTAAGAAAACAACAAAATATACATTTTTTGGTTATTTATTTACCAAATTTGCAAAATCTTCCACCAAAAATATTTTTCTTATTGGAATATTTGATGTGAAGTAATCGGAACCTTGGATAGGTC
Organism: Entelurus aequoreus; assembly: GCF_033978785.1. NCBI lineage: Eukaryota > Metazoa > Chordata > Actinopteri > Syngnathiformes > Syngnathidae > Entelurus > Entelurus aequoreus. The sequence goes on from NC_084733.1 coordinate 36,163,640, forward strand.
AATAATTCATAATAACATTGATTTTGAGCAATGTGAGTTTGAAAGAAAAAAAAAACAGCTTTGTTTTATTAGTCAACATTGCAACTTTTTCTAAATTACATTTCACCTTTAAGCTTTTTTATTTCACTTTTGTTATGTTTTTGTTTATTTTAATAGTATTTTTAGAATGTGCCGTGGGCCTTTAAAACATTAGCTGTTGGCTGCAAATGGCCTCCGGGGCACACCTGCTCTAGATAATAAAACATTTAATGTAATAAATCTATGGATAAAAAGCAGAGCCTGGTGATGCATGCGCGTTTATCATAACTCTCGCTCGCGCTCTCTCTGTCTCTCCCCCTCCCTCACGAATGCTGCTGCGCGCACAATTTGTTTTGTTTTTAACTTTCTTAACCCTAAACGTACATTGAAAATACACGCAACCATACCTCAAAATGCTGGACATTTGAGGCATTTAAGAAACACCACCCGGACAGCCCCGCAAAAGAGGACGTATGGTCAGTCTATCGTAGCCCATTAACTGCTAGCATGCTAACAGCGATCGGTTTCACCGGACATGTCCTCTTTTGCTAGCATGCTAGCAGCGACCGGGCTAGGTCATAGACTGACCATCCATCCTCTTTTCACCGGACATGTCCTCTTTTGCGGAGCTGTCAGGGCGGAGTTTCTTAAATGCCTCAAATGTCCGGCATTTTGAGTATTGTTTACACAACGTGCAGTACGCTACTTAATATGTCCGTGTGGAAACTCGTTCGGTACACCTCCGCACCGAACCGAAACCCCCGTACTGAAACGGTTCGATACAAATTCACACTCATATTCACACACTAGGGCCAATTTAGTGTTGCCAATCAGCCTATCCCCAGGTGCATCTCTTTGGAGGTTGGCGGAAGCTGGAGTACCCGGAGGGAACCCATATATATATTTTACTGTATACACAAAATACCTATTTTCCTCTGAACTATTGTTCACAAAACTGTCCAAATATGTGTTAACGAGCACTTCTTCTTTGCCAACATAATCCAAATGTGTGTATCATGTATCAGGTCAGAAAAATGTCTGTGTTTATATACAGGCAAAACAGACAGTTCCTGTATTAATCATGAACAAATAGTAGAACTAATAACTTCAGTGCATTGCAATCTATAAACTTAAAGAAAAGAAGATGTAAACAAAACACTTTTGGAAAAGCTACCAGGTAATTGCTGTTGTTTGCTCAAGTAGCAACAATTAAAGACAGAGAAAAGCAAGCTGTGCATCAAGTAGAGAGGTGTTATAACACCACAGTAGTCCAACTCCAGTATTAAAAGCTGTCAAGTTATCATCAACTTACAAATGAAAATGTTTAATTGATGGTCGCCTCCACAACTGCCTGCAGGTGTTTTTTCACACAGCGTTATTTAGTAATCATATTTTCAAAAAAACATATCACCTGACATGTATAAGTAATTTGGGAAATGTTCAGCTCTGTATTTTGGAGTTAGTTTGGTAGTTTGAGGTGGTTGTGTGTCCTGGAGGCAAGCACAGAAATGGCTCCAGAAGGGTGCCGATTGTAAGGCTGCCATGTATAGAGAGCTGGCCCCTGGCTGGCACGGCTCCATGGAGGTGAGTGTTTGTGCAGTGCACAGTAAAAATGACGACATCTCAATCACATTGCACCAATTTCTGCAACTTTCCGCATTTCGAGTCTGTTTTTAGAATACATCTATGGTTATATTTACTTCCGCATACCCAGAACGGGGGCAGTAAAAGTTTGACTCAGATTGGCCGTTCCGCTTTTTTTTAATACTTTACAGCAGCACCCGAGTGAATCCATTTGACCGTCATAATTATGACGGTCAGATGGATAAAAAAGTACAGACAGCAGTATCATTAGTCTAGAATTTTAACGGTCCGCTTGGACCGACCCAATCAGGAATTGGTACCTAAAAATATTGATCCTCGGAATACATCCCTATTCGGGGGAGCATTGTTTAACACTTTTGGTGCTGACTGCTATGTTGCTCTGTTGATGTCGACAGTTACAAACAAGAATGTAAGTAGTTATATGTCATCAAAGAAGGCTAAAACTGCCATTTTGTATAACAGAATAAAATAGAGAATAGAATAGAATAGAATATAATGGACTTTATTTTCATTATATTTGCATATAACGAGATTAAGGACTCCGATTTAAGGTGCGGTAGTGGGAACAAATATGGGGTAAAAATAAATTAAATTACACAACAGGTAATAAAGAAAAAACTAACAATTGAAATAAACAGACTACTATCCAATCAAAATAATAAGCAATCCTGTACAATATACAAAACACTATAGAAATACAAAATAATGTACAATATGCACAACAAGACAAGAGTGCCGGAGTAATAAATAACAATCAGTGTCGGACATATTGCACTCGAAGGGTAATATTGCACAGTAGGGTATTAGGGTAGGATATTGTATAGGGGTGAAATATTGTTATAAGTTAGAGTTCAAGATGGTGACAGCTCTGGGAAAGAAGCTATCTCTGAGTCTGTTTGTTCTGGCTCTGATGCACCTATAGCGCCTGCCCGATGGTAGCAGGTCCAACAGGTGGAAGCCAGGGTGTGTGCTGTCCTCGGTGAGGACAACACAGATCTCTAGTCCAGTGTTTTTCAACCTTTTTTGAGCCCAGTCACATTTTTTGCGTTGAAAAAATCCGGACGCACACCACTAGCAGAAATCATAAAAAAACGAAACTCAGTTGACAGTAAAAAGTTGTCGTCGCAAATGTTGGGTATGACTTTAAACCATAACAAACCATGCATCACTATAGCTCTTGACTAAAAGTAAGTGTACTGTCACGACCTGTCACATCGCGCCGTGACTTATTTTAGATTTTTTTTGCTGTTTTCCTGTGTGTAGTGTTTTAGTTCTTGTCTTGCGCTCCTATTTTGGTGGCTTTTTCTCTTTTTTTGGTATTTTCCTGTAGCAGTTTCATGTCTTCCTTTGAGCGATATTTCCCGCATCTACTTTGTTTCAGCAATTAAGAATATTTCAGTTGTTTTTATCCTTTTTTGTGGAGACATTGTTAATTGTCATGTCATGTTTGGATGTACATTGTGGACGCCGTCTTTGCTCCACAGTAAGTCTTTGCTGTCGTCCAGCATTCTGTTTTTGTTTACTTTGTAGCCAGTTCAGTTTTAGTTTCCTTCTGCATAGAAGATTCAATGCTTTTTCTTAGGGGCACTCACCTTTTGTTTATTTTTGGTTTAAGCATTAGACACCTTTTTACCTGCACGCTGCCTCCCGCTGTTTCCGACATCTACAAAGCAATTAGGTACCGGCTGCCACCTACTGTTATGGAAGAGTATTACACGGTTACTCTGCCAAGCTCTAGACAGCACCAACACTCAACAACAACACATAATTTGCAGACTATAGTTACTGGTTTTCAAAAAATATTTTTAACCCAAATAGGTGAAATCTCCCACAGCACACCAGACTGTATCTCACGGGCACAGTGGTTGAAAGACACTGCTCTAGTCAACCGATTCATGACTTTCCAGCCAGACATATGGTTCATACTAAACGGGGCGGTATAGCTCGGTTGGTAGAGTTGCCGTGCCAGCAACTTGAAGGTTCCAGGTTCGATCCCCGCTTCAGCCAACCTAGTCACTGCCGTTGTGTCCTTGGGCAAGACACTTTACCCACGTGCTCCTAGTGCCACCCACACTGGTTTGAAAATGTAACTTAGATATTGGGTTTCACAATGTAATGTGTTTTGAGTCACTAAAGAAAAGCGCTATATGAATATAACTCACTTCACTTCACTAAATACAGATCAATCCGGATGAGTTTTTTTTTTGGTAGAAAGGCCTAGAAAAGTGATAGACATTTAAGAGGCAACTCTTTGTGTCATTATTACCTCTGTCAGGGTTTGTTCGTCAGTAAGTTGGCAACATAACTCAAAAAAAGTATGGGCAGATTTTGAGGAAACCTTTTAGGAATTTCAGTAACGGGATCAGGAACAAGTGATTACATTTTGGGGGTGATCATTTCTAGTACCGTATTTTCCGCACCATAAGCCGCACCTAAAAACCACAATTTTTCTCAAAAGCAGACAGTGCGGCTAATAACCCGGTGCGCCTTATATATGGATTAATATTCATATTTATTTTCATAAAGTTTAGGTCTCGCAACTACGGTAAACAGCCGCCATCTTTTTTCCCCGTAAAAGAGGAAGCGCTTCTTCTTCTACGGTAAGCAACCGCCCCCATAGAAGAGGAAGCGCTTCTTCTTCTACTGTAAGCAACCGCCAAGGTGGGCACCCGCCCCCGTAGAAGAAGAAGCGCGCGGATATTACGTTTCATTTCATTTGTGTATTTCTGTAAAGACAACAAAATGTCTCCTACTAAGAGACACGCGTACAAGGTTCCACTGACTTTTGATATTCATGTGAACCGCACTGTGGATGCAACGGGAGCACGTACGGTGAATATTCGCACCACAGGGAATGAGAAGTCGTCCTACTGTGGTTCTAGCTTGCCATGCTAACGGCCAGAAACTTCCACCCACGGTGATATTCAAAAGGAAGACCTTGCCAAAAGAGAACTTTCCAGCCGGCGTCATCATAAAAGCTACCTCGAAGGGATGGATGGATGAAGAAAAGATGAGCGAGTGGTTGATAGACGTTTACGCGAAGACACCGGGTGACTTTTTTCACGCAGCGCCGTTCCTGTTGATCTACGACTGCATGCGCGTCCACATCATCGATGGTGTCAAAAAACAAGTGAAGCACACCGAAGAAGAATAATTCGAGGGATTTGTGGATGAGTAATAACTTCAGAAAGTGAGCTTTAAATGTTTGTTTTGTGTGTCGTGTGACACTAACGTATGAGCAACGTTGAGTTATTGATGTTGCTAATGCTCTGCACTATTTTGAGTGTTACTATTTTTGTGATTGCACATTTGTACATTACATTTTGGGAGTGAACAGAGTTGTTAGAACGCTGGTTTGTAATATATTATTAAAGTTTGACTGACCTATCTGACTGTTTTGTTGACATTCCCTTTAGCGTAGCGTAGGTGCGGCTAATAGCACGGGGCGGCTAATAGGTAAACAAAGTTTTGAAATATTCCGTTCATTAAACGTGCGGCTAATAACACGGGGCGCCTTATGGTGCGGAAAATACGGTACTGTATTTTAGCCTACATTTACGTTTCGAGGCAAAACGTCTCTGTGTGTGTATGCTAGTCAACTAGCATACACACAATAGTCAACTCGCTAGAGAACAAACGTTCCCAGGTGCTAAAGCTAATGCAAAGAGTGGAAATCTCTCTGTTTAAATTTCATTTATACTTAATTTTGCTGTTGTTTGTTTGTCTGTCGGTTCGTTAGCAACATAGTTTAAAAAGTTATTGGCAGATTGTCATGACATTTTTAGGAAATGTCAACAAGTGAATACATAACAAGTGATACGGATCACCCTAAAAATTTGTATTCAGTATTTTTTCAAAAGGGTTTATTGCTTTCAGTAGATATGCCTGCACTCTCCGATTGCTTTTCTAGTTAGTTAATATCAATATTTCAGCTTCTTCTCTTTATGCCTTTTGCTCTATTTTCCTCATTGCTGCTTTGGTTATTTTGTTAGTTGGAACTACAGTGTGCAACAAGGCCAATAAAGGGAGAGCCACCTGCTGCAAATGGGCCCTACACCACCACATAGACACGCATGTGAGCGAACCACCCATCAACTTGTTTGCTTCCTATCGCAAGTGAACGAAAGAAAATGAGAGTTATTGCAGCTGGAACTAATCAACTTGTTATACAGTTCGCCTTAAAAATTTGTGTCGCCATCAGCTCAAAGACTGTTTGAAGGTGCACTATGCACGTCATTTTGCAGGTTTGCATAGCGAGCCTGTGCACCGTAAACTGGCGCATAGACAGAGGGGTAGTATCCAGATTTCACTAGCTGTAGTCGAAAATCAGTTAAAAAAACAAACAAAACAGTTATATTTTTGGGATTTTCCTGTAAAGTCCCACAGATCGAATGGTTGATAACAATTCAGCAGGTTGGTGAACGCTGCCATAGACAAGTATGGCAAGTAGCTGCAGTGCTGCAACAGATCCAACTAATGTTGAGGTGAAAAAAGTTAATTGCTAGTTCTTCCATTACCAATAATAATTGTCTAAAGTATGAAGACAATTTTGCGAAGAACTCAAAAGTACCTCCTTTATGTTACAGCTCAAGCACCTGCCGCCTCTCATTCTTCTGTGCGCTCCTCTGACGCGCCTCTGGACACGCCCAAGGGCGTTCCTCTCCAGCTGTGGTCGCGCCTCCGCATTCCGGTGCCAGAACGTAGCTACCTGTATTGTTCAGTAAGCCCACACGTCTCTAGCCCGCTCCTGCCCTTGACCTCTTAATATGCCCACGGACCTCCGAGCCTGCCTAGCCCCTTCTTGACTCCCGCACCTCTCACAACACGCACCTTCAACATTGTACGGTAACACTCACAAGCTAGACGCATCACCATACGCATTTGGATTTATTACACACGTCATTTTATTATATTAATAAATATGCCCAAGGCTAAAGGACGTCCCTGCCTCAGTGCCGTCTCCTTCTCCACTGAACCTTCACAGTCATTGACCGGTTTTCCAAGGCCGCACATTTTGTCCCCCTCCCCAAGCACCCCTCCTCCTCTGTGTGTCGCACCTATAGACGGTGCACATCTCACACATACATCCTGACTTGATGGGAAAATGAGTGCTAAGCACATGAAAATATACATTTTATTTGATACATTTTTCATCATTCCATCAATTTCATCATTGCCGCTTGAAACTGTTAGCTGGGCCGCCCCTAGGCTTTGTGTAGCTCTAAACAAGACAGTCTTTATTAACAATTACTGTCGGGAAGGGATTTATATGGCCACATTCCTGGGTGGATCTTGCATGTGATGAAGAGCAGGATTTAATCATTTTGCTACGCAGTCTGTTGAAAATGATGGAAAGTGCCACTCTACTTAGCAACTGACGCTGTGGTCAAAGTTGGAATTGCCACAAAACACATTTTAAGATATTCAACACTCTACGCCGGTCATCTGGCAGCTAAAGTGGATAGTGCGCGACCCACATTTGTCATGTTTCATGTGTCAGGTAAACCTTGACGAATGGGGCCCAGTGTTTCCCATAAACTGCCAAGATACCTGTGGCCGTGGGGGTGTGGCTATGGGCGTGGTCACCATGACATCATCGAGTAATTTGCATAATTTACTACAATGATATGATTTTCTCTAAAAAGGCTCAAAAAATTTATACTTACTAATTAATAATAACAGCTTTGTTTTAAACGTCCATCCATCCATCCATCTATTTTACAATATAATTACAACACTTTATGTACATATTTATATACAGATTTGAACAATAAGTTATTCACTGAAATATATTTATTAATTGTGGTTCTTACAAAAAATATATCTTATAAATTATAAAAGCTACAATGTCTCTTAAAACTCTCTGCCTCTTTAATTAGTGCAGACTAAATAATTTAACTTTAGCCTACTACTGCAACCATATTATTTACCAGCAACATAAAGTGAAACAGAGGCAGAGGTGTCCTGCCACAGTCAGTAACAAATAAACAGAAAACAGTAGTGGTCAAATACAAATAAGGCAACAAGAGAAGTATCCTACACTTCTCTTTTGTAAAGTAAATCTGAACAGCCTATATGGGCATCTACATCAACTATATGATTTGCCTGAGAAGCTGGACAGGACAAAAAAAAAAAAAAAATAAATAAAAAAGAAAAAAAAAAGAAATCTATTTGTGGCGGACGTAATTCTTTCGTGGCGGGCCGCCACACATAAATGAATGTGTGGGAAACACTGGGGCCATATGAATTCCCTCTACCTACTGTACTTGTATTATTTGACTCCCAAAAGACCCCAACTTCACCCTAAACTTAATGTTACAACCTCACAAATATACATGCGCTAAAACATATTTTTGACTTTGGCTGTTTTAGGGGTGCTAAAGGCTCCCTAAAACATTGTGAAACACCCCTAAATTATTTGGTGTTTTATTTTATTTTTTTAAGTTATGTTTTTTGGTTTTCATTTTACAAAATAGTGCTGACAAATCCAATCTAAAATGTTGCCAGAGTGTGAAAACCAGTAATTATTCACTTAAATATGAATATTACTCAATCAAGTTTCCCATAGTGTAAGGTAGAGATTAGGGGGTGTAAATAGTGTTACACATACCTAATTTGATTCAATCATATATTTTATCTTAACTTTATGACGTCATATTTAATAAATGCCAGATTTAAAAAAATATTCAATTCTTTACAAAATCCCAGACCATGATCATGTGGCGCCCTCAGGGGTTGTGGTCCTAAATAACTGCATAGTGGTAATGTGATGTGACGGGATGGCACTGCCTTTTAGCATATTCAATGTTGGTTTTGCCTAAATATCCTTAGTTCGAACATTCATCCGATTTTGCAGTCCATACTCTGAAGTATTTTCTCCAAAAGAACCTTCAAAATAAATATTCCCTGGAATGGATGGTGTGTGCAATATAATCGATTTCCGTGGTAAAGTGAATGGGCGTATAGCTGCCCAATCTGCTAGTTACATCTCTGACCTTTTTAATCCATTAGAAGCTTAAACTGCAGCCTTAACACCCCAGGCAGCAAGTAATTTGTTTGAGTCAGTCTGACTATGAGGATTGATCAGCTCTAAATGTATCATGGGTACAAGATGCCTGAGGATAAAGATGGCTTCTTTATTTTTTAAAGAAACCCACAAAAAAACCTGTCTAATTTTTAAACAAACAACTGAACTGTTCAGTCGTCTTTGTGGGGGTTTTATGCTCAAGCAATTCTAGTGGGTGTATACATTAAGTAAATGAAAATTGTTTGATGAAAGTGAGCACTTCTACACTTCCCTTGCACTTGCACAGTTGAAAGTGGTAGGTAGACCAAAATGTAAAAACACAAACCTTACAACCAAACACCAGGGGGTGCTCCACTAACCACGTTAAACCCAGATTCCGAACTAACAAAGGTCTTAACTCATTCTCTTTCTATGCCACATCAATGTGGAATGCGCTCCCAACAGGTATAAAAGAAAGGGCATCTCTATCCTCCTTCAAAACCGCAATAAAAGTTCACCTCCAGGCAGCTACAACCCTAAACTAACACCCTCCCCGGATTGCTAATAATCAAATGTAAACAATCAAATGCAGATACTTTTTCTTATGCCTTCTGATCTCTCTCTCTCCCTCTCTCTCTCTCTCTCTATGTCCACTACTTGATGTCCATAAACTTTATAAATGTGCAACTCTGACTCTGAAAAAGTATAAAAATAATTATCTGCAAAGGACACTGGTTCTCAGGAGCATACAAAACAAAGTGCTCACTCATGGGCGTTTATGAACCTTTTGTATTTGAGGTTAAACAACCCCCAAAAGGTGTTTTTCAGTCCGACTTGGGTAATGAACAAAATATATAAAATATATATCTACATAGCTAAGTTGTTTTATAGCAAAGTCAGAGTCGGTTTCTTGAAAGGATTTTAAATTTTAGATTTGTTTGTGACCGTTTTGATACGCCCATTTCCCTCTAAACACAATGTTATGTTTTGGTGTTGCAGAGCTTGGGACGTGTCATGGTTGTGTTGGTCTTGAATGCAAAGAAAGCAGGCAAATTGCAGGTAAAAAGTATTTAATAAATAAAATAGTGCAACAGTGCGGTTCACAAAAAGGCAAACCAGATACAGCAAACATAGGGAAAGTGGAGTGGAGGCGGACGAGTAAAAAAAAAAGACAGATCCTAGACTGGGTTCCTATGGGAGCCCAGGCTGGGCACGGGACAAAAAACTTGAGAGCAGGGCAAACACTGAGAGGAGAGGGAGATGTGACCGCCTTTGCCGAGAGCCAAGAGAGAGACACATTTAGAACCATTTCAAAACAGGTTACAAGAGATCCTAATTTGACTGTATGCGGCAACATATTGCATAATTTCCAGGTGTATTATTTTGTAAAAACGATTAATTTTCTCCTTGCTACTACTGGCTACTTGCTAATGTTAATAGCTGGTTAATTTCTGTTCTATCGAGAGAAATAAGCACTTATTATTTTGTTGTTTGGATACCTGACATTAGTTTTGGGTATCCAATACCAAGTTGTTACAGGGCAGTACTGGCCATACCGATGCTGATACTTCAAATTTTTAACATCATTGAATGATTCAATTTTGATCACAAATATAATTTAACAAAAAAAGAATATGGCAGTGTAGCAATAGCAGTTAAATAGTTTAATTAATTCCTGTTATTAAAAAAATATCACACACAATTTTTGATAACAAGAAAATATCGATCTAACCACTGTAATATCAACCATTTACAGATGCTATACTTGGTATCGTTACTGCCGATATCTGTATCAGTCTGTCCACATGTGTTTACATTCAATGCTCGATTTTAGCGGTTAACATGATTCTCCTACGGTGTATAGTGTAGCATTTTGGCTATTGCTCGATCATCAGTGATGATCCCTGTAAGAAACATAGTTTATTTGCCGCAATGGAGGCTAAGATTGCTGACTTAGAAGTGGCTTTGCACTGTGGAGGGACATTAGCCACTAATGAGAATGCTAAATTACACTAAAGACGCGTTTGTTTGATTATCGCTGTCAAATTTGCGGGGCACAGCTAAAATGTGTCATCAACATTAATTATCACAAGATACTGGTAGTATTAAAACTAGGGCTGTCAAAGTTAACGCGATAACACATTACCTATACATTTCAATAACGGCACTAATTATTTTAACTTGCGATTAACGGAAACACGTCCTTATTGACCCTCGGGCCGTGCCGTAGTGTGGAACTTGGCTGCAGTTCACTTGCAACTGATTAGACACAAACAAGCAGAAATGGACAAAGGAAAGTCTACCTTATGAAAATATCAGGTTCAAAGCCATGGCAAGTTGTTCTACCGACAAAAAATGACTATTTTTCGCCGTAAGAAGAGACAACATCCCTGCAGCAAATGCCTCCTGCGTGCGTCATTTAGAAGTGGGTGGTGCTACACTTCCATGTTCAGATTACGGTTAAAGGGGAACTGCACTGCACTGGAATTTTGCCTATCATTCACAATCATTATGAGAAACAAATGGTAAATAAATGGTAAATAGGTTATACTTGTATAGCGCTTTTCTAACTTCCAGGTACTCAAAGAGCTTTGACATTATTTCCACATTCACCCATCCACACACACATTCACACACTGATGGCGGGAGCTGCCATGCAAGGCACTAAGCACGACCCATAAGGAGCAAGGGTCAAGTGTCTTGCTCAAGGACAGAACAAACGTGACTAGGATGGCGGAAGTCAGGGAACGAACCAGGAACCCTCAAATTGCTGGCCGTCCCAAGAACACACGTTTTTTTTAAATGTATTTATAAATTTATAAACTCTTGGAAGATGCGGCTAATGGTAGTCACAGTTGTAGCCTTCAAAGCACTCCAAAACAACTTCAAAACCATCCATCAACGTTTTATATACACACTGCAAGTCTATATATAATGTGGTAACAGACATGTTCATAACAATATGTAATATGTTCAATATTTACCGTATTTTGATCATTTTAATCATTGCCCAAACTAATTCTTCAGCGCATTTATTTCTGTTTCCATAGCAGTGTGTTCTAATCATGGCAGATTCGGTAACAAACAACAAAGACGACTATTTTTGGACAAATGAGGATTCACAACCTTATCTTTTTGAATCGAATTTATGGAGGATGAACTACTGCTTCAAAAAACGAGTACGAAGGAACAGACGGAAGCCGAGAGAGTGAGGTGAAAGTGAATCGAAGCTGCAAAATGTGGAACTTAAAGCCAAACTAATTCGACATAAATGGATTGCTTACCCATAATTAACCGGACAAAACATCCCTGGCCAGCTGGACCAAACAGCCTGTCCATCGAGTGAGTCACACTTTATATCGATTATGATACACGCAGCACGTCAGTGTGTGTCATGATAGACAGCATACACTGTCTGGCTAGCTGTGTACAAATAAAACATGAAATGAGGGCTAATACTTTACAGATACTGTCGTATGAATGTTCATGTTTTTCAGTCAGTACAAATTAGTGTTCAATTGCAGTGTTGTGCATTACAAACTCTAACGCGTTTTATGCTGACGTAGAAGCGAGCTTATCTCTTGCCATAGTTAGCTTTTACGGCTAATACCATAGCACGCCCATGTGTTACTACGCTAGAAAAATAGTTCCTCAGTGTACACTCTTATAATAACAATGTATTGGTTATTACACAGGTTACGGAACGTAAATGAAGTATTGTTGACCGTTTTTGAATGCATTTTTAAAGCGCTTTAGTGGTGGAATTGATTGCTCCCATTAGCTGCATTGCTAGCCACCAAGAACGAGCCCCAAAAAAGTGCAGTTTCCCCTTAAAGGCCTACTGAAATGAAATGTTATTATTTAAATGGGGATAGCAGGTCCATTCTATGTGTCATACTTGATCATTTCGCGATATTGCCATATTTTTGCTGAAAGGATTTAGTAGAGAACATCGACGATAAAGTTCGCAACTTTTGGTCGCTGATAAAAAAGCCTTGCCTGTACCGGAAGTAGCGTGACGTCACAGGTTGTGGAGCGCCTCACATCTGCACATTGTTTACAATCATGGCCACCAGCAGCGAGAGCAATTCGGACCGAGAAAGTGACGATTACCCCATTAATTTGAGCAACGATAAAAGATTTGTGGATGAGGAAAGTGAGAGTGAAGGATTAGAGGGCAGTGGAAGCGATTCAGATAGGGAAGATGCTTTGAGGCGGGTGGGACCTGATATTCAGCTGGGAATGACTAAAACAGTAAATAAACACAAGACATATATATACTCTATTAGCCACAACACAACCAGGCTTATAATTAATATGCCACAAATTAATCCGCATAAAAAACACCTCCCCCCTCCCGTCCATATAATCAATCAATCAATCAATCAATGTTTATTTATATAGCCCTAAATCACAAGTGTCTCAAAGGGCTGTACAAGGCACAACGACATCCTCGGTACAGAACCCACCAATACAACTCAAACACCCGCACAACACACTCAATCCCACAGCCCAAAGTACTGTTCACCTCTGTAAAGTTCATACAGCACATATATTTCCCCAAAGTTACGTACGTGACATGCACATAGGAGCACGCACGTAAGGGCAAGCAATCAAATGTTTGGAAGCCAAAGCTGCGTACTCACGGTAGCGCGTCTGCTCTCCAACTCAAAGTCCTCCTGGTTGTGTTGCTGCAGCCTGCCGCTAATACACCGCTTCCCACCTACAGCTTTCTTCTTTGCTGTCTTCATTGTTCATTAAACAAATTGCAAAAGATTCACCAACACAGATGTCCAGAATACTGTGGAATTTTGCGATGAAAACAGACGACTTAATAGCTGGCCACAATGGTGTCCCAATATGTCCGCACAATCCGTGACGTCACGCACAAACGTCATCATACCGAGATGTTTTCAGCAGAATATTTCGCGGGAAATTTAAAATTGCACTTTATAAGTTAACCCGGCCGTATTGGCATGTGTTGCAATGTTAAGAATTCATCATTGATATATAAACTATCAGACTGCGTGGTCGGTAGTAGTGGGTTTCAGTAGGCCTTTAAGGTGCAGTGATAACATAACATTTAGAATGTTACTGTGACTGCTTTAGTGAGTAAGACGACATAAAAGCTCATATAGAAATGAATGACAGTCGGCAGGAAGTCAGAAGGAGACGTTTTTATTGCAAACAGTCGAGCCGACGTCAAAACATGTCAAGACACTTTCCCAAACCAATCACACACTTTTCCAGTTTCAAAATAAAAGTGCTTCGCTATACATCTGGTTAAACTACATTCCGGGTTTCCCCTTAATGTATTTGATTGTGGCGGTGTGCCACGGCTTCATATTAGCCGCCACACCCAAAAAAATAAAGTAATATAATGTAGCGTCTAGAAGAAATTAAAGTCTGACTTTGTTTTTAGCTTTCATTGCCAAGTTTATGCTAATATTGGGCCCAATTCCAACAAGTGTTTCCTCCATGCACAGACCTCTGCCTCCATGCTTCACTTACATACACACAACACTTGTACATTCTCCGCTGACACGGTGTGTTCACAGACCATGGGAAAAATGATCATCATAACACACTAACATACACATTAACACCAGCAGGTAGTTAAAGTATGAATGGCTATATATAGTTTATTATTTGCGCAATATTGACAAATGATGCACCAACAATTTGGCCGTAAAAAGACGTATTTTGATCATCGGAACCGTGCTCCCGAAACCGATGTTGCGATGACGTAAGCCATACGCACGGGGTTATCTGGAACAGAGGCAGCGTGTCCGCACTGTGGACGTACTTTAATATATTCGAGATATACTCTCATGACACTAGCGGCTTTTAATGAGGGAAAGACTCCCAGCAACGCGAAGCAAGTGTGACGTCAGGCTCGCTTTTCGTCACGGACATGGCGCGACAGAAGTATCTAAACTAAGTCTCTAAACACGAGCACAGTCTCCAATAACACCAGAAATAGATGCTAGATTTGTTGCCAGTCGTTTTCATTAAAGAAAGAGTGACTAAAAGGATTAGAGAAATCTTTAAAAAATGTAATAATTTTCAACAAAGTACATCGTACAATAAGCAGCAACAATTTAAAAATAGAACAAAACAATATTATGTAATGAAAAAATACATATATGTTAATTCTATGCTTAAAACAGATTTGTTTTAAAGTATTATTTTTTAATCTTATTTTAATACCACAGGTATTTTGGCAATTTAGGAGAAACCATTAACAAAATAAAAATGTCTTACATTACAATCATGCTTTTGCAGAGATGTTTCGTAATGTTATTCTGTGATATTTGCACATCAATTGAGTAATTTGGGGTAAGGTTGGGGGTATTTATCTGGCTGGCTAAAATATAGTATGAATTCTTTTATAACATGTCTTGGTCGTGTTCTCAATTACAGCATAATTAGCAGACTGAATCTTATCAATTACTATAAAAGGTTGAAACATTGTCATACTGCAATATGAAGACCATTAACTTGTACATGTAATGTACAGAATACCAAAAGCATTTATTCAGGTAGAAATATCATACAGCTGGGATAGGCTACAGCCCCCCGCAACTCCAAAAGGGCCTAATGGTAAAAAATGGATGGATGGATATCAAACATCTTTGAAAATAAAAGGAAGCATGCATCCTAACAATTCACTTTTTGTGTTATTAATGCATGAAAGTGGTATCTAAGTATGGTGTAGCTTCTCCTCTGAATGCAAGTTCTCCTAAAGCAGGAATACAAATTCTGTATTTCAACAAATTCTTGCAAGACACCAACACACAGGCATTTTTTTTTATTGTCAATAAATGTTTTTTGTCTTTTTGTGGTGAATTGTGTAAAAAAAAGCATAATGTTTAAAACATGGTGTTAAAACTTGAACATTATCTGTCTAGGGTACACTTATTAATGATGAAAAATTAAAGTTAAGTTAAAAGTTAAAGTACCAATGATTGTCACACACACACTAGGTGTGGTGAAATCTGTCCTCTGCATTTGACCCATCCCCTTGATCACCCCCTGGGAGGTGAGGGGAGCAGTGAGCAGCAGCGGTGGCCGCGCCCAGGAATCATTTTGGTGATTTAACCCCCCAATTCCAACCCTTGATGCTCAGTGCCAAGCAGGGAGGTAATGGGTCCCATTTTTATAGTCTTTGGTATGACTCGGCCGGGGTTTGAACTCACAACCTACCGATCTCAGGGCGGACACTCTAACCGCAAGGCCATTTAATCATATATGTTGTATAACCCTATTGAGAAGGGGTTGGATTTTAAACTTTGCTTAAAAGTGTGTTTCCTTTTATTTGTACCCTTCAACAACAACTGCCTCTATATGCAATGCAAAATATGCTGCAGCCAAATCACGTGTCTGCAGCACTTTTCTCATTTTTTTATAAAAAAGATTTCATATGTGACCTCTTTATGTCCAGATTTCTGCAACATGGGTGCGATATCCTACTTCGGGCTTTATTATGCTACAGCATAGTCACCTTCTAGCAGTGTCTTAATCCTGTTATAGCTCTTTGGCGGGGAGCTGAGTGTGTGACATGCAATGCTCTGCTAAAATGCAGTGGCAGTGTTTTCCTGAGGGTTAGCAACCACAACTCTCGTTGACTAGCTCTCTACCTTCTGAGGTAGTTGTGATTAATGGCGAAAGAGACGCCATCCAGATCCTTGTTGGGGCTGGAATTAATTGATTACACATGTTGCTCTAAAGATGAGATGCCATTCAGATTAAAAATGTCGCTGAAACAGAAAAGGTTTGTACTGGAAATTATGTATTAAATATTTTAAAAAGCTGGCCAATCACAGATCTGCATTGCTGGTAACACAAGGTTAGAATATTTTGGATGTACACCAGGGTAGAAGCAAGCCAACGTTGCTTACTTTTGCGTCCTGACAATATAACACAATAAAGCTTTTAGATTCAATTGGAAAGAAACAAGCATAAATATGCAGTTTTTTTTAGTGTGATGACAAGTGTTCATCCATCATTTAATGAAAGTTTGAAGGGTGGCAGATTTCAAATGACAACACCCCAAAACAAACCAGTGGAAATGTAATGAAGAAGAATCTAATTGTTAATTTCTGCTACTTACTACTTTTTTATAGGGTGTCTATTCAACTGTCTGACAACATACCAGCCTTAGTTCAAAACTTGAGGGACTAACATTTTTGTAGCACATTCCTAAAAACACTACAGCGCTCCTGTTTTATAGGACTAGGAATTGTATAGAAATTTGCACCACTGTAAACACATTGGCAGATCCTTGCATTGATTTTTAACCTTTACTAGCCAACATAGAACACTGAGGTGTTAACTTGCGATTTACATAACTGAAGCGTTCCTCAAGACAGCCCTTTAAGTCCTCTCATTTTTGGCAATTATAATCCTTTTCGTAATGTGATTCATGCAACTAAGCTTTTGATGTAGCTTGTTTACAAATTCAGTCAGCCGTCATTTGTTTAAATTCTTTAGTTATTCTAGTAGTGTTCCTCGAGGTTCCATTTTAGGTACTCTCTTTTTCATCATTTGGAATATTCAACTGGTGGCCCGCGAGTTCATTTAAAAAAACTTGTGAGAAACTCACATTTTAGCAGCAGATTTATGACTTTGATTAGATTTTTGCTCCTG
Source organism: Entelurus aequoreus (assembly GCF_033978785.1). NCBI lineage: Eukaryota > Metazoa > Chordata > Actinopteri > Syngnathiformes > Syngnathidae > Entelurus > Entelurus aequoreus. The sequence goes on from NC_084733.1 coordinate 36,180,918, forward strand.
TGAGTCTGACAAAATAAATAGACTAAAATCGAATGTCCATTGTAAAGGATGCTGGTTATCTGAAATATACAAAATAAGAAGAAGTCCGGCCACCCGGTCCTAAGCTATCTGGAAATGTGGCCCCCAAAGCAATTTACAGTAGGGAAGGGTTTCATATGTATGCATCTGGGTGGATCTCGTGTGAGAGCAAGGTGGGGGGTTTATCATTTTGCAATACAATCTGTTGAAAATTATGGAAAGTGCCATTCTTCATTCTACATAGCAACTGACGCTATGGTCAATGACGCTATGGTCAAAGTTGGAATTGCCACAAAACATATTTAAGATATTCAACACTCTACTGCCATCCGGCGGCTAAAGTAAATAGTGCACACCCCCAATTAGTTAGGTTTCATGTGTCAGGTAAATAGCGACAAATGGAACCATATGAATCCCCTTTCTACAATAGCTGAATATTCCTGTTTTGTAGAAACTACATTAGCTAAAAATAGTGTTTAATAAAGACTGTGTAGGTCAGTTAAGCTGGAATGAAACATGAAATAAACACAAATGTTTTCTGAGCTAAAATAGGCTTGGCAGATTTTGCTTAACGGATACAAACAAAACACCGAATGCAGGCAATGAGCAGTATACAGTGTACATTTAATTTGCTAGCAGATGTGACTTACATGTTACACAACCATCAAGTGACACTGTGAGATTACAAGCTCATCCTATTGTTGCACAAGCAAACACTTCTATAATCCTGCATCACCTACTATGGGACTGGGAATCCTTGACATGACCTCCACAGTGGAAACCATAGCATGTATTTTGCTTCTCACTGCATTCCACAAGCACATGAGATCAGTGCTGAATTAAACATTCACCAGTGAGCTCTTGTCGCAGCCATGCCAAGCAGCAAATCCCCGGCCAGCGGTGTGTGTTTCCCTCAAGGCTCAGCTTTTTCCAACCATAGATCTTTTAACTTCAATTAGACATCTGCTGATGATAAGGGAGCTCATCAGCGACTATAAACAAGCCCGACTCTCTACAATAGCCAAAGTAAAATCACACAGTGTCTTCCTCTGGGATCTTCCATTCAGTAATTAATGAATAGGAGACAGGTCAGTTTCCCTTATTTATTTATTGAGTCAATGTGGTTGCAGTGTGTTACCCATCAGTTCTCCACACTTCAGTGTTTATAAAGCTACGGGACATGACGTCAGGCATTGCGGCATACACCATGCAGAATCTAAACGAATGCCATTTTGGCAGGAAAAAATGTGAGTGAGATAGTTTGTCCGTGTCTTTTCTCAGTCGTTCAAACTGTCGTTGACAGGTGTTGTGTGCCAGGGTGCCAAAACAAACAAGAAGTGGTAAAGGGAAGAGTATTTTATTGTATTCCTAAGAAACCAGAACGTGGATTACAGCAAAAATTTCAGCACTCTGAGCCGTCGAACAACTGATTTTGTCTGTGTAGTGAACACTTCATATCAGGTACAGAATATTACACTTTCTACACTATACTATTGTGTATTTTATTATCTGACATTATGGTTTCTTGCAGGGGTGACCCGATATTGATATTGGATATCTGTCCGATATCAGCAAAAGACAAGTATCGAAAATGATTGTCTTGCATCGAAATTGTCGGAAATAGGCTCCAATACAATCAGTCCTGCAGCATGTTTACTTGCGTAAAGCTCGATAACCAGTTCACATTTAAATGTCCTCCAATAAACACACAACTTTGACCTCTCCTTGTATTTTGCTGAATCAATTTACAAAAGGTGAACATAGTAGGTTATACTGCGGACTACTAGGAACTAGCAGCTAGATAACAGCCAAGCACAAAAGATAGACATACATAAGTGTCCTTAATTGAACAGTATTGCTATCTAAAACACACTATTTTTTAATATCTGTGATAATCAATATCTAAGATCTTATTAACTAATGACTAGTTTGACAAAAAGTTAATGAGGTAGTTGTATATGTCCGTAAATTGTAGAACTTGGACTTTGTCCTTCTCTATGACTAGTAGATCCATCCATTCATCGTCTTCCACTTATCCGAAGTCAGATCGCGGGGGCAGCAGCCTAAGCAGAGAAGCCCAGACTTTCATCTCCTCAGCTACTTCGTCCAGCTCTTCCCAGGGCATCCTGAGGCATTCCCAGGTCAGCTGGGAGACATAGTTTCTCCAAGGTGTCCTGGGTCTTCCCTGTGGTCGGAGGCATCCTAAACACCTTCCCAGGGATGCCTTCGGGGGCATTTTGAACAGATGCCCGAACCACCTTATCTGGCTCCTCTTGATGTGGAGAAGCAGCAGCTTTACTCTGAGCTCCTCCCGAATGACAGAGTTGCTCACCCTATTTCTAAGGGAGATCCACGCCACCCGATGGAGGAAACTTATTTTGGCTGCTTGTACCCGTGATCTTGTCCTTTAAGTCATAACCCAAAGCTCATGACCACAGGTGAGGATAGGGATGTAGATCGATCTGTAAATTGAGAGCTTTGCCTTCCGGCTCAGCTCCTTTTTCACCACGACAGACCAATACAAGGTCAGCATCACTGTAGACGCTGCACTGATCTGCCTGTCAATCTCACAATCCACTCTTCCCTCACTCGTGAACGAGACCCCAAGGTACTTGAACTTATCCACTAGGGGCAGGATCTCCTCCCCAATCTGGAAATTACACTTTACCCTTTTACAGGCATGAACCATGGACTCAGACTTGTAAGTGCTGATTTTCATCCCTGTCCCAGTGAGAGCTGAAGACCCTGACAAGGTGAAGCCATCAAGACCAAAATCATCCGCAAAAAGCAGAGACCCAATCCTGCAGCCACCAAACTGGATCCCCTCAACGCCCTGACTGCGTTTAGAAATTCGGTCAATAAAAGTTGTAAACAGAATTGGTGACAGGGCAGCCCTGGCGAAGTCCAACCCGCACTGAAAACGAGTTTGACTTACTGCCGGCAATGCGGACCAAGCTCTGACACTGATCATACTGGGAGAGGACCGCCACAATCAGACGGTCCGATACCTCATACTCTCTGAGCACTCTCCACAGGACTTCCCGAGGAACACGGTCGAATACCTTCTCCAAGTCCATAAAATACATGTAGACCGTTTGGGCAAACTCCTATGCACCACATTCTACAGAGGCACTATAGAGAGCTTGCTGACCAACAGCATCTCTGTCTGGACTGGAGCCTGCAGTGCCTCAGACTGGAAGTCTCTGCAGAGAGTGGTGAGGACGGCGGAAAAGATCATCAGGACTCCTCTTCCTCCTATCCAGGAGATCGCAAAAAGCCGCTGCCTGACCAGGGCTCAGAAAATCTGCAAATACTCCTCCCACCCCCACCAAGGACTGTTTTCACTGCTGGACTCTAGAAAGAGGTTCCGCAGCCTCCGAAGCAGAACCTCCAGGCTTCTGTAACAGCTTCTTCCCTCAGGCCGTAAGACTCTTGAACGCATCATAATTATCCCCTCAACTCCCCCCAAAATGGATTAACTCACTGGAATAAAAAAGACAATATAACATACACCCATAAATGTGGATGCATATGAAAAAGTGCAATATATTTATCTGTACAGTAATCTATTTATTTATCTATATATGCACCTTATTGCTTTTTTATCCTGCACTACCATGAGCTAATGTAACAAAATGTTGTTCTTATCTGTACTGTAAAGTTAAAATTTGAATGACAAAAAAAAGGAAGTCTAAGTCTAAGAAAACATCCCCACGTCATGATGCTGCCACCACTCAGATTGACTGGGGGGATAGTTTTGGCTCAGTGCCCGATGGTACCTGGCTTAGTGCTTAGCTTCTTTCAGACCAGAGAATTGTTTTCTCACAGTTGAAATACCTTTAAGTATTTTTGTTTTAATTGCATAAACATTTATTAACCGGAGTTAGAAGAGCCATATACAAGAATTCCATGTCAAGTCATCATTAAATGGCCCTGATATGTCAAAAGGCATTAATAAATCATGTTATTTTCGAATACCTCTATAACTGATAACAGTAGTTCAGCCAGAATATGCTAATTTCAAATTTTGATTTACAGCCCCAAAATCTTGTTGTTATTTTAATTTCGATATCCCGCCCTCTACCGTTTGACCAATTAGAAAGTCTGTGAGTGTGTCACATCCAGGTTACCAGTTACGCAACGCCATCTTCATCTAGCTACTGCCACTGATAAAGTTATTAAACATGTCAGACTTTAGTAAATCCAAAAGGCCTCGTTACGATTCCCAACGTATTCATGAATCAGGAACACGAGTATTTGAAAGATGGAGACGATTGAAGGCGGAGAAGATTTTTTCATCTGATGCCAAACTTTCTTAATTACTTTTAATAAATGGAAATTGCCCTTTTGTATGTGAACTATATTGTCCAATACAGTCTTTGATCTTGTCAAACAAAGCTAGTATGTTCGTGCAACGAATGCTTGGCATGCTAGCCTGGTCAACAGGACTACAGAATTTTGACCATGATTGCAGTACCATTTCTGGCCAGATATTTACATATGGCTGCTTTAATCCTGAGACATTTCAATTTGACATAAACCCAATTGATTTCAGGGATTCTATTCCTGGAATGTGTCTTGACAAAAAAATTTGAAAACATTTTGTTGTATGACTCAATATCTGAGTAGTACATTAAATGTACCCTAAAAAATGATACGCGTCAACTTGGTAGGATCTGATTTTATTTATGAAAGACAAAGAAACAAAGAGGGTCTGATTTTGTTCTTCAGAACAGCTTGTATATGCTGTAATAAATGCATGACATGGTAGCAATACAAATATTTAGTCATCAATACATTATTTCTTTACACGTTACATGGTAACATACAACATAAATTATGAAAAACAGGCCTAGATAACTAGCAGCCAGTATGCATAACCTGACAGAAAATCCTAAATTATAGACAGTATAATGGATATAACGTTAAAGAAACTTGAGGATCCCAATTTGTGATAAATAATTTATGTTGCTTAAGTCTTTAGATTCCCTCATGTGCAGCATGCAAAGAAAACCAAGACCTGAGTTTTCATATCTCTTTATCAAGTTACAACAAAAGAAGATGTTTGTTAATGAGCTCATAATAGTGAAATGTTAACCTATGACAATTAGCTATTTCCTAGGGTTATTAAAATCACAATAATTATTGAGCATCGGTAAATAAAATGTTGTCAATAAGCCATTTTTTGGAGAGCTGCAGCAGTACATTAAAAATTCAATTAAACTGTCATCTTCTGATTGACATTGACTGCTCATTTTTTAACAAGATGGACAAATATGGATTATATATGGCAATCAACCCTTTCCCTATGCCCTCAATCACTTAATGACGAAATGACTTAAAAGTGTCTCGGACGTCAATGTCAAAACTTGAGCCAATCCTCATGAAAAAGTAAAATTGCTTTCAAAGAATGAGAGTTGGTTGTCAGCCCAAGTCTTCATTAATTTGTAATGACGTGGTGTTAACTTGGCACAGCCAAATCAGTATGATTCCTCCATTGTTTTTGGTACATGTTTCACAATCCTCAAAGCTTTAATTATTTATGAGAGCCTGCATGTAGGTTACATTAAAAGGCAGGGTATTTTAGGACTGGAAATGCTGAGAAAGTGGTTATGTGATTGGTCAAGTAAGCTGGGGTCGTAGTGGTGGAGTGGGTGAAGACTAGGACTGGGTACCAAAAGTACTGTATGTTCCAAAAAAACGGTGCCCAGGGCTGGCCTTAGGCTTTGGGTGGCCTTAAACAAGATTTTTTTTAAGGTAGAGATTAGTATATTCATGTAGGATCATCATTAGTGCATAATGATGATCATTATAGTATGTCATTATTATGTTACTATTAGTGCATCAACTGGGGGAAGGAACTGCACTGTTTCAAAATTGTGCCTTTTAAAATTGTGCCTATTGTTCACAATCCTTATGAGGGACAAGAACACATGTTTAGGTTTTTTTGCATTCTAATTTGTAATAATCTGCTCGTTCTAGGTGGCTGGCAATGCTGCCTCTAAATCGCTCTAAAAATGCATCCAAAAACCATTAACAATACTTGATTTACGTTCCATTACCTGGATAATAACCAAGCTGTAGCGACATTGTTATTGTAAGAGGAAACACTAACAAACTGTTTATGTAGCGTACTAACACATTGCCTTGCATCAAATTTTTGAGTATGTAATGCACAACACAATGCGATAAGACACCAATCTGTACTGACTGAAAAACATGAACAATCATATTACAGTATCTGTGAAGTATTAGCCCACATTTCATGTTTTGCTTGTACACAGCTAGCTCGAGAGCGTATGTACTGTAGTTGTACTAACAATCATGATGTGCTACAGGATCAATATTATAGTGACTCACTCGATGGGCAGTTGTACCTTTGGTCAAGATGGCAGGGGAGGGGTTTTTTTTCCAGTTGATTTTGTGACGACGGGGTCGCATCGTGGTGCGAGGTGTTCTCCCAGGAATGCAGACGGGCTCGGACACAGCTTGCCGGTAGGAAAATATTTATTTAGGAACTAAACATGCAGGAAAAAACAAAGACGTGCACATGGTACATAAGGCAAAAACAAAAGGGCTAGCGTGGGAGCTAGCAAGCAAAATTAGCCTAGCGTAAAAACTAGCAGCTAAAGCACAGGAAACATACGTCGTCATCCGTTGTGAAAACAAACTACGAAGCCAGACCGACTGGTTGGGGAGGCAAGCTTTAAATAATGATGTCAATCATGAAAAACAGGTGCGCGTCGGGAACACCCGCGGCAGGTGAAAATAATCAGTAACTATGGTAACCAAACTGAGAAGTGCTTAAACAGGAACTAGAAAGATATCACGACTAACAGAAAAAAACACAAGTGACTAGAAAACGTAAACAGAAATATGATCCGGGCAGCGGATCATAACAGATTTTTGGGTAAGCACGCCATTTCTGTCAGCATAAATGGGCTCCAAGCTCCACATTTACACTGTCAAGTCACGCCGGTCATGACTCTCTCAGCTTCCGTCTGCTTTAACGTTTTACCCTTTCTTCGGGCTCCATTAACTTCTATAGCCAGCATTTAATCCTCTGTATATTCAGACTCAGAAAGATAAGGTTGTGAATCCTCATTTGTCCAAAAATCATCATATTTCAATTACCAAGTCTGCCATGATTATAACACAAACGCGTTTGTTTCCGGAAGTAGGAACCTACGTGATAGTTGCCGGAAGTAGGAAGTGCTTAAAATAACACAAAATACGGCAAATATTGTATATATTACCAGTATGTATTGGTATGAATGTGTGTATATATATATATATATATATATATATATATATATATATATATATATATATATATATATATATATATATATATATATATATATATATATATATATATATACATATATATACACGTGTATAAACATATATACACATATACATATGTATATATCTATAAATATATATATATATATATATATATATATATATATATATATATATATATATATATATATATATATATATATATATATATATATATATACATATATATATACATATGATTATATATATACATATGCATATAGGTATACATATAAGTGTATATATGTGTGTGTGTATATATATATATATATATATATATATATATATATATATATGTATATACACGCATATAAACATATATACACACATATATACATATATATGTATATATCTATAAATATATATATATATATATATATATATATATATATATATATATATATATATATATATATATATATATATATATATATATATATATATATATATATATATATATATACATATAACTATATATATACATATATATATATATATACATATATATATATATATATATACATGTGTATAAACATATATACACACATATATATACATATACATATGTATATATCTATAAATAAATAAATTAAAAATAAATATATATATATATATATATATATATATATATATATATATATATATATATATATATATATATATACATATGATTATATATATACATATGCATATATGTATACATGTATATATGTATACATACATATATATATATATATATATATATATATATATATACATATACATATATATATATATATATATATATATATATATATATATATATATATATATATATATATATATATATATATATATATATATATACATATATATATATATATATATATATATATATATATATATATATATATATATATATATATATATATACATGTAGTTGTACAAAATATTTTGAAGTTGTTTTAGAGGGCTTTGAAGGCTACAATAGTAACTCCAATTAGCCGCATCTTGCAATTTTTTTTTTTTTTTATCTTTAGAATCCAACATTGTTAATATTGCTACTACGGATAATCTCAACAAAAACTCATCAAAACAGCCCAATACCTATAATATGGGCTTTTTAAACATAAGATCATTGTCTCCCAAAACGTTATTAGTTAATGAGGTCATTAGAGACAACAATCTTAACGTCATTGGTCTTAGCAAAACCTGGCTCAAACCAGACGATTTTTTTGCGCTAAATGAGGCATTTCCTCCTAACTATACAAATTCACATAATGCCCGTCCTCTTAAAAGGGGTGGGGGGGTCGCATTAATATACAATGAAAACTTTAACCTTACCCCTAACCTAAATAATAAATATAAATCGTTTAAGGTGCTTACTATGAGGTCTGTCACACCGCTGCCTCTCTACCTGGCTGTTATCTACCGCCCCCCTGGGCCCTATTCGGACTTTATCAGTGAATTCTCAGAGTTTGTTGCTGATCTAGTGACGCATGATAAATAAATAAATGTCGACAATATAATCATAATGGGGGACTTTAATATCCATATGAATACCCCATCGGACCCTCAGTGCGTGGCGCTCCAGACCATAATTGATAGCTGTGGTCTTACACAAATAATACATAAACCCACGCATCGCAACGGTAATACGATAGATCTAGTGCTTGTCAGGGGTGTCACCACCTCAGAAGTTATGATAATTCCGTATACTAAAGTAATGTCCGAACATTACCTTATGAAATTCGAAGTTCTGACTTATTGTCAACAAGCTAATAATAATAATAACTGCTATAGCAGCCGCAACATTAATGTTGCCACAACGATGACTCTTGCTGACCTACTGCTTTCGGTAATGGCACCATTCCCAAATTATGTCGGCTCTATTGATAACCTCACTAACAACTTTAACGACGCCCTGCGCGAAACCATTGATAGTATAGCACCGCTAAAGCAAAAAAGGGCCCCTAAAAGGCGCACCCCGTGGTTTACAGAAGAAACTAGAGCTCATAAATGATCATGTAGAAAGCTGGAACGCAAATGGCGCGCGACTAAACTTGAGGTTTTCCATCAAGCATGGAGTGATAGTTTAATAACTTATAAACGCATGCTTACCTTAGCTAAAGCTAAATATTACTCAAATATCATCCGCCTCAACAAAAACGATCCTAAATTTTCGTTTAGTACAGTAGCATCGCTAACCCAACAAGGGACTCCTCCCAGTAGCTCCACCCACTCGGCAGATGACTTTATGAATTTTGTTAATAAGAAATTTGAACTCATTAGAAAGGAGATTAAAGACAACGCATCCCAGCTACAACTGGGTTATATTAACACAGATACGACTGTATATACGACGGATACCACCCTCCAAAATAGTCTCTCTCTTTTTGATGAAACAACATTAGAGGAATTATTACGGCATGTAAGTGGGATAAAACAAACAACATGTTTACTTGACCCACTTCCTGGGAAACTTATCAAGGAACTGTTTGTATTATTAGATCCATCAGTGCTAAATATTATAAACTTGTCACTTTCCTCCGGGCACTGTTCCCCTAGCATTCAAAAAAGCGGTTATTCATCCTCTGCTCAAAAGACCTAACCTCGATCCTGACCTCTTGGTAAACTACCGACCGGTGTCCCACCTTCCAGTTATTTCGAAAATTCTCGAAAAAATTGTTGCACAGCAGCTAAATGAACACTTAGTGTCTAACAATCTCTGTGAACCTGTTCAATCCGGTTTCAGGGCAAATCACTCCACGGAGACAGCCCTCGCAAAAATGACTAATGATCTATTGCTAACGATGGATTCTGATGCGTCATCTATGTTGCTGCTTCTTGATCTTAGCGCCGCTTTGGATACCGTCGATCATAATATTTTATTAGAGCGTATCAAAACACGTGTTGGTATGTCAGACTTAGCCTTGTCTTGGTTTAACTCTTATCTTACTGACAGGATGCAGTGCGTCTCCCATAATAATGTGACCTCGGACTATGTTAAGGTAACGTGCAGAGTTCCCCAGGGTTCGGTTCTTGGCCCTGCACTCTTCAGTATTTACATGGTGCCGCTAGGCAATATCATACGCAAATACGGTGTTAGCTTTCACTGTTATGCTGATGACACCCAACTCTACAAGCTGACCAACACGCCGGATTGTAGTCAGCTGGAGGCATGTCTTAATGAAATTAAACAATGGATGTCCGCTAACTTTTTGCAACTCAACGCTAAGAAAACGGAAATGCTGATTATCAGTCCTGCTAGACACCGACATCTATTTAATAATACGACCTTAACATTTGACAACCAAACAATTACACAAGGCGACTCGGTAAAGAATATGGGTATTATCTTCGACCCAACTCTCTCGTTTGAGTCACACATTAAGAGTGTTACTAAAACGGCCTTCTTTCATCTCCGTTCCGTTTTGTCCACAAGCGACGCTGAGATCATTATTCATGCGTTCATTACGTCTCGTCTCGATTACTGTAACGTATTATTTTCGGGTCTCCCTATGTCTAGCATTAAAAGATTACAGATGGTACAAAATGCGGCTGCTAGACTTTTGACAAGAACAAGAAAGTTTGATCATACTACGCCTATACTGGCTCACCTGCACTGGCTTCCTGTGCACTTAAGATGTGACTTTAAGGTTTTACTACTTACGTATAAAATACTACACGGTCTAGCTCCAGCCTATCTTGCCGATTGTATTGTACCATATGTCCCGGCAAGAAATCTGCGTTCAAAGAACTACGGCTTATTAGTGATTCCCAGAGCCCAAAAAAAATCTGCGGGCTACAGAGCGTTTTCTGTTCAGGCTCCAGTACTTTGGAATGCCCTCCCGGTAACAGTTAGAGATGCTACCTCAGTAGAAGCAATTAAGTCCCATCTTAAGACTCATTTCTATACTCTAGCCTTTAAATAGACCCCCTTTGTAGACCAATTGATCTGCCATTTCTTTTCTTTTCTCCTCTGCCCCCCTCTCCCTGTGGAGGGGGGAGTTACACAGGTCCGGTGGCCATGGATGAAGTGCTGGCTGTCCAGAGTCGGGACCCGGGGTGGACCGCTAGCCTGTGCATCGGTTGGGAACATCTCTGCGCTGCTGACCCGTCTCCGCTCGGGATGGTTTCCTGCTGGCCCCACTATGGACTGGACTCTCACTATTATGTTGGATTCACTATGGACTGGACTTTCACAATATTATGTCAGACCCACTCGACATCCATTGCTTTCGGTCTCCCCTAGAGGGGGGGGCACCCACATATGCGGTCCTCTCCAAGGTTTCTCATAGTCATTCACATCGACGTCCCACTGGGGTGAGTTTTTCCTTGCCCTTATGTGGGCTCTGTACCGAGGATGTCGTTGTGGCTTGTGCAGCCCTTTGAGACACTTGTGATTTAGGGCTATATAAATAAACATTGATTGATTGATTGATTGATTGTCTCTCATAATGATTGTTAATGATAGGGATAATTTAAAAAAATGCATTTTACTTTATGACTGCCTGTCTTCAAAAAGTAGTGCTTCTGTTTCTTGAACATACCACAAGTATGTGCTGTAGAAGCAAAAGTGAAACTTAAACGTAAATTTGACTAATGTTGCCACGAACAGATGTATCATATTTTTACCTTTCTTCTATCACCTCATACTGGTTCCTAAATGTGTGGCGCTGTGTGAATGCTTTAAAGTGAGCTTTGATGGCATTATGGCGTCTGTGTTGAGTAAACAGCAAAGTTTTCCAAGCTTGGTAAGCCCCTACCAGAAATACTGAACCATTTTGCATCTTTGAAAGGGGGTGTAGGTAATGTTATACATTCCTAATTTTAATAAAACAACCTTAAATATTGAACTTTGACTATAAAATGGATTTGTATCTTAACTTTTATGACGTTGTATTTTATATACAGTATATATTTGTTTTTCTTTAAAACTCCAAATCCTTACAAAAGCCGAGGTCATGATCATGCAGCCCCCCAGTGTTTGTGGCCCTAAACAACTAAATAGAGTATTTATGTGGTGCGCACGTTAGTAACTAAACAAAAAAAACAAGTACCGATCAGTACCTCATTTTGGTGCTAAATGAATGCATTAACAGAGAACGCATTAACACAAACAGTGACACACAGTCTGACGCTCTTTTTTTAAAAGGTATTGTCGCTCTTAACACGGCAACGGCAGTCATTAGATCCACCGCCGCACACACATCTCACCACAGACAAAACAAAACTTCCAAATTAGGCACCAATCACGATTAAGGTGAGGGAGTCGATACGCTAACCTCAAAATGGTGAACTTCTACAATAAAACACAAGTGCGACTGAGGGTCTTGCAAAATATTGCTGATGTCGTGCAGCCTTCATTATGTTGTGGGTTGTATTTTACTGTATATTGTTGCATTTACAGTAGATTATTGAAGTATTTAAATTACAATTCAGTTCAACCTGCATGTCACAAAATCCTTAAGAATAACAATGCATTTTTTTTTAAAGAAATGTGTATGTTTTAAATGTTTTTTACTACAGGTCAGGTCTTTAATGGGGATCTGAACTTTTTGGGAATTTTGCCCATCATCCTTTACCCCTATGGGAGACAAGAGCACACATTTCTTTCTCTTGTCCGTGCATTCTAAAATAGTGGAAAAACTCCTAGCAAAAGGCAGCTAACAATGCAGGTAATACAATCAATTCTGCCCATAAAGCTAAAAAACTTCCAACATTTTATATATAGGCTGTAAGTACAAGTGTTATTTTTTGGACTAAAAATGTCCATCTTAGTTATCGTCAACGACTTATTTTCCCCTGACTAAAATCGGATGATAACGAATCACAACAAATGCACGTTGACGAAAAAAAATACGAAATTAATTATTTTTCCCCGTTAAAACATTAATTAATTAATTCAAATGTTGCCAGAGACGAAATCCAATCATATTTAATTTAGTCTTCAGGTGGTTAGGACAAATTAGGAATATATCTTATCACAGTTGCATGCAGGACAACTATTAAAACACAGTGTTTGGATAGTTTTACTGGGAAACAACACGTTTTGTAGTTGTGTAACGGTAATCTGTAATAATGATGATCGCGGCAAAACTCCTAAAGGTTAGTATTACCCTTTTAAATTAAAATGATCTAAAAACTGAGATTGAAAATTGCAATTTGGTAAATTCAAGGTAGACTTACTGGTATCAGCTCACTAGCTTATATGCTAACATATAAACACATTGTCTGAGCAACTAGAATATTCAACTGTGCACATTGAACCTACAAGCTGTGCTCTCATGGCATGGAATTATGATGATCGCTCTTTCCTCAGAATAGGACAGACAGAACGCCCGCCTCCAGTGAAACCTAATTAGAATAGATTTTATTTTTTGCGCACTTTTCATTTAAAAAAATCTTATAGTGCTACTGTACAAATATTTACAGTGCAACAATAAACGTTTAGCTATTAAAACATATACAGCACTAACAAACTTCAGGGAAGCATAATAAACACAAGACATGCAAAATAGTAGTTCTAACAGTGTATATTCATTTAAATTGTGCTTAAAAAACTTTTTGAGTACATTCAACAAAACAATAACCGTGATAGGAAATTCTTACATCCCTACTGTATTGTTGACCACATTATTACAATATGTCTTCTACACCTGGAAGAAAGAGAAGACATATGGAGACATTTCACCTTTACAACAGTAGACAACAAGACCGGTAAAGTCCGGTAAAATACAACCAACTTGAAGCGCCATCTGCAGGCTAAACTTTAGGACATTTACGCAACAATAAATAGGCCTAACCTAATATTTCCAAATTACTTATACTGTACTGAATTACTGTTATCATTAAAGACAGTAGAGAAGGAGCAAGACTCCTTACTCAACCACTACTTTTGTAGTACCCAATTTGTGAGGATCCATTGCCCAGATCATAGTTTTGTTTTTGTGATTCACTTGTGTTTTCAGCACCCTTGAGTTGTTGTGTTTCAGTTGCCATGACGGCAGACTATTTTCACCTGCCTCTGATTATTGTTCTGGACGCTCACCAGTTCCCGGGCACTAATCAGACAGCTATTTAATCCATCATCCGGCCTCACTCGGCCTGGTGGTTTTGTTTGCTCCCATGCAACAAAGTTATGTTCTCGTTTACGCTCATAGTCCGTGTTTTGACTAGCATATTTTGGCTGTCCATTGTTGTTTTCCGTGTCGTGGGCATTGCGCAGCACATTTTTGTCTGCACTTAAGAATAAATAATTATTCTCACCTGAACGCGGCTTCCTGACGTTCCTCTGCATCTTGGAAAGACGATCTCGATACTGTAACGGTACTGTAACACATTTGTGAGCTTGCCAGCTAATTTAATAAGCAAGATACTTGTACAGGACACTCTAATCGATGTCCTCGGCACACTGTTCAGCTATTAATTGTGCTACTTGACAACAGACAAATAAAGACAGGTATGTGAGATATAAATATATTCTAGATTTATTAAACTGGTTGCTGTATTTAAACGGGAATTTGGCCAAGACGCCAATTGTGCACACTCAGTGTAGTTATACACAATATGGAATAAAACTAGTTTGTTTCTTAATGTGACCATTTCAGTAATATATTATTCAACATTTGAAAATCATGCTTGATTTCAGCTAAAATAATAACATAACACACAGTAAGGTCAGTGTGAAATGTACTTCTTGAATTATTCATGGGGTGCAGGTCTTGATGTGAATAAAGAATAATTAATAAAAGTGCTTTCAAGACATCGCCAAAGATGCTTCGTCCGTTATACTTTACATTATAGTCGACACAATTTACTGTAAGTTTAGTTGACAAAAATGTTGAGGAATTTAGTTGACTAAAACTAGACTATATTTAAATTAATTTGTATTAAATTAAAAGGCTGATGCTAATATGTTAAAATGTCAAATATAGGCGCCAATAATCGGTCGATCCCTACTTCCTATCAATGTCTTCGGGTCGGAATTCATTTTTAAAGGGGATCAACTTTTTGGCTTATGACCACAAACTTCTACTAAACAAGTGTGAGGCATGATTTATAATCTAGAAACAACTTTTCCCAGATCAGCGGCAATTCAACAGCAGCAGCATTAGCTATCTTACCTCTTTGTGAGCAGGGCGCTGTGTTACTAAAAGTAGTTCCTCGGCGTTAGCCCTTACAATAAAAATGTGGCTTTAGCTTGGTTATGCAGGTAAATGGAGTGTTGTTGGCAGTTTTTGGATGTTTTTAGGCGGGTTGTATAGGTGGAATAGATTTTTATTACTGAATTTTAATTTTTTATATATTACTATATTTGTATTATTTATTTGGATTGCCATCGCTGAACCTGCATTGTTAGCCACCTCTTGCTAGCAGATCTTTACGATTCAAACCGCACACAAAAAAGAAATATGTTTATTTTTGTGTCACCCACGGATTGTGAATGATGGGAAAATTTACCCCGAAAAATGGGGTTTCTCTTTAAGCACGAACACGGTTTCAGAAGTACCGATTTGGTACTAGTATCAGTAAAAATGTCAACAAAATGTGCATTCTAAATTTAAAAAAGGCTTCAGGTAAAATGTGGTTTATACACTAAAGCATTAATTCAAACTGAGAAAGCCTATTGCCACAGCAGACCAGTTTGTGAGTGCTCGTATGCATTCAAAGGAGAGGTCGTACATTGACCAATGGAGACATGTTGAAAATCAATAGGAAACAAGAACATTCAGAGAATGCACACTTCTGCCAAGGTTGGAACATTTGGCACCTGCAAAATCGATGAGTGAGTCGCTAGAAGCAAATTCAATAGCTAAACAGCTGAGGTTTGACGCAGATGCAGCATATGAGCACAACAAATACAACCCAAATGTAAAGACTCTGAACATGTTAAATTGGGTTTTCTATGTTCAATTTAAATGCTATGAAATGTAGGCATCACAGCGGTTTAATGAGGGTACCTCAGTCACACTTTGTGGAAATCTGCATGTTCTACCTGTGCTTGCATCCCAAGATGATAATGCCAGTATAAGATAGGCTATAGCTCACCCGTGACCCTGGATAAATAGTTTTAAAAAATGCTGCTAAGTATGCAGCGTGTGTCAGATCTGGAGTAAATGTGGTTTGGCGGGCTAGATTCTGACCCTGTATAAACATTTAATGTTAGTGAATTGGACAAAGGACGCAGTCAGTTTTACTACAATGAAACCTCCGAAGTCAGCAGATCTTGTCGTAATTTAATGCTATCAAACGTATTAATGCTGTCATTTACTAACATTCATCCATCCATTTTTTCTACCGTGGGGTCACGGGGGGTGCTGGAGCCTATCTCAGCTGCATTCGGGCGGAAGGCGGGGTACACCCTGGACAAGTCGCCACCTCATCGCAGGACCAACACAGATAGACAGACAACATTCACACTCATATTCACACACTAGGGACCATTTAGTGTTGCCAATCAACCTATAAAAATAGCATGTTACAGAATCAAAAGCCTGTCCGGAACACACAACATAAATGAAGACTGAACATCGGAGGTTGTTTTCCCAGAGAGAAAACGATGAAATCCTGGTTTGTGTGAGTGCTTTTACAATCCAGCACAGAACATCTGGACACCCTCTTACACAAGTACAGCAATTGGACGGGAGTTTCAATGTCTTCATTGCCATTGTGGAAAGTTCTGCGTAGTTTTCCTTGAACTACAATACCAACTGACGGAACAAAACAATCACACAAGTATCCACAGTGAGGATGTTGGTAGGATGTTCTGATCTTGTCTTCTCATTATCCTCATTGGCCTGGAAAGTTTTTTTCAGCAGCCACAAAGTGTGTTAGCAGCGTTACATGTGCATGCACAGTCTCTCCTTGCTACATTATTTAAAATGTTTACTTTCTTTACTGGTAGACCAATATATTGTACATGAAAATACATGTTTATATATATTATATATATTTCTCCTCTCTGAGCTGCCACCTTACCGTGGTAGAGGAGTTTGCGTGTTCCAATGATCCTAGGAGCTAAGTTGTCCGGGGGCTTTATGCCCCCTGGTAGGGTCTCCCAAGACAAACTGGTCCTAGGTGAGGGATCAGACAAAGAGCAGCTTGAAGACCTCAATGAAAAATAAAAACTTTGGACCCAGATTTCCCTCGCCCGGACGCGGGTCACCGGGGCCCCCCTCTGGAGCCAGGCCCGGAGGTGGGGCACGATGGCGAGCGCCAGCCCGAAGAGGCAACGCGGGTTCCGCCTCCAATGGGCTCACCACCCATAGCAGGGGTCATAGAGGTCGGGTGCAATGTGAGCTGGGCGGCAGCCGAAGGCAGGGCACTTGGCGGTCCGATCCTCGGCTACAGAAGCTAGCTCTTGGGACGTGGAACGTCACCTCGCTGGGGGGGAAGGAGCCTGAGCTAGTGCGCGAGGTGGAGAAGTTCCGACTAGACATAGTCGGACTCACTTCGACGCACAGCAAGGGCTCTGGAACCAGTTCTCTCGAGAGGGGCTGGACTCTCTTCTACTCTGGCGTTGCCGGCAGTGAGAGGCGGCGGGCTGGGGTGGCAATTCTTGTTGCCCCCCGGCTCAGAGCCTGCATGTTGGAGTTCAACCCGGTGGACGAGAGGGTAGCTTCCCTCCGCCTTCGGGTGGGGGATCGGGTCCTGACTGTGGTTTGCGCTTACGCGCCAAACCGCAGCTCAGAGTACCCACCCTTTTTGGATTCACTCGAGGGAGTACTTGAGAGTGCTCCCCCAGGTGATTCCCTCGTTCTACTGGGGAACTTCAACGCTCATGTTGGGAGCGATAGTGAAACCTGGAGAGGCGTGATTGGGAAGAATGGCTGCCCGGATCTGAACCCAAGCGGTGTTTTGTTATTGGACTTTTGTGCCCGTCACAGATTGTCCATAACGAACACCATGTTATAAATAAATGATAAAGGGGTTATACTTGTATAGCGCTTTTCTACCTTCAAGGTACTCAAAGCGCTTTGACAGTATTTCCACATTCACCCATTCACACACACATTCACACACTGATGGCGGGAGCTGCCATGCAAGGCGCTAACCAGCATCCATCAGGAGCAAGGGTGAAGTGTCTTGCCCAAGGACACAACGGACGTGACTAGGATGGTAGAAGGTGGGGATTGAACCCCAGTAACCAGCAACCCTCCGATTGCTGGCACGGCCACTCTACCAACTTCGCCACGCCACCCCCTTATGTTCAAACATAAGGGTGTCCATATGTGCACTTGGCACCAGGACACCCTAGGCCGCAGTTCCATGATCGACTTTGTAGTTGTGTCGTCTGATTTGCGGCCTCATGTTTTGGACACTCGGGTGAAGAGAGGGGCGGAGCTTTCTACCGATCACCACCTGGTGGTGAGTTGGCTGCGATGGTGTGGGAGGATGCCGGACAGACCTGGCAGGCCCAAACGCATTGTGAGGGTTTGCTGGGAACGTCTGGCAGAGTCTCCTGTCAGAGAGAGTTTCAATTCCACCTCCGGAAGAACTTTGAACTTGTCACGAGGGAGGTGCTGGACATTGAGTCCGAATGGACCATGTTCCGCGCCTCTATTGTCGAGGCGGCTGATTGGAGCTGTGGCCGCAAGGTAGTTGGTGCCTGTCGTGGCGGTAATCCTAGAACCCGTTGGTGGACACCGGCGGTGAGGGATGCCGTCAAGCTGAAGAAGGAGTCCTATCGGGTTCTTTTGGCTCATAGGACTCCTGAGGCAGCGGACAGGTACCGACAGGCCAAGCGGTGTGCGGCTTCGGCGGTCGCGGAAGCAAAAACTCGGACATGGGAGGAGTTCGGGGAAGCCATGGAAAACGACATCCGGACGGCTTCGAAGCGATTCTGGACCACCATCCGCCGCCTCAGGAAGGGGAAGCAGTGCACTATCAACACCGTGTATGGTGAGGATGGTGTTCTGCTGACCTCGACTGCGGATGTTGTGGATTGGTGGAGGGAATACTTCGAAGACCTCCTCAATCCCACCAACACGTCTTCCTATGAGGAAGCAGTGCCTGGGGAATCTGTGGTGGGCTCTCCTATTTCTGGGGCAGAGGTTGCTGAGGTAGTTAAAAAGCTCCTCGGTGGCAAGGCCCCAGGGGTGGATGAGATCCGCCCGGAGTTCCTTAAGGCTCTGGATGCTGTGTGTCTGTCTTGGTTGACAAGACTCTGCAGCATCGCGTGGACATCGGGGGCGGTACCTCTGGATTGGCAGACCGGGGTGGTGGTTCCTCTCTTTAAGAAGGGGAACCGGAGGGTGTGTTCTAACTATCGTGGGATCACACTCCTCAGCCTTCCCGGTAAGGTCTATTCAGGTGTGCTGGAGAGGAGGCTACGCCGGATAGTCGAACCTCGGATTCAGCAGGAACAGTGTGGTTTTCGTCCTGGTCGTGGAACTGTGGACCAGCTCTATACTCTCGGCAGGGTCCTTGAGGGTGCATGGGAGTTTGCCCAACCAGTCTACATGTGTTTTGTGGACTTGGAGAAGGCATTCGACCGTGTCCCTCGGGAAGTCCTGTGGGGAGTGCTCAGAGAGTATGGGGTATCGGACTGTCTGATTGTGGCGGTCCGCTCCCTGTATGATCAGTGCCAGAGTTTAGTCCGCATTGCCAGCAGTAAGTCGGACACGTTTCCAGTGAGGGTTGGACTCCGCCAAGGCTGCCCTTTGTCACAGATTCTGTTCATAACTTTTATGGACAGAATTTCTAGGCGCAGTCAAGGCGTTGAGGGGATCCGGTTTGGTGGCTGCGGGATTAGGTCTCTGCTTTTTGCAGATGATGTGGTCCTGATGGCTTCATCTGGCCAGGATCTTCAGCTCTCGCTGGATCGGTTCGCAGCTGAGTGTGAAGCGACTGGGATGAGAATCAGCACCTCCAAGTCCGAATCCATGGTTCTCGCCCGGAAAAGGGTGGAGTGCCATCTCCGGGTTGCGGAGGAGACCCTGCCCCAAGTGGAGGAGTTCAAGTACCTCGGAGTCTTGTTCACGAGTGAGGGAAGAGTGGATCGTGAGATCGACAGGCGGATCGGTGTGGCGTCTTCAGTAATGCGGACGCTGTATCGATCCGTTGTGGTGAAGAAGGAGCTGAGCCGGAAGGCAAAGCTCTCAATTTACCGGTCGATCTACGTTCCCATCCTCACCTATGGTCATGAGCTTTGGGTTATGACCGAAAGGACAAGATCACGGGTACAAGCGGCCGAAATGAGTTTCCTCCGCTGGGTGGCGGGGCTCTCCCTTAGAGATAGGGTGAGAAGCTCTGCCATCCGGGGGGAGCTCAAAGTAAAGCCGCTGCTCCTCCACATCGAGAGGAGCCAGATGAGGTGGTTCGGGCATCTGGTCAGGATGCCACCCGAACGCCTCCCTAGGGAGGTGTTTAGGGCACGTCCGACCGGTAGGAGGCCACGGGGAAGACCCAGGACACGTTGGGAAGACTACGTCTCCCGGCTGGCCTGGGAACGCTTCGGGATCCCCCGGGAGGAGCTGGACGAAGTGGCTGGGGAGAGGAAAGTCTGGGCTTCCCTGCTTAAGCTGCTGCCCCCGCGACCCGACCTCGGATAAGCGGAAGAAGATGGATGGATGGATGGAAAATATATGTACATACGCACATAAACATGTATATTCATCCATACATACCTAGATACATATTGTATGTACATTCATACATGCATGCGTACATAAATAGGCACACATGCGTGCACATAGGTACATACATACAAACATACATACACACACGGTACATACACAGGCACATAAACATACATACACAGATGCATAACGTTTTATATTAACGTTTTCTCGCCCGGCACACTGTGAAAGCTTAACCTGTTTTTACCATAACAATCTATAGGGTTAATATAGTCCGTTCCGCTTTCTTTCCTCCCCGCCCCATCTGCTCTCTTTTGTAATTCAAGTATTCGTGACATTTATGAATTGTTGCATTTGTAGCGATTGTAATGTTGGTAATAGTAATAGTGCTGCTCCTTTTTGTCTGTTCAACATCTTCCCGCTTGAAGCCAAACCACCGCTAGACGATGGACCCCGTGCTGTTTTTCTTGGGAATTAAATCTTCTTCCTCCATTTGTTACCTGATTGGCACCTTCTCTCTCTCCCCGCTAGCCCCACCTGCCACTGCTAACGTTACGCATGCCGCTACCTCTTTGCTACGTGAGTGCGTATGACGTTGCACGCGCGACAGTATGTGACGTATGCAAGAAGGTGCGCTTGTTTTATGTCTCTGTGGGAAGGAGAGACAAGAAACAGTGAGAAAAGCCTTTAGTGTAATGCCCACAGCTAGAAAAAACTGTGTGAGAACGTATACTCGAATACTCACGATATAGTCATGTTCTACATCGCACAGAGACAAACCCGCGATATATCGAGTATATTCGATATATCGCACAGCCCTATGTCCTATGTTATTTTGATTAATGCCATTGATGTTGAAATGCTAGCTCTGTATCCATATTGGTTCTTGGCAAGTGTTCCACTTTTATTAATGAACTTGCTAATTACATGTAACACTACTCAAAGAAATTACGAGTTTCGAGATGAGATCTGAGATCAGTGTAGACAATCACCACAGCGAGGAAGCAATATACCCAAATCATTCAATCCATGTTGTCCAAGGGGAAAACATCATCTGTGTTCTTCCCTCTGACTGGGCATGCTGCCCTGTACATCGCTGACACAGTCTCAGCTCCTGTCTGAGAAGTAATGGGGCCAGACTGTCTGAAATTAATGACTCTAGTATTCCAACATTGATTTATTTCGAGTTGAGTTAACTGCAGCCATCATGAAGGAATTTGTTATAACAAGTTTTCTTGAAATGGTTGAAGGGCACATCATCCGAAAAGTGACCTCTATATTATGTGTGCAACCGCATGACAATCTACTGTGTTAATTAGCACAGCAAAGACCACACCACATTTATTTCAAAACAAAACTGTAGAAATACTGTATATGGGTTATACTTGTATAGCGCTTTTCTACCTTCAAGGTACTCAAAGCGCTTTGACACTATTTCCACATTCACCCATTCATTCACACACTGATGGCGGGAGCTGCCATGCAAGGCCCTAACCACGACCCATCAGGAGCAAGGGTGAAGTGTCTTGCTCAAGGACACAACGGACGTGACTAGGTTGGTAGAAGGTGGGGATTGAACCAGGAACCTTCAGGTTGCTGGCACGGTCACTCTCCCAACGGCGCCACACCGTCTCGATATGTTATTTCAGACACAGATTTGTTTTTATCCCCGCATGTTAAACATCTGCGTGTCAAAAAGAGACATGTACAGTAACACACGTTCTAAGACTATCATTGTTATTAAACCAGGGGTGTCCAAAGTGCGGCCCGGGGGCCATTTGCGGCCCGCAGCTAATTGTTTACCGGCCCGCCACACATTCTGGAAATACTATTGTAAAAATAAAAAAGAACATTAAAAAAAGTGGAATGAGGTGAAATCTAACGAGAAAAAGTTGCAATGTTGACACAAAAGATGCCATGCAGGCTGTTTTTTTTTTCTTTTGTCTTTCTTCATTTTTCTTTTTTTGCCATTGCTCAAAAAATAATAATTATTACAAAAAATCCATGTTATAATGAATTATTTTCAGGGCTCCAATTACTTCAAATATTTCACTTGAAAATGTTTTATGTGGTAAATATTGCATATATTGTGTAGTAGCCATATAAAAACATCAACGTCTTCTTTGACAAAAGCGCATAAAACAAACAAAATAATAGTTCCAGCATAAAATCGACAGATATATCTGAAGTTGATCTCGTAACTTAAGTGTTGAAAGTAACTAGAAAAACCTAATAAAAATGTATCACTTTATGAGTGGGGCACCTTTTGGATCCCAAATATATTTAGTGATTTTTTATTTATCTTTTCACTGTGATTACTCAAAAATATGAAAGAATTAAAATCAACGGTCTTCTGCATTATTGATCTTTTAGGGCTCTAATTACTAAATACTGCATATTTCAGTTTTACTATAAAAAAAACTAAGTTGTTTTTGACAGAAAAGCCATAAAACATTTGTTTTAATTTGTATTACTTTATATCAACTTGAAGTTGATATAGAGATTTACTGTAAGCGTTAAATAATTAAAAAAAAATAATAATCTGACTTATTTTTAACATTTTAATGACTGAGACCCTTTATGGTTTCCGGGACCCCTAAAGGTAAAATAAATAAAAAAATGCATATATTTTGTTATGGTTTGAAAATGAAAAATATCAAAATGGCTCCCACATGCTTTCATTTTTCCGTGTGCGGCCCTCAGTGGAAAAAGTTTGGACACCCCTGTATTAAAGTCATTCTTTTATCTTTCCAGCACAAAGCGCTCGATGACGTTTGACAGGATGCATTGTGCCTATTATTCGTCCTGTCCACCAGTATAATCAGCAGCGCTATCGGAGAAGGTAGTATTGAGTCTGGCAATAAGCCACCAATCCAGTCAAAAATAATGGCAGCAAGTGGAGAGCAGTTCTTCAACTGGTATAGAGAAGGTGTCCACTGCTATATGATCCAACACCTCATTAAGCGACAGCTTAATGATGATGTTGATGGTATATTAATTATATGTCACATTGGAACATTTTTGTATGTAGTCACTGTTTTTGTGAGCAATAATACATCTGTGGTGGTTTCAAGGTCTAGTAACTTGAAATTGACCTTAAACTTTAAGGCAAAAACAAACAAGTCAAACACTAAGTAAAATCAAGATGGTCCAGTAGGATAGTGTTTTTCAACCACTGTGCCGTGGCACACTGGTGTGCCGTGAGATACAGTCTGGTGTGCCGTGGGAGATTATGTCATTTCACCTAATTGGGTTAAAACATTTTTTTGCAAACCAGTAATTATAATCCGCAAATAATGTGCCGTTGTTGAGTGTCTGTGCTGTCTAGAGCTCGGCAGAGTAACCGTGTAATACTCTTCCATATCAGTAGGTGGCAGCAGGTAGCTAATTGCTTTGTCGTGATCACAATATGCAGACGACAGCGGGAGGCAGCGTGCAGGTCAAAAGGTATCTAATGCTTAAACCAAAAATAAACAAAAGGTGAGTGCCTCTAAGAAAAGGCATTGGAGCTTAGGGAAGGCTATGCAGAATGAAACTAAAACTGAACTGGCGACAAAGTAAACAAAAACCGAATGCTGGACGACAGCAAAGACTTACAGCGTGTGGAGCAGAGAAGGCGTCCACAAAGTACATCCGTACATGACAATCAACAATGTCCCCATAAAGAAGGATAGCACCTTAAATATTAATGATTGCTAAAACAAAGCAGGTGTGGGGAATAGCGCTCAGGGAAGAAATCAAACTGCTACAGGAAAATACCAAGAAAACCAGAAAAGCCACCAAAAGACAAGAACTAAAACACTACACACAGGAAAACACAAAATAAGTCACGGCGTGATGTGACAGGTCATGACAATATTTTGAGACAAGAGCTATAGTGATGCATGCTTAGTTATGGTTTGTATTCATATCCAACAATTGCGAGAACATATTTTTACTGTTAATATTGGCTGCTGAGGTTCATTTTTAATATTTTCTGCTGGTGGTGTGCCTCTGCATTTTGTCAATGAAAAAAATGTGCCTTGGCTCAAAAAAGGTTGAAAAACACTGCAGTAGGAGACATGATAAAGTGGCGCCGCATCAGCTAATCTTCCTCACTCCCTTACAACCTAGCATGTGTTTGTTTTGTTAATGATTGGTAATGATGTTATTGATTTGACTCAAAATAAGTTTATTACTTATATCAGTCAGTTCATCAGTTTGCTACACATATTTTATGGTTTGTAAGTTTTACAATTAATCAAGTTATTTGTACAACTCCTATTAAGAGAATGAACTATCATAACACTCGAAAGTTTTTATAACGCGATCCAATATAACAAAACATTCTATATAACATGATCATGCCAAGGAACTCAAATTTTGAATAATTGAGTAATCGAATAAACACCCTTATGTATCGCCCCGATGCGTATTTTAGGGAAAATAGTTGAAATAAACAAGGATTTTTCTAATGACCACTTTTCTTCTTATAAATATTGAAATTGCCCTTTTACCACAGGAGCATCTATATTTATTACTTATTAAAAAAAATTAAAAGTTAAAGTACCAATGATTGACACACACACACACTAGGTGTGGTGAAATTACCTTCTGCATTCGACCCATCCCCTTGTTCACCCTTTGGGAGGTGAGGGGAGCAGTGAGCAGCAGCGGTGGCCGCGCCCGGGAATCCTTTTGGTGATTTAACCCCCAATTCCAACCCTTGATGCTGAGTGCCAAGCAGGGAGGCAATGGGCCCCATTTTTATAGTCTTTGGTATGACTCGGCCGGGGTTTGAACTCACGACCTACCGATCTCAGGGCGGACACTCTAACCACAAGGCCACTGAGCAGGTTATATTAAAAAAAAAAAAGTTTAAAAAAAAAACTGTGTAGCCTTAAACTAATGGATAATGACCAAACTAAAGAAAGACTCTGATGACGTATGATGAATTGAGTGACAACGTTTTTAACAATTTAACACATGCACATTTTAAAAGGTATTCATTAAAGGAGTGCAGTTTGATTTTTGGACAAGCAACTCGTTAGCATTCACATACAAACTGTAGATGCTAACATGTGTTTGAATAAAACATTTGTTATGCAAGTCAAACAAGTAAGATAGAGTTAATTACCAAAAAAGACTTGTAACTTTTTTCTGCTTGTTTGCTGCTCTTAAATATGCAGGATGCTTTCTATTAATATTGCATCATTGACGTACTGATTGTGCGCGCGCATTCAAAAGCGCATGCGTGTAATACAATCTACTCATGCGTATCTGAGGTGTGCCTACAGTTAACCAACCTTGGAATTTAAACCAATCAGAAACAACATACAGCTGAGGTGTGTGAAAGACAGAGGCCAAGACCTCCCTTACGTTGTTTCTGATTGGTTTAAATTGCGCAGCGTCTTATGTGGTTGGTTAAATGTAGGCAGAGTGGATTGATGACTTGGTCTGGGATTGGTTATTTTGATCAATCAATCAGTTACTCGAGCTGCGGCAAGCTTTGAAAACCAAAAAATATAGTGTCGTGAATGGGGAATATAAGTGTGAGAAATGTCAGGTGTGGCGTGTCGCGTAAGAAAGTGTTAACTTGCGTGACTGTCACACTCAAAGAATGAAGCTTGGCAGCTCTGAGCAAGTGTTTGAGCGTGGTCTATCGTTGTTTACTTCAAAGCAGAATCACATGAGCTGTGGCGCAAAGCCACCTAGTAAAGTTAAAAAGTAAAAGTACCTTAAATTATCCTCTGCATTTGACCCATCACCCTTAAAGGCCTACTGAAACCCACTACTACCGACCACGCAGTCTGATAGTTTATATATCAATGATGAAATCTTAACATTGCAACACATGCCAATACGGCCAGGTTAACTTATAAAGTGCAATTTTAAATTTCCCGCTAAACTTCCGGTTGAAAACGTCTATGTATGATGACGTATGCGCGTGACGTCAATCGTTGAAACGGAAGTATTGGTACCCCATTGGATCCAATACAAAAAAGCTCTGTTTTCATCTCAAAATTCCACAGTATTTTGGACATCTGTGTTGGTGAATCTTTTGCAATTTGTTTAATGAACAATGAAGACTGCAAAGAAGAAAGTTGTAGGTGGGATCGGTGTATTAGCGGCTGGCTGTAGCAACACAACCAGGAGGACTTTGACTTGGATAGCAGACACGCTAGCCGACGCTAGCCGCCGACCGCACGGATGATCGGGTGAAGTCCTTCGTCCTTCCGTCGATCGCTGGAACGCAGGTGAGCACGGGTGAGCAGATGAGGGCTGGCTGGCGTAGGTGGAGCGCTAATGTTTTTATCATAGCTCTGTGAGGTCCCGTTGCTAAGTTAGCTTCAATGGCGTCGTTAGCTTCAATGCTGCTTGTCCATTTTGCGTTCTCGACTCTCATTTTCAAGAGGATATAGTATCCGAGGTGGTTTAAAATACAAATCCGTGATCCACAATAGAAAAAGGAGAAAGTGTGGAATCCAATGAACCCTTGCACCTAAGTTACGGTCAGAGCGAAAAAAGATACGTCCTGCACTGCACTGTAGTCCTTCACTCTCACTTTCCTCATCCACAAATCTTTCATCCTCGCTCAAATTAATGGGGTAATCGTCGCTTTATCGGTCCAAATCTCTCTCGCTGCATTGTAAACAATGGGAAAATGTGAGGAGTCTTTCCTCCGGTGACGTCACGCTACTTCCGGTACAGGCAAGGCTTTTTTTAATCAGCAACCAAAAGTTGCAACCTTTATCGTCGTTGTTCTCTACTAAATCCTTTCAGCAAAAATATGGCAATATCGCGAAATGATCAAGTATGACACATAGAATGGATCTGCTATCCCCGTTTAAATATAAAAAAATAATTTCAGTAGGCCTTTAATCACCCCCTGGGAGGTGAGGGGAGGAGTGAGCAGCAGCGGTGGCCGCGCCCGGGAATCATTTTTGGTGATTTAACCCCCAATTCCAACCCTTGATGATGAGTGCCAAGCAGTGAGGTAATGGGTCCTATTGTATAGTCTTTGGAGTGGTGAGTATAAGGAAAGGCAAGGCAAGTTACAGACAAGACAACTCTTTTTACACGTTCAAATCGCTGTACAGACTGATCGAAATAACCAATCTCAAACCAAGCACTGTGCCTACATTTAACCAAACATGGAAGACACTACGCAATTTAAAACAATCAGAAACTATGTAAGGCGGGTCTAGGCATATGAGGGACCGTTAGGGACGTTATTCAGAATAACCTTTTACGGACACTGCTGAAATGCTCTGACATAAACAATTGAAATGTTTTTTTCTCTCACACACTACTGAAACACTCACACACTACTGAAACACTCTCACACACCTTACTGAAATGATTTTCTCCAACACACACAATTGAAACACTCATACACACTACTGACATTTTTTCCTCTCACACACACAACTGAAACACTCTCATTCACACTACTGAATTTTTTTTTCTCACACACACGACTGAAACACTCTCATACACACACACTACTGAAATTCTCTCACACACATTACTGAAATGATTTCTCTCACACACACTACTGAAACACTCTCATTCACATTACTGAAATCCTTTCACCAACACAACTTCAATTGTTTCTCTAATACACGCTACTGAAAACCTCACACACACACACACAACTGAAATTATTTTCAGTTGAGTGTTTGAGAGAAAAAACATTTTAGTTGTTTATGTGAGAGAATTTCTACGCGGATCTAAAACACACGTACGTGGAATATGAATACACACACTCAGATTTATATACAGAGAGACACATTAGTACACATGCACACACATTGGATTACGCATAGATTGAGATACATGTTTAAAAATAATTTGGCTACAATAATACTTTCATAATTTTCCAACTGAATCAATCGTTTTAATTGTTAAAGCCTTAGTCAAATTTGAATAAATTGAAGGTTAAACAGCATATTGGATTACACATTGTTCAAGTTTGAAGGTTCAACCATAGTGTGGGATTCATATATTAAAAAATGCTGTTTAAAAATATATTGTTTTTTGAACTATTTCACAAAATACTAAAAACAAGTGTAAGTATAAACTTGCAAGCACTAAATCATGGGCAGGACGCCCAAACAATGTTTTTAAAGGAGTTCATGAAGGTCATAAATTATACTACGTTGCAGCTGGTAGATGCTTCAGGTGGACCTAAAGGTATTTTCTTTTCTCCCCGAACGATTTATGGCTTTATGAGACATCCACAAC
Source organism: Entelurus aequoreus (assembly GCF_033978785.1). Classification (NCBI taxonomy): domain Eukaryota; kingdom Metazoa; phylum Chordata; class Actinopteri; order Syngnathiformes; family Syngnathidae; genus Entelurus; species Entelurus aequoreus. The sequence continues at coordinate 36,210,071 of NC_084733.1, forward strand.
TTTCCTCATCCATTTGCTGAACCTCCTTTCTGGTCTCTGCCTATTCCCCATGCTTGTGTCCAATAAGGACTCATTCATCGTCATGAAAGTTCACTGAAAGACTTTTCTTTTCAAGACTACTTTTGAGGCCGCAGTTGTATTAAAGGTTGTCAGCGACTTGGTGATGAGCACCGTGGTCTGCATAGTTGTATGACAAAAGCGACAAAGACAAAAGCAAAAATCCATTCACTAAGAGAGGTGAGTGCCTATCGTAGCAGCATGCACACTCACTTAGCCCGCAGCAGGCGCAGTGTTTGACCCCATAACTGCTGCTCATAATAGCAACCGACAAGTGTCCCTTCCAACAAGAGGCGGTTTTGCTACCCTCATTGCATTCTGCAGAAAAAATTAAAAAGAGACACAGCAACTTCTTGACAGGTAACCTCCCGGCATTTTCAGACAAAGTTTAGTGAAAGTTAGGTCTTGCAATAACTTTGAAGCAAAAGCGCTCATCAGATTAGATTATGCCATGGTAGACAAAAGTTGGCATGTTTTTCTGCCAGCACAATTTTCTATGGAACATCAACCCCGGCATGACTCCATTCTACAAACCAAGGTAGATGCTGATGCTGATGAAAGGTTAACCAACGAACGAGATGAAAGGTTAACCAACGAACGAGATTTCTCTACAGAATTTCCTCTCTGGTCAACAAAAGCACCTTGAGGATTCTGGCGGGAACTCTCGTTCAACCCTTTTTCGATTACGCATGCACCTCCTGGTACCCTAGCACCTCCAAAACCCTCAAATCTAAACTCCAAACATCTCAGAACAAGCTAGTCAGGTTACTTCTAGACCTCCACCCCAGATCCCACCTCACTCCTACCCACTTCTCTAAAGTGAGCTGGCTCAAGGTGGAGGACAGAGTTAAACAACTTGCACTGAGCCTAGTCTATAAAATCCGCTACACCTCCCTGATACCGAAGTACATGTCAAACTACTTCCTTAACGTAAATGACCGCCATAACCACAACACCAGGGGGTGCTCCACTAACCACGTTAAACCCAGATTCCGAACTAACAAAGGTCTTAACTCATTCTCTTTCTATGCCACATCAATGTGGAATGCGCTCCCAACAGGTATAAAAGAAAGGGCATCTCTATCCTCCTTCAAAACCGCTATAAAAGTTCACCTCCAGGCAGCTACAACCCTAAACTAACACCCTCCCCGGATTGCTAATAATCAAATGTAAACAATCAAATGCAGATTCTTTTTCTTATGCCTTCTGATCTCTCTCTCTCTCTCTCTCTCTCTCTCTCTCTCTATGTCCACTACTTGATGTCCATACCCCCCCCCCCCCACCCCACCCCCCCTCCACACTCCTGATTGTAAATAATGTAAATAATTCAATGTGATTATCTTGTGTGATGACTGTATTATGATGATAGTATATATGATAGTATATATCTGTATCATGAATCAATTTAAGTGGACCCCGACTTAAACAAGTTGAAAAACTTATTCGGGTGTTACCATTTAGTGGTCAATTGTACGGAATATGTACTTCACTGTGCAACCTACTAATAAAAGTCTCAATCAATCAATCAATCAATCCACTTACTCAGTACACTGAACACAAATATAAACGCAACATTTTTCATTAGTTGAACTCAAAGACCTTAAACTTTTACTATATACACAAAATACCTATTCCTCTCAAATATTATTCACAAATCTGTCTAAATCTGTGTTAGTGAGCATTTCTCCTTTGCCAAGATAATCTATTTCACCTCACAGGTGTGGCATATCGAGATGCAAACTAAACAGCATGATTATTGCACAGGTGTGGCTTAGGCTACCCACAACGAAAGGCCACTCTGAAATGTGCAGTTTATCACACAAGAGAATGCCAGAGATGTCTCCGCCCCCCCAGCAACCAGCAAAAATATCTTAAAATGTTCTACTGCTCGCTGGTGTTACCATATCAGAGTTATCGTGCAGAAATATGGGAAAACAACTACAAATGTGCGCTTCATTCACTAACTGTGTTACAAAAAAGATCAATTAGAATAATACATAATGTTGGATATAGAGAACATACAAACCATTTATTTTTTGAATCACAAATATTGAAATTCAACGATTTGGTGCATTTGCAAACAGTTAAAGTTATATACAAAGCAAACTATAACCTGCTACCCAAAAATGTACAATTGTTCTCAACAAAAGGGGAGAAATATAACCTTAGAGGAAAATCTATTTCAAAACATGTGTATGCTCGTACAACACTTAAAACCTTTAATATATATCTGTGCGGAATTAAATTATGGAATTGATTAAGCAAAGAAATCAAACAAAGCACCAATATGATTCAGTTTAAAAGACTGTTCAAACTACAAGTGTTCACAAAGTACAAAGAAGTACAATAATGATGAACATTTTTAACCTTTTTTTTTGCGATAATGATATATATGTATTTAATATTTGTTGACTTTCTTATGGTATATCATTCATTTATTATTTATTTATTCGCGGTTCTGTTACAAACAGAGAACAAGGACATGGGATAAAATTGGTATATGAAAAGGGGTAGGATTAAATAAATTCTGCTTCGTCCTACTCCTTTTCGGACATGCTGTAATGAAACAACTGTAAATATTGAACTGCATTTTCGTTTGTTGTGTCTCTTATTCACAGTCAGGCTACCAGAGCCAAATCGACTTCTGGTCGCAAGAATGATACAATAAACCCTTGCTTATGTTGATTGCTGTTAATTGGTAAATGATTTTTCCACAAAGTCAGAATGATTAATGATAGATTAAATATTTTCATAGCTACACCATAAAAACCTGTTTACGACTTTCTAAATACAGTTTGTAACATTAAGAAAGTCCCTCTCGACATGGAATAACACCCACACAGTGACCTTTATTAAGACGCAAACTTTGATGCGTGATGTGGCAAGGGACGACTGCATTACAATACTCACTAAGCTGCAGTCATCCCTCGTTGTTACCGTTACATGAGTAATATTAAAACCAAACAAATAAAATCTCGTTTGGGCCACCAAAAGCCAAGGCTCTGCAAATGAGGGGAAAATGCGTGGCTTGATTCAATCTCACCTGTAAACTGCAACCTTGAAAATGTGCTACTTTATGCAGGACACATTCAATGACAGCTACCCTCCCATGTGTGTGGTCACGCGGAGGAGGGGCCTCAGCAGGAGGGAAATGCCGTGGACATCATGTAAATGGGCCAATAACTATTAAAAATTCAAATCACCCAGCTTGCAGGATAGTTTTATAGCACAAGCAACCTTGATCGACGAATGCAGTAAAGAGTGACTCCATCATTATAGTCTGAAAATAAATGCTGTTGCATCCATCTAACATAAATATACTGTGCTCTACATATAATATCCATAAATTTGCAGCACTTGCTTATTGACAGAGAAAGAGACAACGTGATACATGCAAAGATCTAAATGATATATGCAGCATAAACAATGAAAGACAAAGTGCGAGACTCACACCCGTATTTGCATTAATCTAATCCGCAAACAGCATTAACATGCATTCAGAAATGCAAATATATGTTTAATTGAGCCACGCAGGACAAAAGCATGTTATGTAATCCTAGCATGCCAGACACCGATTCTGTGGTCGATAACTAATCTGTGCTGGTTTGTTTCATTAAAGCGGTTCCCTAATCTAAACGAAAAATAAAATGTTTTCATGGAAAAGGACATTTGGTGTGATGAAGTTGCAGGCGGAATTAAACCTTATTGTGTCTTTGCCAAGAGTTTAGTGTCAGGTTTTGGTACCGGTACCAAAATGTATTTTGATACTTTTCAAAATAAAGGGGACTGTATAAAATGTCATTATTGGCTTTATTTAAACAGAAAATCCTACGACACAAAAACCATACGTTCCTGATTGCAATCAAATAACACTTTTGGCATTAAATAAGATAATTAACATACTAGACAACTTCTCTTTTAGTAGTAAGTAAGCAAACAAACAGGTTACAAAGGTTCTTAATTTGGCTGCTGACATATTGTGTAATTTCCCATTGTATTATTTTGTCAAAATTAGGAGGGATAAGCAGTACAAAATGGATGGATGAATGGATTATTAATCTATTCGACTATGTACTGTTAATATCTGCTAACTTTCTGTTTTAATATGTCTTATCTACACTTCAGTTCAAATGTAATAAACACTTGTTCTTCTGTTTTTTGAAAACTCTAAAGTTTTTTGGTGAGACTACAAATTTAGATATTGATCCAATAGAAGTTACAGTGTCATAAATCGGTCATAAAGTTATTCGGCGTCCAGCGACGTACTTCCTTAATTTATAAACAATAAACACATGAAAAAAGACAACACATTTTGTGATAATACATTTTTTTCGATGTAATCATTGTAGCATTGATACGCTCTTGTACTTGGTATCATTACAGTCAATGTTTGTGTAGATCAGACCTGGGCCCACGGGCCGTAGAATGCCCAAAATACATTTAAAAAAATATCTATGTCGTGCGTGCAATACAACTGTGCTGCTTTTATTTTGAAAAGTGTTATTTATGGGCGTATGTCTGTGTGTAACCTGTGAGTGAAGGTGCACAGCGACAAGTGATGCACGGTTACCCCCGAGACGCTAAAAAGAGAAAAGTTGATGACGAATGCCGTGTTTTCAACAAGACATGGACTGCCAAGTATTTCTTTACAGAAATTAAAGGTAAAGCCGTGTGCTTAATTTGTGGTACACAGGTTGCTGTGTTTAAAGAATATAATTTGAATCGCCACTACACGACGAAGCACGAGGAAAAATACCGGAATATGTCTGATGAAGCACGCGCAAGGGAGGCTGATGCGTTGATGGTAAAACTGCAAACCCAACAAGGACTGTTTGCCAAATTTCACACTCCCAGAGATGTAGCTGTCAGGACAAGTTTCGTCATTTCTCACAAAATCGCCAGAAAAAGTAAGGCGTTTTCTGACGGAGAGTTTATTAAGGAGTGCTTATTGGACTCTGTTGCACTGATATGCCCGAAGAAGAGGGGCGCATTTGAGAACATGTCACTCTCCCGACGCACTGTAACGAGGCGGGTTGAGACCATCGCTGGAAACTTGGAGCTTCATCTGAAGAACAGAACGGCCGACTTTGACTGTTTTTCGCTGGCTTTGGATGAGAGCTGCGATGTACGTGACACTGCCCAGCTGCTCATCTTCTTACGTGGGATAACTGCAGACTTTCAAATCACGGAGTAGCTGGCAGCCATGCAGTCAATTAAAGAGACAACCACAGGTAATGACTTGTTCACATAGGTAAATCCGTGTTTGGACATGTAAGGACTGAAATGGGACAAGCTGGCAGGTGTGACAACAGATGGTTGTCCAAATCTGACGGGGAAAAATGTTGGACTTTTAAAGAGGATGCAGGATAAAGTGACAGAAATTGACATTTTTGCATTGTTCTATACATCAGGAAGTGTTGTGTAAGACAGTGTTAAAAATAAAACCATCAAAAGCAATCTGCTTTTGTATAAAGTTAAGTTAGTTTAAATTAAATTATTATTATTATTTATCTTACGGTATATCAAAAATAATTTGAGCAAAATTTAATTGAAATGTTGTCGGTGTGGCCCTCCAGCAGTGCTCAGGCTGCTCATGCGGACCCCGGTAAAAATTAATTGCCCACCCCTGGTGTAGATCCAACCGTGGCATTTGTTTACATTCAGGAGCGCTAAATTGCTGTTACAAGTTAGCTATTGTATCCTCCTACAGTACAGTGTGTAGTGAAACATGTTTAGCTATTCCCTGTCCTGCAGGGATGGCATCTGTAAGAAACGTAGTTTATATGTTGCCATGGAGGCGAGGATTAGCGATTTAAAAGTAGCTAAAACACTGGACAGACACTAGCTGCTAGCTATGTTATAAAGCACCACAAGCAGAGCTTCAGTGTTTATAGCTTCACCTTTCGTCATTAGTTTTCAAGCCATAATAAATTTTCCTTTTTCTGTCTTCACGGTGTTTCTGCTTGTAAGTCCTCTGTGCGTCTGCATTGACGAACATGCTCTGCGGCTCACATTACCAGCAATGTCACCAAGGCGTGCTGTCAAGTCCATGAAAAAAAGTACAGGTATTTTTCAAAGGCAGTAAAGCAGGGGTCTCAAACATGCGGCCCGCGGGCCAATTGCGGCCCGTGAGACGTTATTTTGCGGCCCCCAGCGGAGCTGAAGTAATCTACCAATCACGGTGCGGTTTAAGGCTCTCGCCAATATCGAGGGCGTGCCGTGACACACTGCCTTTAGTGTCTTCCAGAAACTGTCACCGCATCATCTTTTTCTCCATACTAACAGTGTGCCGACCCAGACACATGTTGTATGAGGCTTCTGCAGACACACACAGGTTATTGCAAGACATACTTGAGGAACAGCCATACATGTCATACTGAGGGTGTTCATATTTTATTTTATTTATTTTTTAACACTGTTACAAATATGCGCCACACTGTGAACCCACACCAAACAAGAATGACAAACACATTTCGGGAGAACATCAGCACCGTAACACAACATAAACACAACAGAACAAATACCCAGAATCCTTTGCAGCCCTAACTCTTTCGGGCTACAAAAACACCCCCGCTACCGCCAAGCCCGCCTCTTCCTCCCTCCTCAACCCCCACACACACACCTCAACACCCCCCCCCCCCCCCCCCGATCTCCCGAATTCGGAGGTCTCAAGGTTGGCAAGTATGCATTGACGTCACTTGTGTGATGCAAGCAGAGAAACATTTTGCCGCTTTTCCACGATACCCACGCACGCTCTTCCTCCCTCCCTCCCTGCCTCCCTCGCTCGCCCGCCCGCTGGCTCCCGCCCCCGTTGTAAACAATCCGGGCGGGGAAGACGAGCGCTCCGGTAGCTTCCAAAGCACTCCGCGTTAGTGGTGATGTTAGCCCGTTCGGGGCTAATTGTGCTACCGTAACTGTAAACTCCACGGCGAGCCGCCCGCCCCCCCCCCCCCCCACCCCCAACCCCCCGCACACCCCCTCCCGTTGGCTCCTGACAGAGAAGATTTTTGATGCAATATTTCTTTGTTGAGCACAGGGGCACCCCGACGTGTCTTATTTCATTTCATTTTTATGTATCTCCTTCATTGATGTGCATCTTTGATTGATAGTCAATTATACCTCAATTATTCAATTATACATTTACACACCAATGCCTGAGAAGGAGCAGGATGAAGAAAAATCTTATAGGGACGGCGTGGCGAAGTTGGTGGAGTGGCTGTGCCAGCAATCGGAGTGTTGCTGGTTACTGGGGTTCAATTCCCACCTTCTACCTTCCTAGTCACGTCCGTTGTGTCCTTGGGCAAGACACTTCACCCTTTGCCTCTGATGGCTGCTGGTTAGCGCCTTGCATGGCAGCTCCTGCCATCAGTGTGTGAATGTGTGTGTGAATGGGTAAATGTGGAAATACTGTCAAAGCGCTTTGAGTACCTTGAAGGTAGAAAAGCGCTATACATGTATAACCCATTTATTTTATATTTTTTTGCCCCCTTCAACATAATACATAGTCTTACTTAATGGATATCATATGAACCAACAAATGCATCCAAATATAATGAAAACAAACAAAAAACACACAAAAAAACACAAGAAGTGCAAAACTTCATGAAGTACAAACCGAACAAAAAAAAAGAAAATAAGTAATATACACCTCACGGGATGATACAAAACAAATACAAAACCAGGCATAAAATAATAAATATAAAGCAAAATGTAAACACTTATGGCTGTCCATATGATCTTATTGTTCTGTCTTTATATTTTTTTTAAATTGGAATATATTTTTACAATCTTTTATCTCATTGTAAAGAGAATTCCACAGTTTAACCCCCAACCACTGATATGCACATTTGTTTTAAAGTTGTCCTTGAATACTGATGTTGGAAGTGACCTTTTCTTCTATGCTCTTCATTCTCAGAAGTGATGAAAAACATTTTTTGTAAATTTGCTGGTAATGTTTTACTTTTAGCCTCAAACATGACACAATGTCTGTAACTTTACTAGCTCCTGTAATTTCAATAAACCTGAATTAATAAATAATATGGTAGTGTGTTCTAAGTAATCTACTTTATGAATAATCCTTATAGCTCTTTTCTGTAGTTGATACAGAGAAAGTTGCGGTGCACAAGGAATACAATTTGAAACGTCATTATACAACTAGACATGCTGAGGAGTATGCAAAATACCAGGGAGATGAGAGAGTTTTTAAAACCAGTCTACTGAGGCAACAAGATTTCGTCAAGAAAGCAAGCGAAAAGAGCGATGCAGCAGTCATGGTGAGTGAGATGGTTGCTAGGGCGGGAAAACCATTCAAAGAAGGTGAATTCATTAAAAAGTGCATGTTAATTTTTTTTTAAGAAATCTTTTCTTGCGGCCCAGCCTCACCCAGTTTCTGCATCCAGTGGCCCCCAGGTAAATTGAGTTTGAGACCCCTGCAGTAAAGGGTACTAATCTTTTTTAATTAATTAGTACCACGGTACATTATTAGTACCAGTATACCGTACAACCAGTCTAGTGTTGTAATGTGTAATGCTGTTTTGGGTTTAACATGTCTTTAATGTGCACAATTACAAAGGGAAAGCTTTTTGGGGGAGAAATGATTTTCAGAAGTGAGTATTCAATCAGACCAATGTATTTCTGAATGTATAGGTGAGCTAAAAGAAAGTTTTTAAAAGGGGAGTAAGCCTACAGGGAGACATAGACGATATCTGCTCATTAAAACTGAAGTTGCATGAGGGAGTTTTTTCTTTGATTGCCAGGCATTGCATGCTAAAAGCAACTCTCTCACTTCCTAGCTTGACTCAAATGATCACGCTCGACCATTTTGACTTTGTGACATCTTCCACGTTGTCATGGAAATAGCTGAGATCTGGATTAATGACAGCAACCGTGTGGACGACGACAAGGTTTTGACTTGTTCTCCCCTAATGACAACCTCTAGTCTACTGCGGGGTTTCAACGATGTGGCCTGGGGGCACTTCTGGTTTTAGCATGAAAGGCAAATAGCTCTCATTTATCCAGCAGCAACTGCAATGATGTCAGAGTATTATAAAATGTTTAGTGGCAAATATACAAGCCAGATGTTATCAACAAATATTTGAATGTGATAGAGTGGGGGACTGGTCATTTGTTTGAGAATTGTAGAAAATGAAATTGCCGTAGAAAATGGATGGATGGACTTAAAGATCTAAAACTTGTGCTATATACACAAAATACCTATTCCTGATTGTTCACAAATGTTCCAAAACTGTGTTAGTGAGCATTTCTTATTTGCCAAGATAATCTATCCCACCTCACAGCTGTGGCATATCAAGATGCTGATTAAACAGCATGATTATTGCACAGGTGTGCCTTAGGCTGCCCACGATAAAAGGCCACTCTGAAATGTGCAGTTTTATCAAACAGCACAATGCCACAGATGTCGCAAGTTTTGAGGCAGCGTGCAGTTGGCATGCCAACTACAGGAATGTCCACCAGAGCTGTTGCCCGAGAATGTAATGTTAATTTCTCTATCATAAGCCATCTCCAAAGGCGTTTCAGAGAATTTGGCAGTACATCCAATCGGTCTCACAACCGTAGACCACGTGTAACCACACCAGCCCAGGACCTTTAAATCCAACAGGTGCACCTTCAAGATCGCCTGAGACTAGCCACCCGGACAGCTGCTGCAACAATTGGTTTGCATAACCATAGAATTTCTGCACAAACTGTGAGAAACCGTCTCAGCGAAGCTCATCTGCATGCTCTTCGTCCTCATCGGGGTCTCGGCCTGACTGCAGTTCGTCGTCGTAACCGACTTGAGTGGGCAAATGCTCACATTCAATGCCATCTGGCACTTTGGAGAGGTGTTGTCTTCACGGATGAATCCCGGTTTTTACTGTTCAGATGGCAGACAGCGTGTGTGGCGTCATGTGGGAGAGTGATTTGCTGATGTCAACGTTGTGAATCGAGTGGCCCAAGGTGGGGGTGCAGTTATGGTATGGGCAGGCGTATGTTATGGACAATGAACGCAAGTGCATTTTATTGATGGCATGTTGAATGCACAGAGATACCATGTTGAGATCCTGAGGCCCATTGTTGTGCCATTCACCCAAGACCATCAACTCATGTTGCAGCATGACAATGCACGGCCCCATGTTGCAAGGATCTGTACACAATTCCTGGAAGCTAAAAACATCCCAGTTCTTGCGTGGCCAGAATACTCACCGGACATGTCACGCACTGAGCATGTTTGGGATCCTGTGGATCGGCGGATACAACAGCGTTTTCCAGTTTCTGATAATATCCAGCAACTTTGCACAGCCATTGAAGAGGAGTGGACCAACATTCCACAGGCCACAATCAACAACCTAATCAACTCTATGCAAAGGAGATGTGTTGCACTGCGTGAGGCAAATGGTGGTTACACCAGATACTGACTGCTTTTCTGACACCCCCAATAAAGCAAAACTGCACCTTTCAAAGTGGCCTTTTATTGTGGGCAGCCTAAGGTACACCTGAACATTAATCACGCTGTTTAATCAGCATCTTGATATGCCACACATGTGAGGTGGGATGGATTATCTTGGCAAAGAAGAACTGCTCACTAACACAAATTTAGACAGATTTGTGAACAATATTTGAGAGGAAGAGGTATTTTGTGTACATAGTAAAGATTTTAGATATTTCAGTTCAACTAATAAAAAATAAATAAATAAATGATGGGTTATACTTGTATAGCACTTTTCTACCTTCAAGGTACTCAAAGCGCTTTGACAGTATTTCCACATTCACCCATTCACACACACACATTCACATTCACAAAAAAATGGTAGCAAAAACAAAAGTGTTGCGTTTATATTGTTTGTTCAGTATAATAAACGCAAGCAAGAGGTGCCGAACAATACAGGTAATATACAATTGAAAATAAAAAATAGACTCATAAACAAGGGCGAGGGAGCAAGAAGCGAGGAGAACAATAATATGAAAATACCGTATTTTCCGGCGTATAAAGCACACCGGTATTTTAGCCGCACACACCAAATTGTATAAAAAAATATATTTTTTACATATAATCCCCCCCGCCCCCCGCAACCCCGAAAGGGACAAGCGGTAGAAAATGGATGGATTGATGGATTAGCCAAATCGGACTAGAAACCACAGATATATACCAATATGAAAGATTTTGTAAATGTATTTACACACCTTAATTGTTTCCAAACGGTGCCTCTCACACAGCAGTAAAACAGCTGATCAAACAAAACAGACGTCATTGTCATGGACCCACTAGCTGCGGAAGCTAGCTCTCCAATCAACTAAAGACACAATAACTCCACCGTGACGTTTTGATGAATTTACAAAACTGAAACAATACAAAAAGAATGTCATTGTAAGTTAATAATCGTAACACAGACACTTGTGTTGTTAGCTATATTGTAAAACTTACGAACGTTGCTTGAAAAGCTAAATGAAAAATCCCTTCGAGCAGAAACACTTTGGACGAATACTTCCGGTTCAAGTAACAAAACAGAAAACACAATTTTCAATTCCCAGACCCTGCAGTGAGCGAACTCGTCCAAACGATTGCGCCATTGCACAAACAATACCACAGCTTTTAAGTGTCTCTGTCGGTAAAATATGAAAACCATTTGTTGAATACAAAACATTGTGGCCATTAGCAAAGAAAAAATCCATAAATTAGCCACACCATTTTATAAGCCAAAGGATCAAAGGTTAGGAAAAAAGTAGTGGCTTATAGTCCGGAAATTACGATACTCACAAAAACCAGGATAGCGAGACATGGTTTTTTTTGCATAACTTGTAAAAATCGGCTCGTTCTAGGAGGCTAGCAATGCAGCTAATGGGAGTAATAAATTCTACTTCTAAATCATTTTCAAAATGCATTCAAAAACTGCCAAAATACTTCATTTACGTTATGTAACCTCTATAATAAACAAGCTGTAGCAACATTGTTATTGTAAAGAACTCTTTTTCCAGTGGAGTAAAACATCAGCACGCTTCGGTGTGAGCCGTAAAAGCTAACTATGGCGGGAGATAAGCTAGCTTTTATGTCAGCACACAAATCGCATTTGAGTTTGTAATGCACAAAACAATGCGATAAGACACCAATCTTTACTGACTGTAAAACATGAACAATCAAATTACAGTATCTGTAAAGTGTTAGCCCACATTTTATGTTTTGTTTGCACACAGCTAGCGCGACAGTATATGTACTGTAGTTGTAATAACAGGCATGACGTGCTGCATGTATCATGATCGATATTATAGTGACTCACTCTATGGACAGTTGTTCCTATTGGTCCAGTTGGCCGGAGATGTTTTTTTCCGGTTTAGTTTGGTTAAGCACTCCATTTATGTCAATGTAGCTTGGCTCCAAGTTCCGTATTTACAGCGTCAAAGTCACGCCAACCTCACTCTCTCGGCGTTCGTCTTCTCCAACATCTCACCCTTCCCTTGTGCTCGCTTCTATAAACAGTAGTTCATCCTCTGTTCACTCAGCTTCAAAACGATAAGGTTGTAAATCCTCATTTGTCCAAATATAGTCGTCTTTGCCGTTTAGTATCCAATCTGCCATGATTAGAACACACACGTTTTTTTGCCAGAAGTCGGAAGTGTGCTGCTATGGAAACATAAATAAATGCACGAAGGAAACCAGTTCCGGCAATGCATAAAATGACTAAAATACGGTTAATATTGAACATATTACATATTGTTATGAACGTGTCTCTTACTACATTATATATATACTTGCAGTGTGTATATAAAACGTTGATGGAGGGTTTTGAAGTTGTTTTAGAGGGCTTTGAAGGCTACAACGGTGACTCAAATTAGCCGCATCTTGTAAGCCTTTTTTTAATCATCCTAACTGCCATATTAGTAACAGGTCCGACTCCTGGCTCCGCCCCCTCATAAGGCCCAGCAAGGTCTACAAACAGAAAAAAAACAGTTGAAGAACAGAACAATGACCAAAAAGAACAAGAGATACAAAAACTAAAAACCCTAAAAAAAAATCACAAACATAACACTGGTGCCACATAGAAAAAAACATCCAGTAAACTTTGACTCAGACTTAGACTTCCTTTTATTGTCATTCAAATTTTAACTTTACTGTACATTTAAGAACGACATTTCGTTGCATTAGCTTGTTGTAGTGCAGGATAAAAGAGCAATAAAGTGCAGATATAAATAAATAGATTACTGTACAGATAAATATATTGCACTTTTGCATATGCATTTATGCATATGCAAAATGGATGTATGCTATATTGTCTGTATATTCCAGCGAGTTAAACCGTTTTTGTGGGGAATTGAGGGGATTATGATGTCCAGTAGAACAGTGGTCCCCAACCACCGGGCCACGGCTTGGTACCGGTCCATGGATCGATTGGTACCGGGGCGCACAAGAAATTTAAAAAAATATATATATATATATATATTTTTTTTTTTGTTTTTTTGTTTTTTGTTTTTATTAAATCAACATAAAAAACACAAGATACACTTACAATTAGTGCACCAACCCAAAAAAACCTCCCTCCCCCATTCACACTCATTCACACTCATTCGCACAAAAGGGTTGTTTCTTTCTGTTATTAATATTTCTGGTTCCTACATTACATATCAATATAGATCAATACAGTCTGCAGGGATACAGTCCGTAAGCACAAATGATTGTATTTCTTTATGACAAAAAAAAAAAAGCAGCTACAAAAATGTTGGGGACCACTGCAGTAGAAGACGGATACAAAAAAATATATGGACTGGAGCTTACGAGGATGAAGTGGCATGCAAGAAAACTCTATATAGACAACTGTATTTTGGTCATTGGTTCCATCTTTAATTTAGGGGTTGAGTGGTTGTATTTGTTTGTAGAATCGTGATGGTAACTATGGGCAGCTACTATAAGCACGGACGAGTAGTTTGATCCACGTATTATTGCCTTGAACTGCTTGTGATGACTGCAACCTTGGCGAGACCACTCTTTGCAAAGGCTAGACAAAGCCCCAGGCTAGCCGCTGTGGGGAAAAAATATTTATGTACTGAGACCATATTTTACTACACTGAAGACTTTAATAGTAAGTACAGCCTTTATTGTGCTTGTACCAAAAGGAGAATTTACAAATACTACATACTAATTGGTCGACGATAAACATAACAGCATTCTATATACAGATGATGTGCAATTATTCACAGTTATTGCACGCACTTTTCTTCAAGGTTTATGCAGAACTCTCCCAGAAACCTGAGACCTGTGCTCAAAGAAAGTTACAGGCGCTTTTCACTTTAATTAAATGACAACCTCTCAGATGTGCTATAAAATACTGCAGCAGTAAGGATTTTGCACTACTAATTAGCAGAGGTGACAGCTTTAAAGCTATGAGGAACTGAGATAGCATGTCGATTGCCTTTGGCCACAACATGGCAGTCATTAAATAAGTAGTAAGGAGCTTTATGGAATCTTGAACTAGTACATTAAAATGCGATTGGACTCATTAGTCTACATCTTCCCGTCTAATTGTCAACTGATTATCACATTATCGTCATTGAGGTGATAAAATTGCCGTATTTGACATGTGATTGTGTAGAAAAAACTATTACAACTGTCTTCATTTGTGTTATCTCTAGAATTATAGAAGTTAACCCTGCATGGTGTGCTTAATAGTATACCACTGAATAGGGATGTATACTAAATACCGGTATGTTTAGGTACCGGTTCCAAATTGGGTCGGTCCGTTAAAACTCTGGACTAATGATACTGCTATCTGTATTTTGTTATGCGGCTGACCGTCATAATTATGACACACGCACGCTGTCGCATTCATTCAGGGGCCACTGCAAAGCATAAAAAAGACAAGGCGGAACAGCCAATCGGAGTTGAAATTTTAACGCCTCACTTCCTGTTACACAGTGTGCAGAAGGAAACAGAATCATAGATTTAAGTGTCATTGGAATCACAGATGGAATTAATGTTCGCAAAAAAACAGAATCAAAATGCAGAAAGTTGCGGAAATTGGCGTAATGCGGGGTTGTCAAAACTGCGGCCCGTGAGACATTACATGTTTAACAGAAAGATTAGCCTGTGCCGTGTTTTTGCCTAAATGTTGACCTCTGTGACTTGAAACGGAAGGATTATGCCGCCCTCGTGTGGGCGAAGATAGAATCGATGATCAATGACCATGACTTTGACTTGGGAGGTACTTTAGTTCATCATCAAATAATATGAACAACTTTTTACACTCATGGTATGAATCAACGGTGCGCCAGCAAGGCCTTCCCTGCTGGCCTAACATAAATCAGGATCAGAAAAAGTTAATAAAAGTACCGTATTTTCCAGACTATAAGGTGCACTTAAAATCTTTTTTTTTTTTTTTCAAAACTCGACAGTGCGCCTTATAACCCGGTGCGCCTAATGTACATAATGATTCTGGTTTTGCTTACCGACCTCGAAGCTATTTTATTTGGTACATGGTGAAATAATAAGTATGACCAGTAGATTGCAGTCAAACATAAGAGATACCATAGACTGCAATATGATGACAGTCACACACAAGAGATAGTGTAGACTGCAATATGACTCAAGTAAACAACAACAACATTTTATATGTTCCAATGAAAATATAGAACATGACGGACATGGATAATTACATATATTCATATTTAAGTGTTATTTCTCTAGTTTCGTGGTCGTATTGCAAACCAGCTCCATTTTGTTCTCTTTTGAGTTTTCAAAGTGCACGATATGGTCTGGCCTTCATAGCTCTGGAATGTAGGAGACAGAGAAGAAGGAACCCTCTCTGCTCCCTTCTCGGGCCGGCTTGAGATAACAGATACAATGGACATCTGTATTCATTTCTGTAAGGTGGGGACAAGGAACAACGAAGGTGGGGGCGAGAGACAGAGGGACAGAGGGAAGTACACGGGAGTTCCGGGGTTTTGGGAGACCGATCTAGACTGGGCGAGGGAACGCTTGTGTTCTGGGTTGGTCTCACGTTTGTCCTCTAAGCTTGGAGAATAAACCACAAAATACCAACTACTGCCTGGTGACTTAATATAAACATCAGCTTATTGCCATAAAAAGAATCTGGGAGAGACTAGCAATTTGAATTCCCCATTGGAGGAACGCTGGTCAAACGCAACAATTTGGGGGCTTTGTCCGAGATGACACGCTGACAATTGGACCTTCTCTTGCAATCTTCTGGACAGACTCACATGGCCAATATAATTCAAGGTAAGCAGAACCTTTTTACTAAAATCTGCTTTAGGAGTCTGCCCAGAAGTCTGTAAGTCAAACACTGTTTTGTACCCCAGACACAGATTGGTGATTTTGATAGATTGATTGCATTTTTGCCGAGCCTGCCATTGCATAAAAATTGTAAATAAGTGGTCAACTCACGCCATTGTGTCTCGATTACCGTGACGGGCAGTTTCATTGACGAATGAACTAATAGTTGGGTGTGGCTCACCCTGGGTAGTTGGTCGCCGCCTAAAAGAGTAACGGGATGGATGCCCATCATATGGTACAGTAAATACTCCCTGGTTGTGAGTTCCCTGTTGACATTTTTATGTGCACACAAACTAAGGATGCGTTGGAGGCCATTTGTAATAAGTACAATAAAGATTCCCTGGTTGCGAGGTCCATGCGGCATTAACTTGTGCGCTAAAATTAAGGATCGTACGGGAGGAGGCCCTTCTGTACCATATGATAAATTCCACGGCTGGAGGCCATTTGTAATAAATACAATAAAGATTCCCTGGTTGCGAGGTCCAGGAAAAATAGACACAATGGCCAAGGAGTGTGACAGACAAGAATGTGATGACGGCTGGGGAAAATGTGATGAATCATTACTGTTTAATGATCAATTGAATGCACTGTTGTCGACAATGGAATTAGCAGGTAGAGTTTAAAAATAAAAATAAAATAAAAAAGAGAACATTCCTTGAAAGGGTTAAGAGGGAGTTTACAATACTTGAAAAGTCGTGAACTCAAACATCTGGTAAAATAAAAAGAACAAAACAAAAAAAAAAAAAAACAGTAACTGGAAGTTTTATGGTAAAGTGAAACGCAGAGAAAGAGCGTAGGTGCAGCTTTTCCTCGTGTGTGTGCAGGAGTGCTAGCGTGTGTGTGTGCTCGTGTGTGTGTGTGCTGGATGCGCATGTGTGTGTGTGTGTGCTGGATGCGCGTGCTCGTGTGTGTGTGTGCGCTGGTGAAAATGGAACAAGCAGGGAGAAAGTTGGTGCTCGAGAATTTAAGAGTTTGGCGTATGATAAAAGTAAGCGGGGATTACGTGGAAAAATGTCATGCAGCAAAAGAACCGATGATTAATGAGACAAATATGACAGAATGGACTGATTGGTCTTTTGCGTGCTGCGCATGCGCAAGACAATTCAAACGACCCGCCCAGACTTTGACTAGGCCACCGCCCCCTACTCCAGTGACAAGTCAGGAAGGTACTCACACGCCCCCTCTAAGATTAATCTTGCCTCCGAAAATTAACCCCTTCAACACGTCTGTCCATTTTCCTCCGGCAGACATTTTTGACACATGACAATTATAGGGGGCCTACTTCAATATAAGTCTCTTGCCGATGCGTACATGCAAGCCATTGTTGACCTTGCTTTCCCACCTGTACCTCTGGGAGGGAACCTTTGGCCAAACACTTTGGACAAAGTTAACCCTGATATACACGGTGCCAAAAACAACATATGGCAGGGACATTTTATTCATCCCATGCAAAATTGGGCTAATGACAGAGCAACAAGGAAACGACTACTTAAATTACAGCTCGCTGAAGATAAAAAGTTAAAAGAACCAAAAGGTCAAAGATCAGCTAGGGTATATTCAGCAGTGGGTGACCTTGCTTTTGAGTTCCAACAGGTGGAGGAAAGAATCTGCAACAGACGTGCGACCAGACGGTTGGACTCGGGTGGTGGACAACACAATGCTTCAAAGCCAGTCTGGGGTAGACACTGTTTCGGCTGTGACCAGCCTGATCACTGGAGTCGTGACTGTCCAAACATTTCCGAACAGGAAATGTTTCGTCGTGCCAACAAACGAACACGAAGGCGTGGCAGAGGACGCCCACATCAGGAGCCCCAGCAGGAAGTACCGACAGGACCCCTGCTGGACATGAGTGTCAACGGACAATGTTATCAACCACCCATTCGATTCTGAATGCAGAGGTACCAAAAAAACGGTGTGCTTCCTCTTTAAAGGTCGAAGGCTTCGCTGGGGTCACAAGAAGGTTACCTGTCACCAAACCACTTCCGGTTCAGATTGCTGGACCTCCTTTACAGACTGTACTCTGACATTCAATATCGCACAGAAGGAACCTTCCTGGTGTTACCTGACGGCTCAACCACCAAGCTGCGACACCACTACCAAGGCTCCTCCATGAGCTCATACCACAGCCTGAAACAACAGGAATGGCTGACATCCAACTGCTCTAACAGTGAAAACCCTGGCTGACTGAGATGCTTCCGTGTGTTCTCCCACCCGACTCGCCATATGTTATGATTATTTATATATGTTGGAACTCAAGGTGCGGCTGCTCATGTTGACCTATCTTTGCAACAACTAGCATGGTATAAGATGGACACAATTGTATCCCACATTGTTCCCTTGCTCTCTGTCTCGCCTACAAAACCAAAGAACTTAGGTCCAATGATAAGACACGGCGTAGCTGCCACACATTACACCGACACCCAAATACCACATTTTCAATTGTTTAGGTTTAGCACATAGTTGTGTTAAACACATAACTATGGGCTGCATTTTAGACACCTGTAGGCTACGAGGAAATAGCAGCTACACAACAGCTGAGCTAAAACGACACATTACACATTTAAGCATATTAAATAATTATAGTTGCTCATTACATACACATAGTCGTCAAGACAGAAGTCTGATAGAAAGTATTCAGTAACAAACGTGTCCGCATCATTCAACTTTCTACAACATGAGCTTGACTTGATGAATAATTGGGGGCACCAGGTGTGGTAAAATTTCAAAATACTATTGCTAAAGCATCCGCCATAAGGGTTGTATTTTTCTAGTATTGGTGACAATATAAATATAAGCATATTTTGTTACTTTCACCATATTGAATAAGTTACATAAAAGTTAGGGTTTAGTTGAGTTTGAGTTATTTGTGATTTCGCTAAGGGGTCCCCTACCCTAACAACACCTCCCAGTGGACCATAGAGGCTAAAGAGACAATCATTGACCTCAAACATGACCTGTCCTCCGCTACTTGACTATTAGCTGACCTTTTTCTTAGATGTTTCTGAAAGTGATAGTATGACTAACACAGTCCTTTTTTCAGAAACAGAAGGGGGTGAGTGAGGGTGGATACAGACTCCTTGGAACAAAATCGACAATCATCCGACTCTGACACATTCCATAGTTTTAACATTTTTCCCGTGGGTAAGAACTTATAACTAATTTTAATTTGAAAATAACGATTTTACACATCGATAGTAGTTAAGTAGATAAAATTTAGAATACGGAGGAGGTGAGGGTGAACCATGTATAGTCTTTGATTTCACTGATATGATCAATACGGTACAAGGGAAAAGGTACGTACTGACTTGTGTTGACAATCACAGTGGTTGGCCGGAAGCAACAATAACCTCAAAAGAGGATGCAATATCAGTAATTAAATGACTTGTGAATGACCCAGTACCCCGACATGGTTTCCCCAAAAAGATTAGGTCAGACAACGGCAACCATTTAAAAAAATACTCACTTAGCCTTGGTCGAAAAGGCTTTCAGACTAGAACACAGGTTTGGGGTACCATCCTGAGTCCCAAGGTAAGGTTGAAAGGATGGACCAGAACATCAAAAACTAATTGGCTAAAATCTGTGCACAGACCAAATTTAATTGGATTGACATGTTGCAATTATCGTTAATGATCATTCGAAGGTCCGTGAATAAAACTGTTTTACCGCCCTTTGAGTTTTTCACCCTATGAACTGCATACAGGTCAGCCCTTCCCAGGACCAGCAGCTCCCCATGGAAGGAGGACTCAGCGTAAAACCAAAATGGTATTTTACACAAAAAATTGCAGAATTTGTGTGCCAGTTCTTCTGTACAGATTCCCTTCCGCCCGCTGAGAGGGTCAAGAACAAGGTCGTCAGACACGGGTGGACGGAGCTCAGGTGGACTGGTCCCTTCGGGGTCGTGGAGTGGACGTCCTACGCCCTTCGACTGGCTGGTGGAGGGGACACCTGGTACCACCTCTCCCTCTGCACTACTGCTGAAGAACCTGACAGATCACCAGGGGATGTCATTGCTGACATCGCCACAACATCTGCCCCTCAGCCCAGGAGACGAGAGAGATTTTCTACCTACATTACTCTTTTCAACTTCTATATTGTATATCCTTGTGTGAGACCAATCCAGTATGCTAAATGTTTCTTAATTTTTCTTGCTTGTTTTCAGCATAACTACATTAAGTGAAAAGTTTGATGTTTATCCCCGTTTTGTTACCTAAATTACTCTGATATTGATAGACGAAAGGCAGGATGTTACACCCGGTAGTATTCCCTGACGGACTGGTGCTTGGGCATGTTCTACTGTCTTTGTGTCTCAGTTCTTCCTTCCTGACGACAGTGACTGACAAGTGTCTTAGAACATACAGCGGACTTTAAATAGACTGGATCAAAGGGGATAGCAAGACTTATTTTTTGACCTGTGCAGTGTGATTAATTACGGGGGACACAATAGCTATTACCGTGGTAATAACCTCTATATTTGTTACGACTCAACCCTGAACCATTGGTGTCGGATGCAGACAACGTACTCTGGTAAGTGGTGCCCATTGTCCCTTTTATGTTGTTTTGGGGGTTGACCTGACTGATACAGACTCTAAAGGAATTATTAAAATTAATGTCCTTGTCCTCTGTAGCACCTAAAGTACCACCCCACCTCGGTGGTGTTTCAAAGGCTCTCACATCTGTGCGTGCTAATGACATCACCACCGAAGGCCTGGTAACTTTGACCTTAAGAGCGGGTGCAGACAACCTGTGGCTCAGGTGGAGTGCCAAAACCTGGGTGACTATGTTGCTTCTTCCGCTGGACGTCCCTTTCCCCACACTTACTCCGCCCCTTTTAAGTTGACTGACCAACCTGACTCGTGACGCCGTTGAGGGACTTGCTGAACAACTTGCCCTGACCTCCCTCATGGCCGTTCAGATCCGCATAGCCCTTGACCGCATCCTAGCCAAGGAAGAAGGTGTGTGTGCAATGTTTGGTGACCAATGCTGTACCTTCATTCCTAACAACACTGCCCCCGATGGCTCAGTTCGGAGGGCCTTAGAGGGCCTCCAGGCCCTGTCTAGGGAACTACTGAAGTTTCAGGGGTCTCTGACCCCTTCAAAGATTGGCTTCAAAGCACATTTGGCAGGGGGACTGACCTAATTAAGTTCCTGGTCTCCATTGGAGTTTTTTAGCCATCACATTCTCATGCGGTTGCTTTATCGCCCCTTATGCTAAGTGTCACTGAAGGGGGTCTAGCAAAGTGGTAACTTCAAGACTTTCGAGAATTACTAGTTTCCTTCCCTGACAATGACGACATTGACATAGACTCCCTCCATCTCTCTCCCATGTAGGTATGCTTTTATTTTATTGCTAGCTTTCTCAAAAAGGGGCGTGCTTTAAAAGTGTTGTACTAGTGATAAAGATATTTTAGAAGATCTTGAAGGGGGACTGACGGACATGGTTAATTACATATATTCATATTTAAGTGTTATTTCTCTAGTTTCGTGGTCGTATTGCAAACCAGCTCCATTTTGTTCTCTTTTGAGTTTTCAAAGTGCACAATATGGTCTGGCCTTCATAACTCTGGAATGTAGGAGACAGAGAAGAAGGAACCCTCCCTGCTCCCTTCTCGGGCCGGCTTGAGATAACAGATACAATGGACATCTGTATTCATTTCTGTAAGGTGGGGGCAAGGAACAACGAAGGTGGGGGCGAGAGACAGAGGGACAGAGGGAAGTACACGGGAGTTCCGGGGTTTTGGGAGACCGATCTAGACTGGGCGAGGGAACGCTTGTGTGCTGGGTTGGTCTCACGTTTGTCCTCTAAGCTTGGAGAATAAACCACAAAATACCAACTACTGCCTGGTGATTTAATATAAACATCAGCTTATTGCCATAAAAAGAATCTGGGAGAGACAAGCAATTTGAATTCCCCATTGGAGGAACGCTGGTCAAACGCAACAAACATTACACAGGGCGCTCAAAAATCTATCAAAATGTTTTAGTACGACTTTGGTAAGCTATGAAGCCGCACCGCTTGATGGATTGTACTGTGCTTCAACATACGAGTAGTATTATGGTGTGTGTACAAGGTAAAACATATTATCTGCCGTTTTGTTTCGCAATATTATTCAAAAGCAACGTTTCTTATCTTCTGGTACTCCTGGTACCTGCTGATCTGTATTTGGGATCTACATAAGTCCTCAAAAATTGTGCGCGTCTGCCTTCGATAGTCGATAAGCTTGTTATTTTTCTGTATCTTCTTGTTATGTGACATTCATCCTACCCTGCTGCTATTTCTAATATAAAGTAGTGTAAAGTTCTTACTTATATCATTCAGGAAAACTCGCCAAAAAAGCGCTAAAACGGTGTAGCTTTAAGATGATCTGTAAAACATAATCTATGCAACATTTTGACCAAATAACCACCATTACATGTTATGTAGACCACAAAGAAGTGTTTTCACTATGTTTTCGGCTATGCAGTGTAAAGGAACGTAGGACATTGAGTTGATAGACTGGTGCGATAGCCAATCAGATCACGAGTTGTTGACAGCAACCCATCTAGACAGCCTTACGTTAAACGTGACTGTGATTAAATACTCCCTTGTCACTCCCAAGGGAGTATTTAATCACAAGTCGTGATTTGCTAAAGCAGGAAGTGGCACCGGAGCCATACACCCACAAAGAAAGAGAGCAAAACGTTGATCAGGTGGGAGATATACAGTATATTTGCAATGCCATTTTCAAGAAGGATATTTAAAGAGAAACTAGATCTTGTGAGACGAGGTCGGCCGACTGCGGAAGAAATTGTTTCCACTCGAATCAACCAACTACGAGCGGTACCACTGGCTTATACGGCGTTGGTTTTGTGCTACAAATTGTGAGTTAAATTTGAAGTAGTTAAAGTTATGTGTTGTTGTTCAGTCTATTACAGCTTGCTTGAATCAATGCAAACTGCATTGCTACAAATGATTGTTGTTACGTTACAATCAACGCTATGTGGCAAAAAAAAGCGTTGTAGTTTGTTTATGCGTGTCTATGTTGTGTGTGTATTGACAATTACCCTCGAAAACATGGCTTTACTGCAGGCTGTGCTGTATTTTACACTTTTAGTGAACTTCTATCTTCAATTTGGTATGAATTTTATATGCTGATTTACAGCATTGCGATCACAGATTACGTAAAAAAAAACCTGTATAAACGTGATCACAGACACTCTGAGACAGCAGATATTTCCTTTTCCCTCCTTTTTTATTTATCTCCTTCATTGATGTGCATCTTTGATAGACAATTATAACACGATTATTCAGTTACACCGTTACACATCAATGCCTGAGAAGGAGCAGGATGAAGAAAAATCTTATATTTTCCTGCCCCCTTCACATAATACATAGTCTTACTTAATGATATGTGAACCAACAATTACATCCAAATATAACGAAAACAAAACAAAACAAACAAACAAACAAACAAAAACAAAAAAAAAACAAAAAAACAAAATATATATATATATATATATATATATATATATATATATATATATATATATATATATATATATATATATATATATATATATATATATATATATATATAGTTGTAATAAATATTTTTTTTAAAAACTGAAATTGATGTGACGATTTTGATATCAAATTTATTTAGATGTTTATTTAATCACATTACACATATTTAATATATATATAAGTACACTAACTTTAAAACTATATACATATTTATGACTATATATATGTCGTCATATAATGTGCATAATTGTCGATGATGCATTTATATTTCAATACAAAATGTTTTGCATATATTTAAAAGCAAGTCTGTGTTACTAGTAATTAGTGTTAACACATTTTTGTTGTATCATTTGCTCTATTTTTATAATTGGTATGATTGTACAATGTAACACAGGCTGTATACCAGTGGCAGCTGCTGGTCTTTCAAGTAGGCGGAGCTATTTTTCAGCTACTCTTTAAACATGATAAACGATATAAACAAGCTACATTTTACAAAGACAACTTCAGAAAAAAAAAATATACATATATACATACATATATATATATATATATATATATATATATATATATATATATATATATATATATATATATATATATATATATATATATATATATATATATATATATATATATATATATATATATATATATATATATATATCTACCGCTTGTCCCTTTTGGGGTCGCTGGAGCCTGCATTCGATATATATATATATATATATATATATATATATATATATATATATATATATATATATATATATATATATATATATATATATATATATATATATATATATATATATATATATATATATATATATATATATATATATATGTATAAATATATATATATATAAATATATATTATATTTATATATATTTATTTATAACTTTGATTCATAAATAAATAAATATGACATTTTTTTGTCAACATGTTAAAGGTGTTTATTAAAAATACAAGCATGTTAAACACATGTATCATGTTGTAATAGTATGCATGTTTGAAATAAAATCAAACCATAACCATAACATAAAGATTCCTTTCTTTCATGAAAACAAGAAGTTGGTGTATTACCTAATTCTGATTACTTGCATTAATAAATGATAAATGATAAATGGGTTATATTTGTATAGCGCTTTTCTACCTTCAAGGTACTCAAAGCGCTTTGACAGTATTTCCACATTCACCCATTCAATCCAATCCAATCCACTTTATTTATATAGCACATTTACACAACAAGAATGTTTCCAAAGTGCTGCACAGCCATGTTAAAAACAATATTAAAAACAATATTAAAAACTATATTAAAAACAATATTAAAAACAATATTATGCTACACCAATGACTGAATAAAAACAAAGAATAAATGAATAGAAAACCAATACAGAGACAATATAAAAAATAAATATGATTAAAAACGATTTTAAAGGGTGAAACCAATTAAAACAGTAAAATAGACATCAAAATTTATAACCCTGACCCTAACCACACAGGACAACAGAGGACAGAAGACCACACAACTCACGTAGTGTTAAAAACCAAAGAATAAAAGTGGGTCTTTAGACGAGACTTAAAACACTCCACTGTGGGAGCAGTTTGAACATGGAGGGGCAGAGTGTTCCAGAGTTTAGGGCCGACCACAGAGAAGGCCCTGTCTCCCCTGGTTTTAAGTCTCGTCCTGGGCACCACGAGCTGGAGCTGGCTCTCGGACCTCAGAGCGCGCGCAGGAGTGTAAATTTGGATGAGGTCCGAGATATACTGAGGTGCCAGTCCATGTAAAGCTTTAAAAACAAACAGCAATTCACACACACATTCACACACTGATGGCGGGAGCTGCCATGCAAGGCGCTAACCAGCACCCATCAGGAGCAAGGGTGAAGTGTCTTGCCCAAGGACACAACGGACGTGACCAGGATGGTAGAAGGTGGGGAATGAACCCCAGTAACCAGCAACCCTCCGATTGCTGGCACGGCCACTCTACCAACTTCGCCACGCCATCGCATTGATTGGAATCAAACAGGATTCACAATAGTGCTGATAACCTTCACATTTTCGAATTCACATTGTGGATGTGAAAAAAAGTCCTCCTTTCTGTCCAATACCAAATGAAAGTGTTTGGGTTTTGGCATCTTAGTAGTCCAGCTTTCATATTCGTTTTTAAACACTTTATAAGAAATACATTGGGCCCCATTCAGCAAATATTTTGTTCTTAGGCCCACTTATGAAGTTTATAAGGAGATGTTTGTGTTCACCCATGTTTCCTTAGCTGGGAATCTCCGAGTGCTCCAAAGCACTCTTATTTGTTCTTAAGTGTGACAAGTTATAAATGATAAATGATAAAAGGGTTATACTTGTATAGCGCTTTTCTACCTTCAAGGTACTCAAAGCGCTTTGACACTATTTCCACATTTACCCATTCACACACACATTCACACACTGATGGCGGGAGCTGCCATGCAAGGCGCTAACCAGCAGCCATCAGAGGCAAAGGGTGAAGTGTCTTGCCCAAGGACACAACGGACGTGACTAGGAAGGTAGAAGGTGGGGATTGAACCCCAGTAACCAGCAACACTCTGATTGCTGGCACAGCCACTCTACCAACTTCGCCACGTCGTCCCCCAAGTTCCCTTACTTCTATTGTCTAATGTTAAATTAATATCATAGATAGATAGATATATATAGAGATAGATATAGATATATATAGAGAGAGAGATAGAGAGATAGATAGATAGATACAGTAGATAGATATAGATAAGACAGACAGACATATAGCAAAATGAGCAATATACACACACACACGCGCACACAAACATACACGTGCACACACACACACACACACACACGCACAATAACACACAAACACACACACACACACACACACAATCATCAATTACCGGGGCGTTGATTTAGTGATTGGTGACTCTTTAAAAGACTCAACTCACTCAATGGCAATGCTTTTGCTGCTACTAGCAAGAGGCCACGGATCGTGCCCTGGGGAGGGAGTGCATATTTCACGACCATGTAGACCTATTTGCCCGAAGTGACGAATATTTATTTGAACGCTTTAGACTACCTCAGCAGTCCCCCCTTTCTTAAACATACATTTTGACATTATGTATTTCCCCGCGGGATAATACGAATTTCTCTTCTGTAATCTGTTTGAGAACAGCAGGTGGGAACAATTGAGCCGTTTAAGAACACGTCATGAATTTGAATGGACTCCTCTTAGGAAATCACTTAGGAAGAAAGATAAGAAGAAAAGTTAGGAACTTATTGCTGAATGGGGCCCATTGACGGCAAACTCCGTAGCACGCTAGCTTGCGTGCACAAGCTTTCTGAGACTCTTATTTTGTTAACACAGGCAGGATAGAGCAGCGCTTTTATTGTGAAGACAGGAACTGTGCCATCGGTCTTTAGGGTTTTGACAGCAGGTACGGCGGGAGTGTCTGTTGAAAAAAAAAGTGTTTCTCGCGTTCCTGCCGGTCTTTTTTTTCTTAATACTGAGCTCGCAGCAGCCAGCATAATCTCACAAGATCCTCGGGTGCCGCGAATGTCAATAAAGTGGCGGAAGTGATGTCATCGTGAAGATTGATGATGGCTAATTTTTAGGTTAAGTTTTTTAATGCCTGGCTAGCGATCGACTGACACACCCTCCGCGATTGACGTAATGTGCACCCCTGATCTAGATTCATATTGGATCGTCATTTACGGGAGAGATGCACACCCTTAATATATGTATGCAAATAGATAGTCTGTCCCCTGGCCAAATTATTTTAACCTAATGTGGCCCCGCAGTCAAAAAGTTTGGGAACCCCTGGTCTACAGTGCCTAGCCAGGAAGTAGTCTTTGCCATTAGGCTGAATGTGTCAGTCTTGTCTTATGTTCAGCCCTACTTCATGTTTATGCTATAAAAATTGTACTTACTGAATTACACACCAGCTGTTTATTGTGCATCTTACTTGTAGTTTTCCTTACCAAATATAGAGATGTTGAAATTGCTTTGAAAAGTCACTATTGCTAATTAGTAGTATGCATATGGCACAGCCAATGTCAATTACATTAAGCAAGCACATTTTTAAAAGTGGAGTTTCCATTAGGCATGAAAAATTGCAGACCGGTTGAGTTAGCGCTGAGTGCTACGTAAGTGCTTGTTTCCCTGCCAAGTGTTTGAGCCGGTGCCTAGTGTACAACTAGGGAAGTGCACCAAAGATATCCAAATATTCTACAGTTTGTTTTTACGTAAATCGATACTCGGTAATACAAAAGGCGTTCGGTCGGTGTCTACAAAAGTACCAAATTTGGTACTTTATAATTCAAATTTAGGGTTATAATGCAATACTTATGTATGGCTGTATCTTTTTCCAAGTGGTGCCAGAAAGTCAGTGTGTGCACACAACCTTTTTGGTGACTCAGTTAAACTGGTGCATGTGTGAAACGAGGACAGACCGCATCAACCTGCGAATCAGCAGAGAGAATCTATGAAGAGTGCAGTGAGATTAAAAGAGAAGCTATTGCTATATCAAAGATGCTGCTGCTGAGAGGGTACTTCAACTTTAAAGCTCAATCGGGACATTTTCTTCGTCAAGCCCTGCATTTTTTCTTCTCTTTTTTTTTTTTTTACAAAGAATGTGAAACGTTAGAAGCTGAACTGAGCATTCATTGCAACACCAATGCCATTTTTCTGATTGATGATTCTGAAGAAACCCGGAACATACATCCAATGGCTTGAGCGAAGTGTGTTGAAAATGATCAAATGAAATTGAAGACAGCCAGCTAAATTGTAATGGTGGACTCCGACCAGCCACCACATGATGGATGTGTTTGCAGCTGAGAAAGGAACAACACATGTGGGAACGATGTGGCCGCTTTCAGTACGACTCGGCCTCTTTTCTTTCATGTGTACAACTTTGTCAATGAGGTCTCTAATTCAATCAATCAATTTGGTGTCCTCTTTTACTCTATAGCAGGGGTCTCAAACTCAATATACCTGGGGGCCACTGGATGCAGATACTGGGTGAGGCTGGGCCGCAAGAAAAAATGTCTTTAAAAAAATCTAACATGCACTTTTTAATGAATTCACCTTCTTTGAATGGCTTTCCTGCCCTAGCAACCATCTCACTCACCATGTAGCTAGCTTTGACTGCTGCATCGCTCTTTTCGCTTGCTTTCTTGACGAAATCTTGTTGCCTCAGTAGACTGGTTTTAAAATTTGCAACCCGGTTCACTCTCTCATCTCCCTGGTATTTTGCATACTCCTCAGCATGTCTAGTTGTATAATGACGTTTCAAATTGTATTCCTTGTGCACCGCAACTTTCTCTGCATCAACTACAGAAAAGAGCCATAAGGATTATTCACAAAGTAGATTACTTAGAACACACTAACATATTATTTATTAATTCGGGTTTATTGAAATCACAGGAGCTAGTAAAGTTACAGACATTATGTGTCATGGTTAAGGCTAAAAGTAAAACATTACCAGCAAATTTACAAAAAATGTTTGTCATCACTTCTGAGAATGAAGAGCATAGAAGAAAAGGTAATTTCCAACATCAGTATTCAAGGACAACTTTAAAACAAATGTGCATATCAGTGGTGGGGGTTAAACTATGGAATTCTCTTTACAATGAGATAAAAGCACTCGAGCAGAAGGCAGGGTACATTGTGGACAAGTCGCCACCACATCGCAGGGAACCCACGCAGTATTGGGGAGAACATGCAAACTCCACACAGAAAGAGAAAAAGAATCGAACCCGGGAGCTTATCCATGTGAGTCACGAACACGAACGACTGCACCACCGTGCTGCCTCCTCTATATCAGTGACTTTCAAACTGGTACAGGGGCTCCATCTAGTGGTATGTCAAATAATCAATTAATTAAATATAGTAATGAGCCGTTATCATATTGTTACTGTCCAAACTGTGTGTAATATTACAGAGACCAAAAATATTAGATGCACTTGTTAAATAAAACTTCTGCCTTGTTTTTAATGAATACTTAGGTCTACTATGCTACTTATTTTAATGTTGGTCATAATGGTGGTACTTGGAGAGCCAAGTGTTTTCTGAGGTGGTACTTGGTGAAAAAAGTTTGAGAACCACTGCTCTTTATGATTACGGGGCGGCGTGGCTTAGTTGGTCGAGCGGCCGTGCCATCCTCGTCACAGTCGTTGTGTCCTTGGGCAAGATACTTCACCCACCTGCTCCCAGTGCCACCCACACTGGTTTAAAAAACATTTTGAACTTAAATAATTGGTTTCACTACGTAAAAAGCGCTCTGAGTAACTGGAGAAAAACACTATATAAATATAATTCACATTTACAATTCACATGATAATAATATCGTAACTGCTGGTGCTGAAAATGAGGACACGGCCAGTGTCTTCTATGTGTGAAAGTAAATGTTGTGTGTTTGTTTTATCCAAAGAAGTAGTTGCCATAACAGACATCATTAGTTTTGAGATGTGTCCATTTCAGTAAAAAACAGCACAGTGCCTGCCTCTAAAATAACGCAAATAGAAATAAAATATTACGGTTGATTTCTTTGTTACAATTTGGAACTAATCTGTACCAACCAATTTATAGCATCAGGTCACTTGATTGATGGAGAGTGAACACATCTTTTTTTCAGCCATCAGCAGCCAAACAAAATCAAAGTACAATGTGAAATCACGTTTTTTCAAAAGTGGATTTTGACTACCTGCCTTGTTTTCATCACCATCACGAAAACTTGGGGTGGTTCTTAAATTTAACTGAAATGTTAAAATGACAGATGTGTGGCATGTTTACAAATCAGGTAGAGTAGATCCATGAATAGTGGAAAAAAACTGCTAGTTGCTCCTCCCCCTCCAAAAAACTCCTTCTATCTCGAGGTTGACTTCTCCTGATTACGGATCGACATTTTCAAAAAAAAGTGACTGTTGTAATAACCGTCCCACCAGGGTTTCAAAGGCTTTTTTGATGATCGTTGCGGCCAAAGATGCCTGAATTTGCACTGGCTTTTTCAGAAATGTGCGGCAAAAGCTGATATTTGAGTTTATATTTAAGGATAGATTTGTTTTCATTAACATTTAAACAACTCATGATTTTATGAATTGGTTACTAAAGTTTTAAATGATTTGCCATTATTAAATACATGTTTGCATGCACTTGGCCTGCCGTCTCTGTGTCCCGGGGTCACGCCAACAACGCTGAGCCAGATTGCTGTAAAAGCACATACTCAATTTATTGTCAAATCACTGTACTGTTTTAATTAATTATAACTAATATTTTTCCACAAGGTGCAGACATTCTCCATGAGTGTTTTACACTTGAGAAGTGTTGGTCCATATTAAACATTAATTTATGTTACAACACATCAACTCCCGCACGTTATGAGAATTTCTGAACTTTTGAGAGCGATCTATAGTGGTAATTTTAGTTGGTAAATGAGAGAGGATGACAGATTTCTGTCATGTAAATGTTGCCTTTTTGCTAGATCAGCATTGCAAATGAAAATATGTTCTTAATTGCGTTACACTGGATAAATACATGTTTAATATATATACAAATACATGTAAACTAGGAAGTAAATGCTTATATACTACATTACTCAGAAGGCTTACAGCCGTAGACAGGAACTGGAAGTAGATCTAAAATACCGTGTTTTCCGGACTGTAAGGCGCACTTAAAATCCTTTAATTTTCTTAAAAATCAACAGTGCGCCTTATAACCTGGTGCGCCTAATGTACAAAAATAATCCTGATTGTGCTTACCGACCTCAAAGCTTTTTTATTTGGTACATGGTGTAACGAAAAGTGTGACCAGTAGATGGCAGTCACACATAAGAGATACGTGTAGACTGAAATATGACACCAATAAATAACACCACAACTTTAAAGTGTCCATTGAGAATATAGAGCGTTACACACGGCGCTCAAAAATCTGTCAAAATGTTTTAGTACGACTTTGGTAAGCTTAGAAGACGCACCGCTTGATGGATTGTCGGCGCATTGCGGCTACCGTAGTCAGACATACCAGTATTATTATAGTCTGTGTATAAGGACCGCAAAATGGCACCTATTAGCAGACATATTATCTGGCGTTTTGTTTGGCAATATTATGCAAAACCAACTTTTTTTACCTTCTGGTACCTGCTGGTGTGTATTAGGGATCTGCATAAGTCCTGAATATTTGTGGGCGTCCGCCATTGTAGTTCTCTGTAGTCGATAAGCTTCTTCTTTTTCTCTATCTTCTTGTTATGGGGCTTTCATCCTCTGCTGTTGCCATTTCTAATATAAAGTAGCGTAAAGTTCTAACTTATATATGTCAGTAGACTTGCTATGGAAGCACTAAAAAACACCGGTGTAGTGAGTTTACATAATTCACCCACGGAACTTTAGTTATTTTTAGAGAGTTCCGGTCGGACAATTTTTTACTGGCGTTGTGGTTGCACTAGTGAGCCACGGATGAGGAGATGCTGCTTCGTTATTGATTTAAGTAAAGTCTGAATGTCATTAAAACAGTTAGCTCCATCTTTTGACACTCCTTCCACTCCCGTCTTTGCACGCTACACCGCTATAACAAAGATGACGGGGAGAAGACGCTGTCGAAGTAGAGCCACGTAAATAAGACCACCCACAAAACGGCGCATCTGAAAGTGACTGTCAGAAAGCGACTTGAAGATGATCCGTAAAAAATAATCTATGCAACATTTTGACCAAAGAACCACCATTACATGTTATTTAGACCACAAGGCAGTGTTTTACATTTAGAAAAAAAATCATAATATGACCCCTTTAATGCGCTATAGTCCAGTGCGCCTTTTGTATGAAAATAGACCTGCTCATCGGCAGTGCGCCCTATGGTCCGGAAAATACGGTTTGCGGAAAAAAGGCAATTGCGCCGTTTCAGCAATAAACAGTTGATATATTGGTACGCATTGCTGTGCCTGTTTCTTCTACACAAGGAAACAACGTAGGTTTTGATTAGATATGTTTGTGTGTCGCTCAGAGACAATTTAGACTGGCGAAAATGACGCTGATCGGCCAAAACGTGTGGGAAAGTTGCAGGCCTTGGACAAAGTTGCAATAATTGGTTGATTTACCTTAAATTGGTGCAATTGCAGCAACACAAAATCCTGGAGGGACTGAAGTATAGATTAGATTCAGCTCCAATAACCCTCACTATCTCTGTAATTGCCATTGTTCACTCGTGTCAAAGAAAGCCAATCAGCTTAATGCACAGAAGCACAATCCAAATGTAAGACCTAATATATTCCTCACACAATTATTAAGAACATTTGAAATTATAAAATGTACAAATGCCCACCAATAATGAACGATAATGAGCGATAATGATAAAAATGACTGTGTGGTTTGATTAGAAAAATCTGGAAAACTCCTAAAAGTATCAATTTGAATGTATTTTTATGGAATTTCAATTCAACTTCTTTCATTTCAAATTTGAATTGCAGTTTGCAGCTTCAATTCAAATTAATTGAATTTAATGGGAATACGGGAAACCTCTATTCAAGCCTGCTAAACATCTCTTCAGCACAGTGCCTGTCTATGAGAGTCTTAAACGCAAAATATTAAGCAACACAGCCGTCACCCGTACAATGTTTACACTGCACATCACCGAAGACAGTTACATACAGCACAGTTTTTGACCGATATTTCTTTATTTTGCTCATAGGCCCGGGAAGATAAGCGTTTCAAATCCTCTATAAATTACAGCGTCTTCAGAGCCGTGACATCCCCAGCAGAGCCTGAATCTTATCACTCTACAGTGGCATGACGAGCTCTTCATTTTAGATCTCTGGAGCGAAAGCATTTTTGTTCCCAACCTTGGGGCCCCGCTGCTCACCAGCAAGCAAAAGATGCAAGCCTAACTGAACCACTGCGGGTGTGTGTTCGTTTGTGTGTGTGTGTGTGTGTGTGTGTGTGTGTGTGTGTGTGTGTGTGTGTGTGTGTGTGTGTGTGTGTGTGTGTGTGTGTGTGTGTGTGCGTGTGTGTTCACTGATGCAAGTGGGTTAAATGCAGTTGTGAATTCCTTTCATTATTCATAAATGGAAAATAACAAAATACACTAAGAGAGCCTGCAGTGCAAATTATTTGTCACTTGCCAAGATTTTTAAGAGCCATACACACAATCTTAATTTCAGCACAAATAATTATACTTATTCTAGTTCAAAAATGTTAAAATTGAGAAAAAATCTATTCCAGTAAGATATTTATTATATTATATATTAATTTTCCTGAGGGAACTCTCCTGAAGGAATCAATAAAGTACTATCTATCTATTTTGGATTTCCCCACATAAAAAAGTCTGGGATTCTGCAACATCCCGAGGACACTTAATAATGCTTGTTTTCAGAATAAAATACGTACTTCTATCCGAAAAGTCCTGCTCATTACTTGATATACAAATCCTAATTTAGGATTTCTAATCAAGTAAAATTAACTAGCTGCATAGACAGATAACTTCACTAGTTTTTAGTATGTTTTTCTTCAAATCTAGTTTTTTAATCTTAAATTGTCAGGTCTTTTCGCAGAGTGAAAATGCATGTACTGTACATCATTTCTGCGGGAATTCTCGCAATACTATGATGTTCTACTCTGGCTGTCTACTTGGAAAATAGTTGACATAAACAATGTTTCTACTTGTTATATCTTTCATTATTTTTTTCCAATACATGCACATTATCAACATTGAAATTTCTCTTTTAATATGTGTGCATTAATACAAAATATGAGTGGAATACACTCTCATGTATTCTCTATTGCAGTGATTCTCAAATGGTGGTACATGTACCACTAGTGGTACACAGGCTTTATCTAGAGGTACGCCAAATAATTGGTTCCTTATTATTAGCGTTTTATTTTCCAATGTTCAAACACAGTGTTACTGTTCTGTGTGTAATTTTACAGTGTCCACAAATACTATATATATTTGTGAAATAAAACCTCTGCATTCTTTTAAATAAATACTTAGGCTTACTACGCTACTGTATTTTAAAGCCTGTCATTACGGTGGCACTTGGAGAGTGTTTTCTGAGGTAGTATTTGGTGAAAAAAAATTTGAGAACAACTGCTCTATTGCAACGTCTGTGCACACACCATGTCTGCACATTTTAAGTATCAGGCACTCCATGTGGTCCGTATTTTATATATGTTAATTAGTTGCACTCAAACAATTAATCGAAGAAACAGAATAGAAATGGAAGCTTGTTCCAATCAAATTGATCGATTTAATCACAGCATACAATCATAGAGCCAGAAATATAATTAAATAACAGCAAAAATCTACAGCGAGTATTTGTCATGACATTATCATACAGCCATAAAACCTATGCTTTCTTTACCCTCATTGAAAGAGTTACCAAAACCTTTATGTGTCTTAATGTGTTCTATTTACAATACCATAAGACTTGGTGTGAGAACAGTCATCGAAACAAGAAAGAACGTAAGCCTCAGACTAATGAAAACGACTCTAGGTGCTGAATACGTACAAATAAATTGAGCTTACTAGCCACAACATTAGGTTTAATCCATTAAGCTCCAAGACTAATCAAATTCTGCCTTGACTAAGATAATTATGTTCAGTTCTGATTGTCACTGTCACACAAGTAATGCACGAGTTCGGAGTGTGTCATTGAAACAGCACTGCATCCAGCTTTTTCGGATAATGTCAGAAAAACTGTTGACCTGTATGACACAGTGTAGTTCTGTATTGGAAGCTGCAACAAATACATGCACAAGGGAAGGTATAGTTTAAAGTCCACAGTATAAAGGCAGACTAAAGAAGGCAAAGCATTACCAAGAAGAAAGACACTTGGACAGCGAAAGTTCAATCAGAATCTGACCTTAACTTTTTTAGCTATATTGCCGACTAGCGGATGGACAAACAAAACCCAGCAAAAACAGGTAATTAATCAAAGGATAAATAAAATTGCCACATCCGTGCATGTTTATTTTTCCCGTCTCTCCCTTTCAAACAGACTCTAAGATTGTTCACTCTTTGCAGATTGAAATAAACAGTGTGAACCCTCTTTGTCTCTACGGGTGGAGGTGGGGCCGCTATAATAGCATGCAAACACAGAGTTTAAAGTAAGGTAACAAGATCACTCCCAAAATCTGACAACTTGTTCCGTATTCCATTTCTGACATTTCCTGAAAGTTACATAAAAATCCTCCCACACATTTTTTAGTTATGTTGCTTACTCACTAATTAAGAGATAACATACAAAGGCTTGCAATTACATATACCTCCTAATAAACATGACCGCAAACAATGACAACTAGCAGAGATACCCACTCCCAATAAACCAGTGCATAGAACTAATATGCCCCAGCAATGCTAAATTATTGCAGGAAGTGGCAATATCAATATAAAAGTCCTCAACTGGAAACAAAGAAGAAAAAAAACTATCCATCCATCCATCAATTTTCTACCGCTTGTCCCGTTCGGGATCGCGGGGAGTGCTGGAGCCTATCTCAGCTGCATCGGGCGGAAGGCGGGGTACACCCTGGACAAGTCACCACCTCATTGCAGGGCCAACACAGATAGACAGACAACATTCACACTCACATTCACACACTAGGGCCAATTTAGTGTTGCCAATCAACCTATCCCCAGGTGCATGTCTTTGGAGGTGGGAGGAAGCCGGACTACCCGGAGGGAACCCACGCAGTCATGGGGAGAACATGCAAATTCCACACAGAAAGATCCCGAGCCCAGGATCGAACCCAGGACTTTCGTATTGTGAGGCACACACACTAACCCCTGTACCACTGTGCTGCCGAAACTAATCTGTCCAAAATGTTGCTCTTAAAACTCACTGATCTCTGAGTTCCATACGGTCTATAGACTTTTAACTATTTCTCCATTATGCTGTCAAGATGATGTTTTTATTTTTATACTGATATTTTACCCGTCATTGTGTCACAATGCGTCAAAAACAAGAGGAAGGCCGTTTTCAAGAAAATCATGATGTGCATCCCTCCACCAATCCGTCTTCTCCCACTTATCCGAGGTCGGGTCGCGGGGTCAGCAGCCTAAGAAGAGAAGCCCAGACTTCCCTCTTCCCAACCACTTCATCCAGCTCCTTCCGACATAGTCCCGCCAACGTGTCCTAGATCTTCCCCGGGGCCTCCCACCGGTCAGACGTGCCCTACAAACCTCCCCTGGGAGGCATTCGGGGGGCATTCTGACCAGATGCCCGTATCACCTCAGCTGGCGGGCTCCTCTCGATGTGGAGGAGCAGCGGTTTTACTCCGAGCTCCTTCTGAATGACAGAGCTTCTCACCCTATCTCTAACAGAGAGCCCCGCCACCCGACGGAGGAAACTCATTATGGCCGCTTGTACCCGTGATCTTGTCCTTTCGGTCATAACCCAAAGCTCATGACCATAGGTAAATTGATAGCTTTGCCTTCCGGCTCAGCTCCGTCTTCACCACAACGGATCGACACAGGGTCCGCATCACTGCAGACGCCGCACCGATCTGCCTGTCGATCTCACGATCCACTCTTCTCCCACTCGTGAACAAGACTCTGAGGTACTTGAACTCCTCCACTCGGGGCAAGATCTCCTCCCCAACCCGGAGCTGGCACGCCACTCTTTTCCATGAAGTGTTTTTTTTTATAAATCTATTGTGAGGCACTTTAGAGCTGCTCGCTGTTGTAAATATCTAGAAGTCACCTGTTCTTCCCTAACAGGCAGCGATCCAACTTCTCTGCAGCAAGTACATCACCAAAGAAGTTTGGTCACAGCCAACTCGGGGGTATGATTTGAAGAGACAGGCCATGCACTGTCAGTGAGATACATTCGTAGTAAAGTACTTGGTTGTAACTCACACAGGCTATGTTTGGCTTGTGTAAAATACTGCATGTGTGTCTATCAAGTGAAATGCATGCACAGGCCTCTATTTTAGCGCATTGTACATTAAAATATCTGCCGTGTCTGGCGACTTTTATAGGCACAGACCAAATTCCGTCGTTACTCTGGGGTATCAATTTTACGTAAAATAAAACGGTGCCTTTTTTTGATACATTTGTTGCACGTGACATCACGTCCTGTTAAAACACTTTGCCGGGAAGCAAACCCTCAAGCAGCTCAGGCAATGCTGCAATTTCCCATATCTGATAGAAAATGCTCTGACGTACAAAAAGGGTTTACTTTTCATTATACGCCAGCTCGATGCTAATTTACATTTCTCAAACACCTGCGACTGATTAGCATTAGTGATTTACATTTTCTATTTCAACAACTCCAAATTGGGTTATGAAAACTATCTATAAGGACCCTCCCTTTAGGAGGGAAGAGTCCACCCAGATTATTTAATTCTAAGGCTGTCTAAAATAATGAGAGGTAACTAGAATTGAAATTTAACCATTTATTCTGTACAAAAGAGTAAGTACAAACAATAGTAATACCAGTGCTAAGAGAGTGAACCGAGCTACACTATATTGCCAAAAGTATTTGTCCACCTGCCTTGACTCATATATTAACCTTGAAGTGCCATCCCATTCCTAACCCATAGGGTTCAATATGATGTGGGTCCACCTTTTGCAGCTATTACAGCTTCAACTCTTCTGGGAAGGCTGTCCACAAGGTTGCAGAGTGTGTTTATAGGAATTTTCGACCATTCTTCCAAAAGCGCATTGGTGAGGTCACACACTGATGTTGGTCGAGAAGGCCTGGCTCCCAGTCTCCATTCTAATTCATCCCAAAGGTGTTCTATCGGGTTCAGGTCAGGACTCTGTGCAGGCCAGTCAAGTTCATCCACACCAGACTCTGTCATCCATGCCTTTATGGACCTTGCTTTGTGCACTGTTTCACAGTCATGTTGGAAGAGGAAGGGGCCCGCTCCAAACTGTTTCCACAAGGTTTTGTTCCTTTCACTGGAGTTAAGGGGCCAAGCCCAACTCCTGAAAAACAACCCCACACCATAATTCCTCCTCCACCAAATTTTACACTCGGCACAATGCAGTCCGAAATGTAGCGTTCTGCTGGCAACCTCCAAACCCAGACTCGTCCATCTGATCGCCAGATGGAAAAGCGTGAGTAATCACTCCAGAGAACGTGTCTCCAATGCTCTAGAGTCCAGTGGCGACGTGCTTTACACCACTGCATCCCATGCTTTGCATTGGACTTGGTGATGTATGGCTTAGATACAGCTGCTCTCTGTGTACTGTATGTGGGCTAATTGGAAGGTCACATGAAGTTTGTAGCTCTGTACCAACTGACTGTGCAGAAAGTCGGCGACCTCTTTGCACTATACGCTTCAGATCCGCTGACCCCTCACTGTCAGTTTACGTGGCCGACCACTTCGTGGCTGAGTTGCTGTTGTTCCCAAACTCTTCCATTTTCTTATAATAAAGCCGAAAATGTACTTTGGAATATTTAGGAGCGAGAAAATTTCACAACTGGATTTGTTGCACAGGTGGCATCCTATGACAGTTCCACGCTGGAAATCACTGAGCTCTTGAGAGCGGTCCGTTCTTTCACAAATGTTTGTAGAAACAGTCTGCATGTCTAAGTGCTTGATTTTATACACTTGTGGCCGGGCCAAGTGATTAGGACACCTGATTTTCATCATTTGGATGGGTGGCCAAATACTTTTGGCAATACAGTGTATCTAAAGATCGGAGACATTTTTTAAATGGTCGCCCGTCTCTAATATTGAGAGCTGGACGAAGTAGCTGGGGAGAGGGAAGTCTGGGTTTCTCTGCTTAGGCTGCTGCCCCCGCGACCCAACTTCAGATAAGCGGAAGAAGATGGATGGATGGATGGATGGATTATTCAACAAATTAACATTTATTAGCACATGACCATGCGCAAAAGTACTGGGAATTGGTACCGTACCGGTTCAAATGTGAAAGGTACCCATCCCTAGACGTGTCTGGCTTGTTCTAGATTTATGATTTTTACAGTTATTCACAACATTCCAAAGACTTTGTTTTTGACATCTAAATTCTAATAATAAAATAAACATAACAAAATGGACATTTCGAAAACAAATTAAGTCATTGGCAAAGAGAATAACATGTTTTTCTGTCTGTAAACAACGCTCTGTGTGTGTGTGTGTGTGTGTGTGTGTGTGCGTGTGTGTGTGTGTGTGTGTGTGTGTGTGTGTGTGTGTGTGTGTGTGTGTGTGTGTGTGTGTGTGTCACCTCCTAGCTGTTTAAAAGAACAAGCAAATACATTTTTCAAAAGATCCATGCTGTGTGTCAGATTTTAAACAGCCAGTTAATTTTATTCTTCTGTGCCTGGCGCGCAGATGAGCTCGCACATGTCAGCGCACATGTCAGCGAGCGGTGGGGAGCAGACTTGTCATATCTGCTGCAGTAAAAGTGTCTCAAGTGACAGCGCGTAGTCCTCAGAGAATGATCACTAAGTAGCAGCAGTGTGAAAAATCGGTTGAGAAAGCGCTGGGAGGGTAAACCAGCTGACCTTTGACCTCGCCTTACTGTCTGTGTCGTGTCGTTAGAAATAAGTTGATTTTCTGCTTTGATTTGCAGCCTCGTCTAAATGAAACCTCTTTAAATTGATATTTAGGTAACACTTTAGTATGGGGAATATATTCACTATTAATTAGTTGCTTATTAAAGTAACAAAGACGTAATTTAGAGTTATTTGGACACAAGGGGAACATATGTGAAGTGAAGTGAATTATATTTATATAGCTCTTTTCTCTAGTGACTCAAAGCGCTTTACATAGTGAAACCCAATATCTAAGTTACATTTAAACCAGTGTGGGTGGTGTCTTGCCCAAGGACACAACGGCAGTGACTAGGATGGCGAAAGCGGGAATCGAACTTAGAACCCTGAAGTTGCTGGCACGGCCACTCTACCAACTGAGCTATGCTGGTTGGTAGAGTGTATAATACAAGGGTTAGGGTTAGGGTTATTAATAAGCAATAATACTGAGGTTATTGAGGGAAGACTCTTTGTTATGGCTTAATGGTTGTATAATAAGGCCATGCAGAATAAGGCATTAATAAGTACTTAATAATGACTAATTAACAGCCAATATGTTACTAATTTGCATGTTAATAAGCAACTAATTAATGGTGAATATGTGTTCCCCATACTAAAGTGTTACCGATATTTTTAATTATGTAAAACATAATCTGATTAATGTCCTAATTCATTAATTGATGAATGTACCTCTTTTGGCATTCTTAGTTTAGTCAGTTGTGTGCACAAGCTAACAGGGTAAAAATCCATTCATCTGTCTTAACCGTCGTAGTTGTCTCAGTATTGCAAGGAAATGCAGTGGCAGGGAAACTGAAGTGTTCCAAGCCCTCGTCCTGTTTGGCCATGACTGCAACACATTAATAAGGGAAGCACGCAGGAGGCAAAGCAACCAGAACCGGCCTCTTAACGACGTGCAGGAACATCATTTTTCTCTCAGATGACTGAGCTCGTCACACAATGCTTAAGGATGAGGCCAGACAATTAATTAGGGTTGTATGAGTGACTTAGTCGCGTCCCAGAATGCGTGACAATAGGTGAGAGCAGGAACATTACTCAACTGGTAAACTGCAGGACTTTGTCTTTGTGCCGCATCTCTCCTTGCACTGCGACAGTCCAATGAAAGTGCCAGCATTGTTGACTCCCGTCCGTCTGTTAACATTGCAATCTATTCTGTGCCCGCTTCTGAAAAAGATCCAGTATTCGCAAGCTCTTCTACTTGAGGCAGTACCTCATCTCT
Organism: Entelurus aequoreus; assembly: GCF_033978785.1. Lineage (NCBI taxonomy): Eukaryota > Metazoa > Chordata > Actinopteri > Syngnathiformes > Syngnathidae > Entelurus > Entelurus aequoreus. The sequence goes on from NC_084733.1 coordinate 36,251,609, forward strand.
TCCTTTCTGCACCAGCTCAGGCTAGGGTTGCTTCCCTATGGACTTACAGCCAGTTTTGGTGGGAAAAGAAGACTTAGCATCGTAGAAAAACATTGTCCTAACACTGAAAAAAGCAGTGGTATTTTAGAATTATGAAATGAAAAATAAAACTATATTTTTTGTATTACAAGTTTTTTAATGCCAAACTTCAATATTTTTTGCACTTACTGTTTTTTAAAGTGCTATACTTTTTTATTTTCAACTTTTTATTTTTCTTAGACCTGCCATAGACTACCAAATCACTATTTTCCAAAATCAGGTTTTGTCCAGCTGGCTGTTTTCACTGCAAGTAAAATGTGATATTTATCAGACTCCAGTATAAACATGCACAGGCCCCAATGTGGCCCCAATGAGGCCTCGACGTCACTTGCATGCACGGTTCGATAAAGGGAAAACAAAGGAAGTTGACCGGATTCCCTATACTTTACAAAATGAAAGTCACCACACCTTAGAAATGTGTGTTTTTTACACAAAAATAAATATATACATATTTGGGAGAGTTCTAATCATTTTACACGGACATCAGTGTGAATCTACGTTAGCTTTATTTTTCAACACACTTATACTAACAACTTGCGCAATGTATGTAGTATGTAAACAAATACGCCACGGCGTACGCGTCAATAGGTCCTTCAACAACATATATATATATATATATATATATATATATATATATATATATATATATATATATATATATATATATATATATATATATATATATATATATATATATATATATATATATATATATATATATACATGTGCATGTGTTTTTTTACATACACACACATACACTTTCACCCTATGCCTGGCATCTCCTCTCACCATCAAAACTAAAACTGCTGGACTCTAGAAAGAGGTACCTCCGAAGCAGAACTTCCAGGTTCTGTAACAGCTTCTTCCCTCAGGCCGTAAGACTCTTGGATGCATTATAATAATACCCTCAATTACCCCCCAAAATGGATTAACTCGCTGGAATATAAAGACAATATAACATACATCCATAAACCTGGATGCATATGCAAAAGTGCAATATATTTATCTGTACAGTAATCTATTTATTTATATCTGCACCTTATTGCTTTTTTATCCTGCACTACCATGAGCTAATGCAACGAAATGTCATTCTTATCTGTACTGTAAAGTTCAAATTTGAATGACAATAAAAAGGAAGTCTAAGTCTAAGTCTAAAGAGTAAGCTGTGTGTGTGAATTTGCAAAAATGAGGGACAAGCGGTAGAAAATGGATGGATGGATGGATGGATGGATGGATGGATGGAAATTCACAACAGAAAGAAGTGCTCAGAGAAGGACTCCTTCCACATTTCTTTCTACTAAGGTGAACAATATTCCTCTAACTCTGACTGGGTTTCCATGCATTAAATTAGTCGGATTTCTCAAATTCTCTGGTTCTTTATATATTCACACCTTCATGTGAAGTCCCAGTGTCCATGCACATTCTTTAATGCGACTATTGGTCATATGCCGTGTGCCTCCCGTACACTCGGGGACACTTTTTCCCTTTTAACGTGGATAAATGTATTGCATTTTTCCGGTTGACATATGACATCACAACAAAACAAGGCATCTGCGGCTCCTCACAAGTCAACAGTGCAGCTCTTGTTATACCTGACGTCCGCTGTAATATTGGCACATATTACAAATATTACGTCTTTAATGGCTATACTGATGTTAAATAGCAGACAGCATCAAAAAATTATATTAGATTGCACCACGAACATTACACGACTACCAAGAATGTCTCAGAGCGGATGCAAGTCCAAAGCAAAGAAAACCTGGCGGGAGAGAGTTGTTTTAAAGGAATTTTTGGACAAAGAAAACTTTGGAATGTCTCAGAGTTCATTCAAAATGCTCTGTGGATTGATGGAAGGAGTTTTAAAATTCAAAGGTAAAGACTGTTCGAGCCCCGGACGATATTGTTCCAGATGAAGGTTGCTATTGTGCTGGACTATCTTGCCTAATGTGCGGAATACAGAGCTAATGCTAATCAGTTTGGAGTGCACAAATGCAGCGTGAAGAGGTTTGCATACGCTTTCTTCTTTGCCTTGTAATATACAGTACCTGCTTTATTATCTTCCATCTCATTCGTATTTTGTTCAGGAATCCGAACAAAATTACATTTCCTTAGCTACCTCAGTTGGTAGAGTGGCCGTGCCAGCAACTTGAGGATTCCAGGTTCGATCCCCGCTTCCGTCATCCTAGTCACTGCCGTTGTGTCCTTGGGAAAGACACTTTACCCACCTGCTCCCAGTGCCACCCACACTGGTTTAAATGTAACTTAGATATTGGGTTTCACTATGTAAAAGTGCTTTGAGTCACTAGAGAAAAGCGCTATATAAATATAATTCACTTCACTTCACTTTTTTTAAAAAAATCGGTGTTTCTTTTTTTCTACCATGGATGCACTTTAAAATGTTCTGTTCTTTTAATTAGTGAAGCAAATAAACAGTCTCCTCTTCATTCCAGTTGTTGCCTATATGTTTTGAGTGAATGGTATCTGCATCCGGGTTTAATCCTGCGCGTTAAGACTGCCGCATGCTCAGTAAGAAGGGTCCACTCTGGCAGGATACACCCACTTTATGGCGGATGTTATACATTGTAAGGGTTAGATCAGTAACTCTCAAACTGTGGTTCGTGTGCCACTAGTGGTACAAACGCTCCACTTAGTGGTGCGCCAAAGAATCACTTGATTAAAGTACAGTGTTCAAACTGCTGTTCCTGACCCGAGCCATTATCATAGTGTTACTGTTCAAAGTCTGCGTAATGTTACCGAGGCCAAAAATAATATATACTGTATATTTGTTAAATAAAACCTTTGCATTGCGTTTAATGAATACTTAGGCCTACTACACTACTGTTTTTTAATGTTGGTCATTACGATGGTACTTGGAGAGCCAAGTTTTTTCGAGTTGCTACTTGGTAAATGTTTAATGTACATTAAAATATCTAATTTCATACAATTAACGCATTCTGAAGAATACCTGAAACGTACTGCACTGTATATTTGCCTGAACAAGAGATAACAACATAGCTGCTGGTCAAGAACACAACTGCAGCAAAACAAAACTAGCAAAGTCTCTTGCACTTTGCACTGGGTGGAAAACTGGAACTGCTTATTGTGATAAATGGACTCCCGATTTAATAGGTGGGTCAACAGTAACAATAACACAATCCATAGCGGAGACTGAAATAAAGTGAAAGCTACAATAGCTCTCACTTCTTACTAACCTTTTGTATCTGGAAAAACATTAAAAAAAAATTTTAAAAAGAGTATGAAGAAAGAAAAAAAAGGAATGTCTTGTGTTTTTAATGTTAGGGCCATTGCCAGGTTGAATAATTGAGTCAGAAAAAAAAAACCTTAGCACCCAACTTTTGTGTTCTCAAGTTTCACATCCTCACTGAGACCGCATTTTTGTGTCCCTGTGGTCAATTTGGTCAGTGGGAATATTTTTGCAGCGACTAATGTTTCACAAGGTAAGTCGCTTCAGGTTTTCTCTCAACTCAACAAAGGCATGACCCCCAAGGGTCACTTGCTCACTCACATACTGCTCTGTGGTAGGGTTGGCCCGATACCAATATTTTGGTAGAGGTAACGGTAACAAAATGTATTTCGATACTTTTCAAAACAAAGGGGACCACAAAACATTTTTTTTACAAAAAAATCTTACAATACATTAAATATAAGGTTCTAATTGCACTCAAAGATGAAGATTAAAATAACAATTTAAAGGCCAAAACATAGGTTTTTTTTATTGTTGCACTCAAAGAACAATTTACAATTTTCTATATTACAAACCCCGTTTCCATATGAGTTGGGAAATTGTGTTAGATGTAAATATAAACGGAATACAATGATTTGCAAATCATTTTCAACCCATATTCAGTCGAATATGCTACAAAGACAACATATTTGATGTTCAAACTGATAAACTTTTTTTTTTTTGCAAATAATCATTAACTTTAGAATTTGATGCCAGCAACACGTGACAAAGAAGTTGGGAAAAGTGGCAATAAATACTGATAAAGTTGAGGAATGCTCATCACACACTTATTTGGAACATCCCACAGGTGTGCAGGCTAATTGGGAACAGGTGGGTGCCATGATTGGGTATAAAAACAGCTTCCCAAAAAATGCTCAGTCTTTCACAAGAAAGGATGGGGGGAGGTACACCCCTTTGTCCCCAACTGCGTGAGCAAATACTCAAACAGTTTAAGAACAACGTTTCTCAAAGTGATCAAGTGAAATTTAGGGATTTCAACATCTACGGTCCGTAATGTCATCAAAAGGTTCAGAGAATCTGGAGAAATCAATCCACGTTGGCCGGAAACCAACATCGAATGACCGTGACCTTCGATCCCTCAGACGGCACTGTATCAAAAACCGACATCAATCTCTAAAGGATATCACCACATGGGCTCAGGAACACTTCAGAAAACCAATGTCAGTAAATACAGTTTGTCGCTATATTTGTAAGTGCAAGTTAAAGCTCTACTATGCAAAGCGAAAGTCATTTATCAACAACATCCAGAAACGCCGCCGGCTTCTCTGGGCCCGAGATCATCTAAGATGGACTCATGCAAAGTGGAAAAGTGTTCTGAGGTCTGACGAGTCCACATTTCAAATTGTTTTTGGAAATATTCGACATCGTGTCATCCGGACCAAAGGGGAAGCGAACCATCCAGACTGTTATAGACGCAAAGTTCAAAAGCCAGCATCTGTGATGGTATGGGGGTGCATTAGTGCCCAATGCATGGGTAACTTACACATCTGTGAATGCACCATTAATGCTGAAAGGTACATACAGGTTTTGGAACAACATATGCTGCCATCTAAGCGCCGTCTTTTTCATGGACCCCTCTGCTTATTTCAGAAAGACAATGCCAAGCCACATTCAGCACATGTTACAACAGCGTGGCTTCGTAAAAAAAGGGTGCGGGTACTTTCCTGGCCCGCCTGCAGTCCAGACCTGTCTCCCATCGAAAATGTGTGGCGCATTATGAAGCGTAAAATACGACAGCGGAGACCCCGGACTGATGAACGACTGAAGCTCTACATAAAACAAGAATGGGAAAGAATTCCACTTTCAAAGCTTCAACAATTAGTTTCCTCAGTTCCCAATCGTTTATTAAGTGTTGTTAAAAGAAAAGGTGATGTAACGGTGGTGAACATGCCCTTTCCCAACTACTATGGCACGGGTTGCAGCCATGAAATTCTAAGTTAATTATTATTTGCAAAAAAAAAATAAAGTTTATGAGTTTGAACATCAAATATCTTGTCTTTGTAGTGCATTCAATTGAACATGAGTTGAAAAGGATTTGCAAATCATTGTATTCCGTTTACATTTACATCTAACACAATTTCCCAACTCATATGGAAACGGGGTTTGTACATTTAACCTACCATAATCTACGATTAGGTTAGAATATAATAGAAAACTTTAGTGACATTATGCTTCATGATTTATGCTATGCACTAGGCACTATGTCTATGCTTTAGGAAAAATAAAATCATTAGTAAAAAACTGATGACAAACTGGTAATGGAAACACCAATTTTTCAAAAAACCTCTCAAATGTCACTAAAACATTTTTGTGCACTCATGAGGTGTTTTTTCCGATGTTTCGATATTTAAGTTTTTCGCCTTTGTCATCTATTGACATCACGGCAACAGCGCTGGTTGCAATATCCTCCTTAAAGTTGTGGGATGATATTTTATGAGAATTACGGCTCATGACACTAAACACCCTTTAAATGAAACACCTACAAGTCGCAAATATATTTAATCGAAACTTGAGAAATATTGCTTTCATTTTGAAAAAAAACTGCAATGGAAACACAGCTAATTGCTAAAGATAAAACAGAAATTGCAGCAATTTGTTAAGGAATTCAGTCATTTTACATGTATTAGTTTACGTTACGTGCATGGGCGGTTTGGACTCCGCTAATATTTAGTATCAAGCCAAACAGCTGCGTGCGTGTCTGCGTATCAGTATATATGTGCACAACAGGGGAGCTGGTTAACTTTATTACTTGTCGATCTGACTGCTTGTTATTTAATTGTTTAGCTAAGTTTGAAGCAAAGTGGTAATACTTAAATCATGCCACCTTTGGCGAGGCATCTTTTAAAGCACCGCGGCACTTCTGTGTTTAAAGCGTCATCTTTATCGATAGTTTTGAAGCCCAAATACCTTCATACTGAGCTTCATGCACCCTCTTTATTAACCGGTAGAATTGTCTTTTTTGCCATTTGTCCTCTAGTCGCCTCTACTTGTGTCAATTTTAGTAATTGAGTCATCTATCAATCATATGGTCTGAATTGATACATTTTTGATTAGTTACACTCAAATTAATCGAAGCACCGGAATTTAAATCAAAAGGTTTTTTTTTCTAATCGATTTAATCAATTAACTGATGCAGCCCTATATGTGCATTTTAGCACATATATGATGATTATTGATTATGCACAATGAAAAATGCAGCGAAAACTACTTAATGCAGACATTAAATTTATCAAAAAGGGTGTTGATTTGGCAATCAGTCCTTAAATGTAAAAAAAGGTATTTTTCAACTATGAAATACCTTTCATCTTGCACTCTTATTATATGGCAACAATGGCATTGCAAAAATTAAAAACAAAACAAAAAAATCCAAACCACTTTTATTTCTCTTACGGTTTATACTACATGACAGCAAGTAGGTACAAGGAAATAAATGTACATGCAAAGTCAAAGTCATTAACTTCAGGAGCTTTAATTTGCCTCTTGAAAGCACTTTCTCCTCCCTCCAATGCATAACAATATCACATGCGGAACAAAATTACAATAAAAAGCCTACGACTGAGCTCTTTAACACCTTACTGTATGTTCATTACTTTTAAATTAAACACACTTACTTGCCTCTTACCCCTCATTTTCTATTATTTATGCATTTGTTGTGTTAATGGATGCAAACATGCAAACATTTATATTTACCTATTTCAACATAACTTTTGTTGTCTTGTTCCCACACTTTCGCCCTGTCTTCTTGTTTTATTCTTTCTATCTCCCCCTGCTCCAGTCCGGCTGCGCCAAACACTAAATATATTCAAACATTTTATAAAGTCAAATACAAATAAGGCAACAAGAGAAGTATCCCACACTTCTCTTTTGTAAAGTAAATATTTCCATCTACATCAGCGATATGATTTGCCTAAATAGCTGGACGAGACAGATTTTTTTAAAAAGATTGAAAAAAACTAACTATTATTATATTATTTACTTATTTGGGACGTACCGCAGGCCAGATTGTGGACGCTGGTGGACCAGATGTGGTTTAGGGACCCCTGGCATAGACTATTAATTATCTTTTAAATGGTATTTGTGAAATGTATGTAATAAAAGCAAATATTGTTAGGGGGGAAAAAAGGACACCCCAAAATGAATTACATTTCAAATGAAATACTTCAAAAGTCTTAAATCCAGGGCATTTGTAGAATTAATCTGTTTGTTGTGTCTGTTCTATTTCATGGATCTTGCAACATCATAATGACCCAAACCATTCCAGTAAATCCACCAAAGAATTGCTGAGAAAAAAAAAAGACATCTGGCGTTGTCGAATCCGGTAGAGATGTTTGTGGTGATTTCAAAAATGTCTGTGCATGCAGGAAATCCGTTGGATAGCGGAGAGAATGGAGAGTAGAGGCAAGTTTGTTGATGTCAAAGTGTGGTAGTTGGTTATAGATAATGTCTTATTGATTTTGTTTCAGCTAGTAAGGGGACTACAGTATCAGCTATTATGAGCTAGTATGAGCTCAAAGGATAATAGTGACTCACTGACTATGTTGTCATCTCAAGTGAACTAAATGTATCATTATAGAGCAAGAATAGCATGGTTTTAGAAATAATCCATCTGAGTAATACTGACCATATAGATTTATTGAACTGTACCTGGTCAGGAATGACCTGTTATGTCAGCATGGCGCTTAACAAAATTGAAATGTTCTCATACCATATCTGCCTTCTCTTATGAATTTAACATAGACAACTTTCGAACCTTATGTGAGAGTGTTTTCTGCATGTAAAGTGTCTCCCCAAGGTAAAATTGGCCTACTTCAGAGAGCATCCTCTGCATCCATCTGCCGTATCCGTAAAATGCACTTGCCTCAGCCTGTGATAGCAGGTTATCTTATCCGTCAAAGCAAGCATATCAATTTCACCGTGCAACCTCGACAGAGGGCATTAACCCTGCAGCATCATTTTGGCGTTAGACATTGAAAAGCGTGATCCCAGCATATCAGATGAGCGTGGGGGATGTTTTTTGTTTTGACTGTTGGCAATGAGAACAGGAGATTGGAATAACAATGCAAGCAAACTGAATGAGTAGGAATGAAACAGTACCAAAGGCTGATTCTATTTTACAACACCAGAGTTACAAAGTCCAAAAGTACAATGGTATAGTGCAAACACAAAAGCAGAAAGAAAAGGCTATCATGTTTATGTAATTAGAACAATTTGATGTATAACTTGCTATGCAGCAAGAGATTAGTGAATATGAATCTGTAGGACACATTTGTACAAAAGTACCATTTCAAGTTAAAGTACCAATGATTGCCACACACACACACTAGGTGTGGCAAAATTATTCTCTGCATTTGACCCATCACCCTTGATCGCCCCCTGGGAGGTGAGGGGAGCAGCGAGCAGCAGCGGTGGCCGTGCCCGAGAGTCATTTTGGTGATTTAATCCCCAATTCCAACCCTTGATGCTAAGTGCCAAGCAGGGAGGTAATGGGTCCCATTTGTATAGTCTTTGGTATGACTCGGTCGGGGTTTGAATTCACAACCTACTGATCTCAGGGCGGACACTCTAACCACTAGGCCACTGAGTAGGTAGATTTGCAGATCCACCCTGATTTGTAACCATATTTTATGCTTCACATCTTGTGGACCTTTAGATACCCAGATATAAATTGGGCAGGCCACTGCAAAAGAGTGCACATGAGAGCGGTGGTGCGTGGGTGCTGGGATATGTGTGTTTGCTAATAGGGGAGAGTTTTGTTTTATTTATTTATGCACATACATTATGTTAAAAGTGCAATTTCAATGTTGATCAGGTGCATTTATGAGAGAAAAAAAAGTATTTTAACTTTTTTTCCTAAAATAATCAAAGGTTGTGTTTTATCCGATTATTCGATAATCGAACAAATGCACGTCTACATTTAATCGTACCCCTTCTCCATGTCTTTTACTGTTAATTAAAACACACCCTAACTTCCTGTGTAAATCTCAATAACTAAGATTTAATACTGAATACATGTTTCAAAAAACAGATTGGTTGTATGTTTATGTTTCACGACAATTGAGTACAAAAATTTACTATTGCAAAGTATCATGTCATTTTTTTTTACTTAAAACATACAAAGTTCCTAACCAAGGGTTTTACATGAGAGACACACGTCCAGTCACTTGTCCCAGATGTCCGTGATTGCTGCTAGTTTGTCAGCATCATGCTGTGTAGGTCTCACAATTGCCAAATTGAAGGACTACCGATAAATTACGGAGCAATTGATGTCCCACAGAGTAGAACCAGCCTCAACTCAGGACCTGTGCACACAAGCCATTATCAGAAGTCTTATGAAAGCATGTTCTGTAGGTCAGTCATATCCATAACAGTCTTTCTTGACCAGAATGATTGATCCCATTCATGTTACTTTTCAATGGCTCAATGGAGGAAAAACTGGGAATTGGACACAATATCAGACGCATGACATTTAACGTTGCCATCCAGCTTGCAATTTCAAGTGGAGACCTACCAATGCCTTGCTGCCTATTCCTATCCATTAGACTTATCTTCATGAGAGGGACTAAAATCAAAGATCGAACCTGTGCAAATTCTGATCATCTCCTCATCATGGAAGTTAGAAACTGTTTCTTGTTGCACACTCGACCTCACAGTTAAGACTACAAAATGGGTGAATTAGTGCATCTTTACTACAAAACAACAAAAGAGTATACAAGGGTTAAGAGCAGATCAATAGGATCATCACCATTAAAAACAGTAGAATACATGCATCAGGTACTTTATACCACACACATCATAATGAAAAGTACAATTACATTCATCCAGTAGCATCTCTCATTCCAGAGCTCACTAAATTTACAGTACTAGAGTCTTGTCCGAAAAAACGTACAATCTATTGTTTGTATCATAATTTGCATTTTGCATCACTTAAAGTAACTTTACTGTGAGAGCTGGCAGGAACATGGATGTCAACATTGCACAGACTGAGAGTTCAATGGAAGCTAAACCTAAAATAACCCGAAGAGGAATTGGTGCCAAAAAGAGGAATTTCTTCCGACCAAACGACGGTATGCTAATCTTCAAAGAATGACGTCAATGAGTAGTTGCTAGCAACTTGAACACCTCTATTTGTTTCCATCGCTTGAAGACACGACATGAAGAACAGTACAGACACAGTGTTAAAATGTGACAAAAGACTAACGTTGCCACAAAACCATAATGTGATGAAAATAAAAACACACTAAACAAGCCTAACAGTGTTGTTGTGTAATGTTACACTGGCCAGATATATTAAATATACTCGTTAAATAAAACGTCGGCCTTGTTTTTAATGAATACTTAGACCTACGTCTCTAATGTATTTTAATTCTGGTCATTATGGTGGTACTTGGGGATCCAAGTTTTTTCTGAAGTGGTACTTAGTGAAAAAAGTTTTAAAACTACTGCTCTATGACAAGCAGTCCTACCAACACAGATAAATTACAGAGTATACGCTATATTGCCAAAAGTTTTTGGCCACCCATCCAAATGATCAAAATTAGGTGTCCTAATCACTTGGCCCAGTCACAGGTGTATAAAATCAAGCACTAAGCATGAAGACTGTTTCTACAAACATTTGTGAAAGAATGGGCCGCTCTCAGGAGCTCAGTGATTTCCACCACGGAACTGTCATAGAATGCCACCTGTGCAACAAATCCAGTCATGAAATTTCCTCGCTGCTAAATATTCCAAAGTCAACTATCAGCTTTATTATAAGAAAATTGAAAAGTTTGGGAACAACAGCAACTCAGCCACGAAGTGGTAGGCCATGTAAACTGACAGAAAGGGGTCAGCGGAGGAATTATGGTGTGGGGTTGTTTTTTAAGAATTGGGCTTGGCCCCTTAATTCCAGGGAAAATAACTTTGAATGCTCCAGGATACCAAAACATTTTGGACAATTCCATGCTCCCAACTTTGTGGGAGCAGTTTGGAGCGGGCCCCTTCCTCTTCCAACATGACTGTGAAACAGTGCACAAAGCAAGGTCCATAAAGACATGGATGACGGAGTCTGGTGTAGATGAACTTGACTGGCATGCACAGAGTCCTGACCTGAACCCAATAGAACACCTTTGGGAAGAATTCGAACGGAGACTGAGAGTCAGGCCTTCTCGACCAACATCAGTGTGTGACCTCACCAATGCGCTTTTGGAAGAATAGTCAAAAATTCCTATAAACACACTCCGCAACCTTGTGGACAGCCTTCCCAGAAGAGTTGAAGCTGTAATAGCTGCAAAAGGTGGACCAACATCATATTGAACCTGATGGGTTAGGAATGGGATGGCACTTCAAGTTCATATGTGAGTCAAGGAACGTGGACAAATACTTTTGGCAATATAGTGTATCTCTGAATTCATATGTGTAAACATGACCGTCGAAGTAAAGGGCTCGTACCAACAATGCTTTTCATTGTTTTTAATGATATTGTCTTTTTATACATATACTGTAAAATGTTTTTTATGAATAAAATTGATTAAAGATAAGCGAAATTGACATTAATTTTTGTGCACATATAGTACCAGAAATATCATTTAAAGCGGAACTGCATTTTTTGGGGAATTTTGCATATAATTCACAATCCTTATGTAAGACAAGCACACATATGTCTTTCTTAATGTATTCTAACTCGTAAATAAATGTAAGTAAAAGTCTGCTTACAATGGAGCCTATGAGAGTCACAAGGTCATGACATCATTACGTCTATTCCGACCATATAACCCACTAAAAAATATCCAAAAAACACAAGCAATATTTCATTTATATTTCGTTACCTGCGTATTAAAGAAGTATTAGCAATATTGCTATTCTAAGCGCTAACGTAAGGACATACATTTTGCGGTGCATTGATCAGAGAGAGGTAACTTCCTTATGCCGCTATATTGACATCATCAGCTGGTGAGCTGCTTTCCCGCCTCTAAACTTGTGTACATTTTTCCTACATTATAAACCATGTCTTTCACCTTGATAGTGAAATAATGTAGACTTAAACTGAGAAGTTGGTCAACTTTGACAGCCAAATTAGCCTTGGAGATTGCAAGAAACATGCTGGTTTACACCCACCCTTTTTTAACCCTTTGCGAAGATTATGAGCCATTCTTCATCTAAACGGGAATATATCAACATCGCAATAGTCTGCATCCCAGTGAGAGCAGACATTGTACAGTAAGTGATGTTGTATTATGTTTGTTGGCTTTCATGAAGTCTGCATGAGTTGTAGTCAGTGCTGTAGTAGAAGGAAAACGTGGAACGTACGCCGTGCTGTATGCTTACAATGAGCAAAATAAGTAAATATTATATGGTATTATGAATGTGCCTATTACTACGCTACATACTGTATATATTTACAGTGTCTATATACAACGTTGATGGAGGTGTTTAGATGTTTTTAGGGCTTTATAGGCAGAATACAGCGACTCCCGTAGACTCCATTGTAAGATGACTTTTGCTCGCATTTATTTACTACTTAGAATGCATAAAAAACACATATGTGTCCTTGTGTTACATAAAGATTGTGAATGATAAACGCAATTTTAAAAAAGTGCAGTTTCCCTTTAAGAAATTGGGGCATAGAATTACCTAGGTCGGGATTTATATTTTTGTCCATATCGCACAGCACTACATAGGCCACAATTGAATTATAAACAGAAGCCAATCATGACCGTAATCAACAAGGCCAACAACGACCAGATGTGTACTGTGCCACCATTGATGCCTTTGTGACTTATACATTGAAATGAAAGTATTCAAACCACCACAATGTAATGACTTATTCCTTGTCTACAAAGTAGTTGACAGTTTTGCACATGTGTAAATAACACCTGTTCCCTTCACACTGTGATTAGATGGGATACCTTTATCTTGTGTTGAGAATTTGGCTTTAGAATCTACTGACACAAATCACTGACTACCACAAAATTGTGTTGCAGAGTGCACCTGCAAGTAGGGATGGGTACCAGAACTTGATAGTGATGAATGGGTTTAGTTGTCCCACTTTTTACTCTAGTGTGAAACTGTGAATTGCTCTTCATTAAAACGTTTTTCAATACAGTCGTCCCTTGCCGCATTGCACTTCCAATATCGCAGCTTTACTGGGTTTAAGCATATTCTACATATGTTTGGCCTAAATTAAGTGTTAAATAATGTCTTATTTATGTTTTATATGCATTAGAGTGCAATACTTGTCTTATTTTCTATTATGTTGTGGCCATTGATAAAGATATTCACCAAGCGTTACTTCCCAACACGGCAACTAATCTTTGCACTACTGTATCTTTAAAAAATTGACCATATTTTGGCAGTACAACTTTTGTGAAGAACTTCATCTTCAAAACCTGCCTCATCAATAACACATTTCCACACTGGTAAGCCTTTGGAGTAAGCGATGTCAGAAGACGAGACGTGAGACGTACCAGCGTGTCACTTAATGCTAACCAGACTGCTATCAGCTACCAGCAGCAATGCTAAGATGAGATAAACTCTTATTGATTTAGAAATGCATTTCATCTTAAACAACACTTTTCATCATCATTTACAGTTCCTTAGCAATACAACTCAAACAGACAAGGCAAGACACATTTCTCAGATGGGTATGTGCTCTTATAAAATGGTACTGGGACTTTCAGGGGCACTGTTTTACAATAAGTGTCCCCAAAGTGAGTGGGGCCCTTTTTCCTTTATAGGAAAAAGTCAATGGACTTAGGAAAGCAATAACGGACCTCAAAAGTCCCAAAGTACCCCAAAATGGACCATATTTCCCCTAAAAGTCCAAGAGGACCTAAATTAGCCAAGGTCCTAAAGTACTCCAAAACAGACTTAACCTTAACATTTCCAGTGTTCCAAAATGTCCATACGTTATAAGTCCGGGAGCGAGGCCAGGGCTTGGAGCCTTTTTGGGCAACTCCCATTCATCATTGGGGCCACTTGGGTTCTTTTGGGACATGCCAGGACCCACCAGGGTCTAAATGGGTTCATCTCGAACCTTGTAGATTCTTACAAAATCGAATTAGGGTTGGGAAAAAATGTCAACAGAGTCCCTTCTAAAACTACTGCGAGATAGGGAAAAAACAGCTCTGACACTGACAGCACCCTCTGGTTGCAAGATATAAGAGTGCGACAACCAACCGTTTAATGCAGTGTTATCTATATGGCGGCCAAGGTACCAAATCTGGCCAGTGAATGACACCATACCGGCCCCCATGTTCAGTTAAGAATTTGGGAGACAAATATTTTTGCAGCTAATTCCTAAAAAACACTAGAGTGATCCTGTTGGGTAGAGGAACACTGTAGCATTGACAAAACCTGTGGTTTACTTTTTTTTTTTTTTTTCGTAACATGATTAACAGAACTAAGGTGTTGCTGTAGCTTGTTTACTTCAGATGCATTTAGAAGTCATTTGTTCAAGATGTTGAACAAATGAGGTGTTCCTCAAGGTTCCGTTTTAGGTCCTCTCTCATTTGGGCTATTCAACTGGTGATCCGCGAGTTCAGTTCAAAATACTTGCGTGGGACTCATATTTTTGCAAAAGGTCCTTAAGACTGCAGCGTGATGCTGTAACTGTGACAACATAAATAGACCAAAATTAAATGTCTACTGTAGAGGATGCTGGTTCTCCGGAATAAAGAAAATAAGATTATTAGTGAAGGGAGATGTCCGGCCCCACGGACCTTAGATTTTGGGAAATGTGTCCCCCAACACAATTTACTGTAGTTGAATATCCCTGTCTTAATGACACTTAAGTAGGTATCAGTGCCTCATTTCACTAAAATGTGAAATATTAGTACTGATTCGGCAGCAAGATTTTGGATTTGCTGTAAACCAGTGGTGTCAAACGTACGGCCCTTGGGCCGGATCAGGCCAGTGAACAGGTTTTATCCGGCCCATGGGATGAGTTTGCTAAGTATAAAATTTTACCTGAAATTTTTGAATGAAAGAAACAGCTTTTTATTTGCATCTTTGTAGATGATGCTACATGTATACAAAATAAACCACGTTAGTACATCAGTCAAGGAAAATGATCAAACTACATAAATAACATCTTGTAATTTGATTTTGATATAATTTTTTATCTTGATAGATTGAAAATGAACACCAATGAGTTAACTGATGAACATTATCACATAATTTACTCAGAAATTCTAAATAACGACAAATAAAGTAGATATAATTTTAACCGCAACAGTTAATTGTAAAAAAAAAACAAAAAAACAACAACATTATGATTTGTACAATTTCAGAATTTGATTGTTCTATTTTTTTTTTTAAAGAGATAGGCTCCAGCGCCCCCCGCGACCCCGAAGGGAATAAGCGGTAGAAAATGGATGGATGGAAGAACACAATCTGAAGTTGTCTTTATTTTTAAGTTATCGTGCCGTGATTTTACCAGTCCGGCCCACTTGGGAGTAGATTTTTTTCCATGTGGCCCCCCGATCTAAAATGAGTTTGACACCCCTGCTGTAAACGATACCAAACCATACATGTCAGTGAGGCATTGTGCGTCAATATTTTCTGCTTTCATCCATTTCAGCAGAGTCCCCAAACCAGAGCTTTGACCATAAAAAAAAACCCTTTACCCTTGCATTCAGGAGACTTCACAGAGAGATTCTTTTTTGGGGCTGGTGGGGAGGATACAGCACATTGAATAGAAGATGAATGCCTCTTTGAGGGGAGTCACGGTGCTCTCTCCGACTGCAGCCCTCTCTCCTCTTGCACTGTCCATGGTGCTGAAAACCAACTCTTACAAACCCTAGCCCCCCTTGCGGGCTCGGATTTGTCTCTTGCGACCCTTCAAGGAACTGCTTCTAATCCACAAGAGTGGTGATTACAGCGGGCTGGAACACCGTTTCCCCCCATGGAGGCTATCGATCCTTTAACGCTTGCAGTATAGGCGGGACATTAAGTTTGTCACATCGATTGGAATGGAGTTCAATGGAAGTTATATGTAACCGGTGGTCTTTTCCTCTGCGTTGCGTGGATTTTATGGAACAAGACCGACACCATGGGTTGCTGTTGAGATGCACTTTACTGACTGATAACGCAGAGATGACAAACGTGGTCAAAATTGTTCTGCCATCGTCAAGCCCCTCTACAGTTATCGTGGACGAAAGGGCGTTACATAGGACAACACAGTGAAATATCAATCAATGAATCAATCTTACTTGTATAGCCCTAAATCACGAGTGTCTCAAAGGGCTGCACAAGCCACAACGACATCCTCGGCTCAGATCCCACATCAGGGCAAGAAAAAAACTCAACCCAATGGGATGACAATGAGAAACCTTGGAGGGGACCCCAGACGTCGAGTGGATCTGGCATAGTAGTGTGAGAGTCCAGTCCATAGTGGATCTAGCATAATAGTGTTGGTAATAAAAACATACCTGATAATACAAAGAATACCAACATTGTCAATATTGTTCTGCCATCGTCGAACCCCACGCAAATATAATACAGAACAAAAAAAGTGAACTTTAAGTTCCTAACGAGACGATACACTTTTCTGTCGTGGCGTGGACGCCTACCTCTCCCGTTATCGTGGACAAAAGGGAAGTGGGAAGGCGTGTCCAACGCGTATAAAAAAAAAGACAGGTGTCACAGCAATTATTGCAGTAGGAGGGACAACGAGACGATGGTTCCACATCGTCAAAACCTTCATGTAACTTACACATTTTGTGTAATGATAACAATAATAAAACATTATAAAATACATTATTTACATGACATATAGCCCACTTTAACCACAAGGGGTTGGGGGGGGGCTTCTATGACCCCCCCCCCCCCCCCCTCTCTTATCTCTCACACGTTTGCACAATTCGCAAACCCGCAAAGCGCACATAGATTTAGTATGCATCACACACACACAAACACACACACACACACACACACACACACACACACACACACACACAATTAAATCACAGTGGGGACAACAAAACAAGACCCCTAGGAACTCGAACAGTCTAAACGGTCTCCGTTGGACTGATCCCATTGCAAGCGGTTTACCTGCGATAAGCACTATTAACACCTCCTGCACGGCGTAAAAAAAAAAACAACAACAAAAAAACATGTGATAATAGAAAAGTAGTCGTTAAAAATGACGCACCCTCGACGGTACGGGCAACAGTGCACATGCAGTTGTTGTTTCCCCTACCTTTGCAGACGAGCGAGTATCCATTATGTGTCACCGCAGGCTCTAGTGACGTGAATTCCCGCCCAGGTCCGGGGCTACAGCCGCTCCCTTCCATCCATTTACTCAATCCGGGATCCGAACTGCAGAACCGCGAGCCGCCTATGATCCACCAGGATTGTATCTTCCTCGCTCCTTGTCCGTGGGGGTGTGGTGGGGTGGGGGGGGGGGGGTGGGAAATGTCGCCGGTGGATATTCGGATGCGGTGAAAGCTTCACTTGCTGCGCGCCAACCTGCGTATTTGTCGTTTCCCCTTGAAGTAAAAATAACTTGCAGGGTGTGTGTGTGTGTGTGTGTGTGTGTGTGTGTGTGTGTGTGTGTGTGTGTGTGTGTGTGTGTGTGTGTGTGTGTGTGTGTGTGTGTGTGTGTGTGTGTGTGTGTGAGGGGGGGGGGGCGCTCTGCTGGAAATTTCCAAGCGTTCTCTCAGTCTTGCTACATAGCAATTCTTCTTATTTTGTTGTTGTTGTTTTGTTGTTGTTGTTGTTGTTTAAATGTTCTCGGCGAAATGCTTCCCTCCTCGTTGCCGCTAACCGTCCGTCCGAAAGTTAATACCAAATTGTCATCGCGGATTCCAGAGATGAGAGAAGTTTTAGTTGAAGGGGCTTCGCGCGGTATAAAAGCAAGGTGACACACTTGGGAGGATCAGGCAAAAAAAAAAAAAAAAAAAAAAAAAGACAGGTCAGTCTTGCACAGGAGCGCATTAACGCAAACAGACACTTGGAGGAGGAGGAGGGGGTGGGGGGGTGGGGGGGGAGTGCGCAATGGGTGTGCGTAAAAGAGCCGGTTGGGCTGCAAACTCCCGCAGCCTGCAGTGTCGTGCTGTGTGCAGGAGATTAAGGACCAACCACGGATTAGTGCCTTCTTAGTGCTATTTAGCATTCACAGGGACAAGTAGCCTATCAGGTACATACACTATTAGGTACACACACAAAACCCTAAACTCGACTAGAATTTTTGTTGTTGTGACGTATGTATTAATTGCCTACTGTAATTGTCTTTCTTCATTTCCTTTTATTTAACCCCCATTATACTCACGTGGTTCTACTGTCTGGCGCAAGTTGATAACTCATTTAAAAGTTTAATTAAGCATCAAATATGGTTGCTAACCTCTTATTGAACTAAGAAAATACTCATTCCGATTAAGCATCTAAGAGCCCCCCTGGCAAGGACTGTAAGTAGCACAGTTAGCAGCAACCATAATGAATACACGCCTGGAAGACTGTGTGCAGGGGCGCCGCTAGGGATTTGGGCCCCATGAAAATAATCTTTACAGGGCCCCCAACACAGCGGCAACATTTTTTGATGCTATTTTACATACAATTATGCATTTTAATGGTATTTTTGACTATCATTACCATATTTTTGAAAGAAGAACAGCATCACAGTTGACATGTACAGTAGGGGAAGAACTGAGCACTCTGAATACAATTGATTCTTGAGACTGTAGTAAAATGTATTGTGTTTTGTACATTATTATTATTATTATTATTATTTCAACACACACAGCTGCTCACCTCCTTCCTCATGTGGGGGCACTGGGGCAGATTCAGGGGCAGGGGGAGTTGGGGGCTGACAGACAGCTGCTGCTGCTAGTGCACTTGACTCTGTTCAGAATGAGGCATCATTTTGACAGAGGGGAGATCAACTATTATTGAAAAAGAACAGCTTGATAAATGTTTGACTGGATTGATTATTTAACTAATATAGCAGTAAAATGTAAAAATCCAGAGTTTTCTTGAGCTAACATGGTGGGAAAAGTGAGCTAGCTTATTACCACAGACAGGGACAAAGTTAATATGCATAACTTTCCACCACAACTAACAAACCCACCTTTTTTTGGAAATATTGGGTGACATATTGTCGACCCTTCAACTCCTTCACCTCTCTTATTTTATTTTCCTTTCTTTTTTGGCTGCCTGATTTTTTAGGCATACTGCTGTCTCCTCCGCTTTGCCCGCTGTGGCGCTGTCTGTGACAAATAGCGCTCTACCTGCAGCTGATCCAGTCGGACTGAACCATTTTACGTAAATAGAGGGGGGGAAGGGAGGGCCCTGCATGTGTTGATGCTTCCAAAACAAATAAAGGTATTGTTACCAGGACATGGAAAATAAAACATGTGTGATTATATGTTAGTTAATAACTTATTGTCATTATTTTTTCTGTATTATAATTTCATCATCATTAGGGGCCTCTCTGGGCCCCCCTCCATCATGGGCCCCTAGAATCCGTCTCCTTTACCCCCCCCTGACAGTGTGCATCTCCAAAGTATCCACAGTGCTTCACTTTTATATCATTTTGTTATGTTACAGCATTAATAAATTCATTTGTGTCCTCAAAATTCTACACACAATACCCCAGAATGTATTAAAAATGAAAACAATCTTATGTACTGTCAATACGTGGACTGGACTTTCGCTGATATGTTGGATCCACTGTGGACTGGACTTTTACAATATTATGTCAGACCCACTCGACATCCATTGCTTTCGGTCTCCCCTACGGGGGGGGGGGGGGGGGTTTACCCACAAATGCGGTCCTCTCCAAGGTTTCTCATAGTCATTCACATCGACGTCCCTCTGGGGTGAGTTTTTCCTTGCCCGTATGTGGGCTCTGTACCGAGGATGTCGTTGTGGCTTGTGCAGCCCTTTGAGACACTTGTGATTTAGGGCTGTATAAATAAACATTGATTGATTGATATTGTGTGATTTCCTGAGATGCAAGAGAACTTGGACCGGACATGGCGTGAAGGTAATGACATCTTTTATTTAAACACTAACAAAAGGAATAAACAAAAAGTGCGCACAAGGGCGGAAGTACAAAACTTGGCTATAAAAACAAAAACTAGCACAAAGGCAGAACTATGGACAAAAAACAAAAGACACTAACTGTGGCATTAATAAACAAAACTTAACTTGCGATGACATGAACAGGGCAGCATGGACTATGAAACAAGCAGCGTGAACGAAGTATGAAACCGTAAACATGACATGAAGCAGAGTGACTAAGGGTAATGTCACCAGGACGATCAATAGAAAAAGACAGGCTTAAATAACAGTGACATGATTAGTGACAGGTGCGCGAGTGCAAAACGTGAGACAGGTGCGTGACATGAGGACAGGTGAAAACTAATGGGTAGTCGTGGAAACAAAAACAATGGAGCGTAAACAGAAACTAAAGAGTCCAATAACTAAACAAAACAAAACCTGATCCAAAAGACATGACATGTACATTAGAGATGCGCGGTTTGCGGACACAACCGCGGACTCCGCAGATAATCCGCGAGTCGGGCGGATGCATGACGAAAAAAATAGATTTTAAATAGATTCGGGCAGGTGGCGGTTGAACCAATTCGGAAATATATATACATAGTTAAATGTATAAAGAGAATCCTATGCGTCCCAGCAACAAGTGCCGCAAGTGAGCGCTCCTTCAGCGCAGCAGGGCGCATTTTAGAGGCCAGGCGCTCTCGCCTGAATCCTGGCACTGTATATGCCATTTTATTCCAGTGTTATGAGAGTAGCGTATGTGTGTGTGTGTGGCCCTTTAACAGGTGACAGCATGTGAGGTGAGTGACGTCAGTGAGTGTGTGGGCGAGAGAAGAGAGGGAGCGGTAGCGTGAGTGCTGGCGGGAACTAGTTTGTTTTGTTTTGTGTTGGATTGGCTGTGTGCAAGCAAGCAATAAAGCAAGAGTTGCAACTAATCGCCGGACTCATCTTTTACCCTAAAGTCATCCGCTGTGGAGACCCACTGCCGGGTAAAGTGAAGGATGTTGCCCCGAGCATACATCGGCCCTGGAGAAGTGTCTCCCCTGCGCTCTTCGACTACGGTCTGGGTGCAGGAAGCAGGAAAGGTGCAACACTTGCGTAGTGCTAACAACAAAAAAAAGTAAGTAGACATACGGTTGGATATGTTAAACAAATTAGTCTACGTTACCTAGACTATACCAAATAAGCCCATGTCTAACCTATATTGAGTTCGGTCAGCTGAATAATTTTGATGGTTACGTGTTGTTTGGGCGCACTACAATGCAAAGGAATTAAGGCAATTGTGTTGTTTATTGTGGTTTTTTTCTATTCGAGATACCGGTATACTACTGTGTGTTAATTATTTGGCCTCGCTTTCAAGTGAAGCGCATCTCCGATTGGCTACAATGTAAGGCTATTTAGCCTGCTTTGTTTGTCGCGACCCTCTATTTTCATTATAATTCAATTATTATTATTTATTTAATTTATTTTTGTTTAAATAGGGATGGCAGACATATGTCATTGTATAATTTAAGATTGTGCGTGTGATTGACAGCCTAAGGCTTATGAGGCACATTTTTTATTTATTTTTTTATTTCAACTTAAAAACGTATGAGCCTATGTCTATGCCTACAACATGGGCTATGTGTTTATCTTTATTTTCCTGCCTGTCGTTGACAATGGAGATTGTCTGATATTTTGTCATGGCTGCAGATCAATCAATAAAGGTTCATCTTTGTCACAAAATTCTTCACTGTTTCACTGTGGACCCCGCCCTCGTCCCTATTTGAGCATTATAACGTTAAAAAGTTAATATTCATTGAAATAAATTCAGAACATTTTTTTTACCTAACGAAAATATAGGCCTAATCTTTCTAAAACATGTTTTTAACTTCTTAAAAGCATTGTTCTGCTTGCTGCAACTGCGCACACAAAGTGTGAGGAACGCACTCCTGATCTGAAGGCATTGGCAACAATAGTCAAGACTTTCTTAATGGAAATGACAATAATATTATAATAATGATAAATAATATTATCACGCATTAATATCTCTTAGCCACTAATGCGTGGCCAAGAGATATTAATGCGTGGCACGCATTGAATGTCTCTGCTGCATTGGATCAGTCTCCTGTCTTTAACAGGCATAAGCTTTCTAACCTCACTAATGCCTTGCATCGTCTATTTTAGATATATAGCAACGGGCGGATGGTGGGTGGGTGTGGTTTTGATAAAATGTTGGTTCGGGTGGATGGCGGGTGGATGACGACTTTTGTGATGCGGTTGCGGATGAAATAATTGCCTATCCGCGCATCTCTAATGTACATACTGTAAGTATTCACAGCCTTTGCTCAATATATTGTTGATGCACCTTTTGTTATGATCCGTTGTCCGGATCATAGTTTGTTTACGTTTTATGTCAACCCCCTCCACACCCCACCCCACGGATTGTAAATAATGTAAATAATTCAATGTATATACTCTGATGATTAACTTGTGTGATGACTGTATTATGCTGATAGTATATATTTGTGCCATGAATTGATTAATGTGGACCCCGACTTAAACACGTTGAAAAACGTATTCGGGTGTTACCATTTAGTGGTCAATTGTACGGAATATGTACTGTACTGTGCAATCTACTAAAAAAAGTTTCAATCAATCAATCAATTCTTGGCTTAGTTCTGTTTCAGCACCCCTGTTTTGTGTCTCCTTGGTTGCCATGGTTATTTATTGTTTTCACCTGCCTCTGATTAGTGTTCGGGACCCTCACCTGTTCCCGGGCACTAATTAAAGAGCTATTTAGTCCTGCCTGTCAATTCACTCAGTCTGGTGCTTTTGTTTGATTCTATGCAACGAGTTACGACGTCTACACATTTTACTCCTGAGCTAACTTTTGCCCTGTTCATGTGCTTAGCTTTTCCTGTTGGCTCCTCCGTTAGCTTCCCGTGCTATAGGCACGTTTGTTTTGTTTATTTTGTATGTTTCACAAAGAATACATTTCTTCTTACCTGCAAGCTGCTTCCTGTCGTTACGCCACTTCCTGGAAAGACGACCTCCGGCATCAACATGCCTCGACGCCGTTACACCTTTGGCAGGAATTACAGCCTCAAGTCTTTTTTTAATACAATGGCACATGCTAATTGGCACCCATATCTTTGGGCAGTTTCGCCCATTCCTTTTTGCAACACCTCTCAAGCTCCATAATGTTCGTCAGGAAGTGTCAGCGCACAGCCATTTCCAGATCTCTCCAGAGATGTTCAATCAGATTCAAGTCTGGGCTCTGGCTGGGCCACTCAAGGACGTTTACAGCGTTGTCCTGAAGACATTACTTTGATATCTTGGCTGTGTGCTTAGGGTCGTCGTCCTGCTGAAAGATGAACCGTCGCCCCGGCCTGAGTTCAGGAGCACTTTGGAGCAGGTTTTTATTCAGGATGTCTCTGTGATGATCTGGCAGCTCTGCAGCTGCCTGTCTGTTGCAGTGCCTGGTTTCTGGGTCATGGGACAGAGCCACGATACTCATTTCCTTCTTACTTCTTAAGTAAGGGGTGTCCAAACTTTTTCCACTGAGGGCCGCACACGGAAAAATTAAAGCCTGCGGGGGCCATTTTGATAGTTTTCATTTTCAAATCATAACAAAATATATGGATTTTTTTATTTTTTTTTTACCTTTAGGGCTCCCGGGGACCATAAAGGGTCTAAGTCATTAAAATGTTAAAAACAAGTCAAATTATTTTTTTTATTTAACGCTTACAGTAAATCTCTACAGTATATCAACTTTAGGTTGATACAAAATAAAAAAAATTAAAAAAAAGGTTTTATGCCTTTTCTGTCAAGACAACTTTGTTTTTTATAATAAAACTGAAATATGCAGTATTTCCCCCACTGCCCAAAACATTCAGAAAGCAATGTTTTATGTAAAGTAATTAGAGCCTTAAAAAAATCAATAATGCAAGACACCATTGATATTAATTCATTGTTATTTTTGAGTAATCACAGTGAAAAGATAAATAAAATCCCATTAAATATATTTAGGATACAAAAGGTGCCCCACTCAAAGTGATACATTTGTATTAGGTTTTTTTTACTTTCAACACTTAAGTTACGAGATCAACTTCAGATATATATGTCAATTTTACGTTTGAACTATTATTTTGTTTGTTTTATGCTCTTTTGTCAAAGAAAACGTTGATGTTCTTGCATGTCAACCACACAATATATGCAATATTTTCCACATAAAACATTTTTAAAGTGAAATATCTGAAATAAGTCTTGAATAGGTCAATAATTCATTATAACATTGTTTTTTTGGGGTTTTTTTTGAGCAATGGCAAAAAAAGAAAAATAAAGATAGACAAAATGATAAATGATAAATAGGTTATACTTGTATAGCACTTTTCTACCTTCAAGGTACTCAAAGCGCTTTGACAGTATTTCCACATTTACCCATTCACACACTGATGGCGGGAGCTGCCATGCAAGGCGCTAACCAACAGCCATCAGAGGCAAAGGGTCTTGCCCAAGGACACAACGGACGTGACTAGGATGGTAGAAGGTGGGGATTGAACCCCAGTAACCAGCAACCCTCCGATTGCTGGCACAGCCACTCTACCAACTTCGCAGCCTGCATGGCAGCTTTGTATCAACATTGCAACTTTTTCTAGTTACATTTCACCTCATTCTACTTTTTTTTATTGTTTTTTTATTTATTTTTGCAACAGCATTTCCAGAATGTGTGGCGGGCCGGTAAACAATTAACTGCGGGCCTCAAATGGTCCCCGGGCCGCACTTTGGACACCCCTGACTTAAGTTCTCCAGTCCATATACTGGCCGCTAGTAGATTCCTGATGGTTCACCCTTCCAGTCATGTTCATCTCCTCTGCTTTGGCTCCACACACGCTTCTCGTTTTCCTGTGGTGTGTTAACTGTTCCCTTGCCACACTTTTGTGTGTATTTTCTGTTTGTCCCACACCGTTTGTGTGCTTCATTGGTTAATTTTCCATTCTCCTTTTTGAGTGCTCCATCCATCCATTTTCTACCGCGTGTCCCTTTTGGAGTCGTGGGGGGTGCTGGAGCCTATTTCAGCTGCATTCGGGCGGAAGGCGGGGTACACCCTGGACAAGTCGCCACCTCATCACAGGGCCAACACAGATAGACAGACAACATTCACACTCCAGGGCCAATTTTTTAGTGTTGCCAATCAACCTATCCCCAGGTGCATGTTTTTGGAGGTGGGAGGAAGCCGGAGTACCCGGAGGGAACCCACGCAGTCACGGGGAGAACATGCAAACTCCACACAGAAAGATCCCGAGCCCGAACTCAGGACTACTCAGGACCTATGTATTTGGGGGCACATGCACTAACACCTGTGCCACTGTGCTGCCCCTTTTTGAGTGCTCTTTTGTTGTTATTGTTATCATTTTGGCTCTGCGTTGGGGACATACTACGGCTAAGCTGATTGTGACAGTCTCTGTACATTGCTGCATTCATCTTTCCCTCTATCCTGACTAATCTTCCAGTTCCTGCCGCTGAAAAACATCCCCACAGCATGAGGCTGCCACCACCATACTTCACTGTAGGGATGGTATTGGCCTAGTGATGGCGGTGCCTAGTTTCCTCCAAACATGATGCCTGGCTTTCACGCAAAATAATTCAATCGTTGTCTCATCAGACCAGAGAATGTTGTTTCTTTTGGTCTGAGAGTCTTTCAGATGTATTTTGGCAAACTTTTACGAAGAAATGGCTTCCGTCTGGCCATTCTACCATACAACTTGTAACAGAGTGGATGAACTTAGTACTCATCACTTGTCTCAACAGGTCTAACTCCCGTCATTATGTTATTGGTTTGCTAGCATTTATAAGGGTACTGGTTTCATTTTGTATCAGATACATGTATTAATTTAAATGTTGCAAGATACTTACATGTGGTGGCAGCTCATCTTCTGAAATGTTTGGGGCGGAGCCGCCAGGTATTTCCTGGTTTTGTGAGGTTGAGGATGTCATCACAGACAACATTAGATCATACAAACTCACAGGGGGTAGTTTGTTTTCTATTGAGATTAATCTTATTTTGGTTCAGAGAGATATGAAGGTTGGATTGCAAAAGTATCTTTGGGTTCCTTTATTTTAACACTATGACGACACTATTGTAGGCTACCTGTTTGATGTGTAAAAATGTCAAATTATGTTGGTAAGCAAACCTGTGAGCAACAGTGGCACATGCCAGGTAGTATTGGAAGTCATATAAAACAGCAGAAAGGTTATGTGCGGGGGCCATTAAGTTGTGATCAATTCAGACGCCAAATACATGCTTTCCTTCCTTGATTTGAGTGAGTAAGATTCTTTGCTTTGAGGTGGCGACTTGTCCAGGGTGTACCCAGCCTTCCGCCCGAATGCAGCTGAGATAGGTTACAGCACCCCCCGCGACCCCAAAAGGGATAAGCAATAGGAAATGGATGGATGGAAGGAGCTACTTAAATTTTTTGTTCGGATTTACACGTGTTTAAGACGTTGCTTTGTCAATAGACACGTCACACTTCCAACAAACTGAAAGTCTGTCTTCCTATCATTTAGCCCTCGGACGCCACATTACAACACAACTGATTGGTGGATTGTTGCAGAGATGGTTGTCCTTCTGGAAGGTTCTCCTCTCTCTACAGAGAAATGCTGTAGCTCTGACAGAGTGAGCTTCGGGTTTTTGGTCACCTCCCTGACTAGGGCCTTTCTCCCCCGATCGCTCAGTTTAAAGGGCCGGCCAGCTTTTGGAAAAGTCCTGGTGGTTTTAAACTTCTTCAATTTACGTATGTTGGAGGCCACTGTTCTTATTGGGACCTTTAAGGCAGCAGATATTTTTCTGTACTCTTCCCCAGATATGTGCCTTGAGAGAATTCTGTCTCAGAGGTCTACAGACAATTCCTTTGTCTGTATTCTTGGTCTGTGTTCTGCCATGCACTGGCAAGTGGGGGACCTTATCAATAAACAGGTGTTTGCCTTTAAAAAATAAGTCTAACCAACTGAATTTACCACAGGTGGACTCCAATTGAGCTGTAGGAACATCTCAAGGATGATCAGTTGAAACAGGATGCACCTGAACTCCCTTTTGAGCTACATGGCAAAGGCTGTGAATACTTATGCACATGTGATTTCTTTTTTCTTCTTCTTTTTGTCAAGGCTTGGTAAAAGGATTGGACTCAGATGCAGAGTAGGGAACTTGACAGGCTTTTATTTTTGGCAGCTTCCTTTCACCTCCAAAGTCAAGGAATACAATACTATAATTAACCAAAAAACTACTCGATGAAAAAGATTCCAAAAAATAGGAACAACTGAAAATCACTCCGAATGGAGGAAAACACAAAACCAAAGACGAACTAATAATTGGCGCAGTAAATGCTATAAAATGTATAAACAAAAAACGCTCCAACGGGAGGAATAAACAACAGCTATGAACAATTCTACACTATCTTATTTAATAAAGTTTAACAAAAATAGTCACTCAAAAATTTAGGAATTTAACTAATAACTTACCACTTCGGCTGAATAAAGTCAATAACAAAAAATCACAAAATGGTCTAGGAAGTCTCTTAGCACATCATTTATCATGGCTTGAAATACAGCAGGAGTATTGGTGAGTCCAAATGGCATGACTAAATACTCATAGTGTCCACTGGGAGTGTTAAAACCAGTCTTCCACTCATCCCCCTCCCTTATACGGATGAGATAATAGGCATTACGAAGGTCAAGTTTTGTAAATACCTTGGCTTGCTGGAGTTGGTCAAACACAGAGTTCATGAGAGGGAGGGGGTACCGGTTCTTTATGGTGATGTCGTTCAGTGGGCTGTAGTCGATGCAGGGTCTCAGGGTTCCATCCTTTTTGTCCACGAAGAAGAATCCGGCACCTGCCGGTGATGAGGAGGGGCGAATCAGTCCCGTTTTTAATGAGGCGGTGAGGTACTCTTTCATGGCCGCCCTCTCAGGTCCGGAAACAGAGTACAAGCGTCCTTTGGGGATGGTGGATCCTGGGACCAAATCAATGGCGCAGTCGTACGGGCGGTGAGGAGGGAGCGACATGGCCTTAGTCTTGCTGAAAACATCTCGTATCTGGTGGTAGCATGGAGGGACCGAGTTCAGGTCCGGGTACTCTGATTCTGTGGTGGGGTTCGTAGAAAACAAATTAAGTTGTGCTGCATCTTTATTTTGTGTAGCACTGGTGACACATTCATTGACACAGTTCTTCCCCCATGCCTTAATTTCACCCGACCTCCAGTCTATATGGGGGTTGTGGTGAAAAAGCCAAGTTTGTCCCAAAATCATAGTGTGCGAGGAACTTTTGAACAGATACAGGCGAATCTTTTCTTCATGGTTATTTATGCGCATGCGTATGGGTTCTGTGGTGTGTGTGATAAGAAAAAGTTCCTTTCCATCTAGGGCTTTGGCTCTAACGGGTCGGGCTAATGGCTCAGACTTAATACCCAATTTAGCAGCCAGACCCCAGTCCATTAAACTCTCATCTGCCCCCGAGTCAATAAGTACCCCAATGTCTGTGATAGTGTGATGTTTTACCTGCACTTTAGTGAGAGTGCGCGTAATGGGGGTAGAAGCTGAGAGTTCACTCACTCCTATGGGTCGCTTAACTGGACAGGTGGCGACGAGGTGACCCGCCTCTCCGCAGTAAAAACACCTCCCTTCAATCTGTCGTCTCTGTCGTTCCTCCTGCGACAGCCGCGCTCTTCCCAGCTGCATGGGATCCTCACCTTCCTCCACGGAAGGGTGATGACTCGGCTCGGGTGAAGCGTGGTGGAAGGCTGGTCCGTGCTGCGTCTGAGTGTATGTGGCCCCTCCCGTAGAAGTGGTCCGTGCGCTCCGATGTCGTCTGAGCTGAGTGAGCCTGTTGTCGGTGCGAATGGCGAGCGCGATAAGCTCGTCCAAACCGGCAGGTAAATCCAACGGGACGAGAAGGTCCTGAATCGGTGCGGCCAGCCCTTTCAAAAATACGTCATAGAGGGCTGTGGAGTTCCAACCGCTCTCCGCCGAGAGCGTGCGGAACCGGATGGCGTAGTCGCATACCGAGTCTCGGCCTTGCCTTAGTCTGCTCAGTTCTTGTGCTTTCTCCCGGTTGTCGGTGACTGGATCAAAAGTCATTCGTAGGGCCGCATGGAATTCCGTGAGCGAGCTGCAGATAGCTGAGCGCCGGTCCCATTCGGCGGAAGCCCAAGCTTTGGCTCTCCCCGTTAGATGAGACATCATAAAAGCAATCTTTGCTCGATCAGAGGAGAAGGCGTGAGGGTTAAATTCAAAATGAATAGAACAGTCTATGATGAATGTCTTGCATTGTCCTGTTTCACCTGAATACTTAGTCGGAGCCGCCAATTTACTTCCTGCTTTGGCATATGACGTAGGCGGAGCGTGTACGGGAGCCGAAGCGGTAGTTTGAGGAAGTCGCATGACCGTCTCCTGTAGCTGGGAGGTAAGACGGCTCATGTAATCGGCCATCGCCGTCTGAAACTCCACCTGGTGAGAGAGGCGTGATTCCTGGGCTTGTAGGATCGCTGAAAACTGTCCTTGCTCTGCTGGGTCCATTCTGGCCAGATTGTAATGTCAAGGCTTGGTAAAAGGATTGGACTCAGATGCAGAGTAGGGAACTTGACAGGCTTTTATTTTGGCAGCTTCCTTTCACCTCCAAAGTCAAGGAATACAATACTATAATTAACCAAAAAACTACTTGATGAAAAAGATTCCAAAAAATAGGAACAACTGAAAATCACTCCGAACGGAGGAAAACACAAAACCAAAGACAAACTAATAATTGGCGCAGTAAATGCTATAAAATGTATAAACAAAAAACGCTCCAACGGGAGGAATAAACAACAGCTATGAACAATTCTACACTATCTTAATTAGTTTAACAAAAATAGTCACTCAAAAATTTAGGAATTTAACTAATAACTTACCACTTCGGCTGAATAAAGTCAATAACAAAAAATCACTCTGCTGAGGAGGAAAAAGGAAAACTCAAAATAGCCACGAAGGGATTCAAGAACATGGAACATAGACTGGATACAAGGCAAGGCATGGACATGGACGTAGACGCTGGAAAGTACGAATGAACGAAACAATCTGGCACAGAACAAAGGAAGGAGTGGGCTTATAAGACACATGAGGGTAATAGGGAACAGATGGAAACAATCAGGGAACAGGGATGACGTCAGACTGATGACACAAAAGGAAGGGCAAGTGCCCTGAAACGAGAGGAGAGTTACTTTTCAAAATAAAACATGAAAATCACAAGACAGAAAAAACCAAGACAAGACATCCCTCACACTTTTTAATTAACTAGAAAAATGTTCTAAAAACGTTTTCATATTATAATTATAAGGTATTGTGTTTATAATTTTAAAACAAAAAAGAATCAATTCCATTTTGGAATAATGCTGTAACATAACAAAATTAGGAAAAATGTGATGCGCTGTGAACACTTTCCTGATGCACTGTAAATGATATAGAGTCCAGGACTACAGCCAAAAAAATCTAAAGGTGATGTTCTGCATCAAAAAGAATCATACAGTGCAATCTGGATTTACGACCGTATATAATTCTTGAACAGGGTTCATAAATAGAAATGTTTTTATATTGAAGTACACGTCTACAGGGACGGCGTGGCGAAGTTGGTAGAGTGGCCGTGCCAGCAATCGGAGGGTGGCTGGTTACTGGGGTTCAATCCCCACCTTCTACCATCCTAGTCACGTCCGTTGTGTCCTTGGGCAAGACACTTCACCCTTGCTCCTGATGGCTGCTGGTTAGCGCCTTGCATGGCAGCTCCCGCCATCAGTGTGTGAATGTGTGTGTGAATGTGCAAATACTGTCAAAGTGCTTTGAGTACCTTGAAGGTAGAAAAGCGCTATACAAGTATAATCCATTTATTTATTTATTTACATTAGAAACAAAGTAAGCATGAATAATGGTTTCCAGTCCATATTTTAGTAAAAGTTTGTACACTTTCAACACAATATTAAGCGCTATAAAGTATTGTATATCAATCAATCATTGCAAGGGCGTGATGAATCAACTTTCTATTTAATAACTCTCTGTGTCTGCCTCCGAGACACACGGCCACATCAAACTAAAAAACTTCAAACGCTATTAGGTGTCAGGTGTTTCTTTTGCAAATTTGATGACAACAGCTATGTGGGAAAACACTGTGTTACTACTGCTAATGCTAGGAAGTTGTGGACGCAACCACCGATCTTCACTGGTAAGTTAATGATAACTTGACAGCGTCCAATAACACAGTTGGAACACCAGTGTTAAATTAATAACATGCATCTTTGTGTGTGCTTTCTTTTACTTGATCACATGTAATTCAACTGTATTGGTCTATTGTTATGTTATTGTGCTTTTTTTATTTAGTTTTCTTTTTTTAATTCACTTAGAATGTTAATGAAATGTTTAAATAATCCCGAGTTTATTTGGCTTTTAGTAGAGATGCTTTAAAACGCAGGCTAAAAACAAGTGTAAATAATGTGATATTAGTCGAGATCAGGTGATGCATATACATATATAAAGTGTTGGCGCTAAGAATTTTCAAAATGGGGTCCCAGGGACCCCATCAAGTCATAATAATGGGGTCCCACAGTACATTCTTGGGGTCCCACTTTTTTGTAACCATTTTGAAAACAAAATGATAAATGTATGCATTATCCTGTTATATCTCACATTCTATATTGTGTTTTGTAAAAAGGTTGTCATAAACGTTACTTAATTCGTTAAAAAAAATAATACAAAAGAAAACCCCCGGGAGGAGCTGGACGAAGTGGCTGGGGAGAGGGAAGTCTGGGCTTCCCTGCTTAAGCTGCTGCCCCCGCGACCCGACCTCGGATAAACAAAAGAAGATGGATGGATGGAGTACAAAAGAAAACA
This sequence comes from Entelurus aequoreus, assembly GCF_033978785.1. NCBI lineage: Eukaryota > Metazoa > Chordata > Actinopteri > Syngnathiformes > Syngnathidae > Entelurus > Entelurus aequoreus. Next base: position 36,283,818 of record NC_084733.1, read on the forward strand.
CATTTTTATGCATATGCACATTTATTAAGTTATAAACATTCATTCACTTTCTTCTTTTCTTCATGGATCTAAACTTTACCGGTGCCGCCCAAAAATCAAAGTTCTCTGGCTGGCGAGGACCACTGACACATCTCCTCTATGCATATTTTACTAGAATACCTTTTATGGGCATTACATATATCAAAATCAAGTGTCTGCCATACTGTTTACTTGTTGAAATACCCTTTACAAAGCTAAAATCTACCTAAACGACCACTTTGCTGCTGCCAAAAATTGATATGAAGGGTATTTTAACATGTAAACCGTACAGTAGGTACTTGATTTTGATATATGTAATGCTCATAAGGGTATTCTAGTAAAATATGCAGAGATAAGATGTATCAGTATCAAAATATTACTTGAAATACATTTTTGGCAGCAGCAAAGTGGTCGTTTGGGTATATTTTAGCTCTGTAAAGAGTACTTCAACGAGTAAACAGTACAGTTGGTATTGATTTTGATATATGTAATTCTCATCAGGGTCCATCCATCCATTTCCTACACCCTATCTCAGCTGCATTCGGGCAGTAGGCGGGGTACACCCTGTACAAGTCGCCACTTCATCGCAGGGCCAACACAGATAGACAGACAACATTCACACTCACATTCACACACTAGGGCCAATTTAGTGTTGCCAATCAACCTATCCCCAGGTGCATGTCTTTGGAGGTGGGAGGAAGCCGGAGTACGCGTATGGAACCCACGCAGTCATGGGGAGAACATGTAAACTCCACACAGAAAGATCCCTGCCCTAGACTATATGCGTGTGTGAATATGCGTAAAGGTGTAAATATCAAAATATTACGTTGAATCACTTTTTGTCAGGCAATATTACATTCAAACAAACACAATTAAAACATTTTACATAAATGAATACATTCAAACACTTTATAAATATGTATTATGTGCACGAAGAAATAACAGTTACAATCGTATGTATCTCCAAAACAAGAAAGCGGTTTTATCACATCAACATCGGACTAACACCAGTCCTTTAAATCTCATTAATACCACAGAAAAGGCAAACTGTCATTTTCCGGACACAATAAAGGCTTAAATAATGTCTAACACGTAGCGTTACAATAACCACGAAGATAAAGTGTTTGTCTTACACCACTTTGTCTTACACCTAGTAATCCGCTGTGGACAGACGAAGCCAAGCAATGCAGGTTTAGCGAGCGGTGCGCGCTCCCGCAAAGGAAATACATTTTTGTCAGGCAATCACATTTTGGCACAACACCGGCAAATATAAAATAAAAAAAACACCGGGGGAGAGGGATAATCGATAAAAAAAAACAAGCAAACCCGAGTTTTGATCTGGAAAAGGCAGGGTCGATTTTTATTTTTTTATTTTTTTTCATAAAGAAATGCAATCATGTGTGCTTACGGACTGTATCCCTGCAGACTGTATTGATCTATATTTATATATAATGTATATATTGTGTTTTTTATGTTGATTTAATTTTAAAAAATGTAAAAATGTTTTACTTTTTTTTTTTTTCTAGACCGGTGGTTGGGGACCACTGGTCTAAATCAATCGTATTAAAAATGCTTTGGTGTGATTTTTTTTCTCCACTGTCACTTATAACCTGTTTTTTTGTCTGTTTGCAAGGTGTTCGATTCTGGAGGCGTTCCTAGATTACAAATGAAACGATGCCCCACCCTCTCTAAAGATATCATAATTCAGCTTTTGAAAAGGTACACTTTTTAAATACATATCTGCTATTCTTTTTCAGACACAGTAAAAAAAAACCATCATTAACATTATACTGTATAGATTCACCTGGTCACAACATTAGGTACACCTGCAGTTTCAGATCGAAAGAGAGAGTGCATTAAAAAAAAAACATTTATGTCATTGCATGTCGCACGTCGATGTTAATATTCTTTTTTTTTTTTTTTTTTTAAATAATGTCCTTAATGTTAATATTCTTAAATCTGTCCTTGTTCTCTTTTCTGTGCTACAAATTCCTTGTCTCCTTTTTGCTTGCTTGTGCCTGTGTTCTCTTTTCTGTGCTACAAATTCCTTGTCTCCTTTTTCCTTGCTACTATAACTTCCATGCTGAGTTTTTATTATCTCAGAGTTTTGTATGCTAGGTCTTTTGCTACTTTATGTAATGTTAAAGTTAAATTAAAGTTCAAATGATTGTCACACACACACTGGATGTGGTGAAATGTGTCCTCTGCATTTGACCCATACCCATGTTCACCCCCTAGGAAGTGAGGAGAACAGTGAGCAGCAGCGTGGGCCGCGCTCAGGAATCGTTTTTGGGGATTCAACCCCCAATTCCAACCCTTAATGCTGAGTGCCAAGCAGGGAGGTATTGGGTCCCATGTTTTGTAGTCTTTGGTATGACTCAGCCGGGGTTTGAACTCACAACCTCACAGTCTCAGTGCAGACACTCTAACCACAAGGCCACTAAACTGGTTGAACAGATGTAGAACACAGAAAAAGAAGCATAATGTGTTCATTCAGTGCACCAGTTGTGATCCGTCGTTATCGGTTCATATCGGTATCAAGCATCACTACTAGCAATTATTTTTAGCTCCAGCTTTTACTGACTTGAGTGAAGTAATTGAAAACAGTGTATTACCGGATGAAAAAAAATAGCAAAAACTAGAGCTGTCCGATAAATGCTTTAAAATGTAATATCGGAAATTATCGGTATCGTTTTTTTTATTTACGGTATCTGGGTTTTTTTTGCTTTTTTTATTAAATCAACATAAAAAACACAAGATACACTTACAATTAGTACACCAACCCAAAAATCCTCCCTCCCCCATTTACTCTCATTCACACAAAAGGGTTGTTTCTTTCTGTTATTAATATTCTGGTTCCTACATTATATATCAATATAGATCAATACAGTCTGCAAGGGATACAGTCCGTAAGCACACATGATTGTGCGTGCTGCTGGTCCACTAATAGTACTAACTTTTAACAGTTAATTTGACTCATTATCATTAATTACTAGTTTCTATGTAACTGTTTTTAAATTGTTTTACTTTCTTTTTTATTCAAGAAAATGATTTAAATTTATTTATTTTATTTTATTAATTTTTAAAAAAAGGACGTTATCTTTAACATACCTGGTTGTCCAAATTAGGCATAATAATGTGTTAATTCCACGACTGTATATATAGCTGTATCGGTTGATATCGGTTTCGGTAATTAAGTGTTGGACAATATCGGAATATCGGATATCGGCAAAAAGCCATTATCGGACATCCCTAGCAAAAACCAATAAGGCAAATGGAAATGAATACCAGTAGAAGTGCTGATCTCTGCTTGAGGATACCACCTGCAGGCCATGTGTGGGACTACAATGCAAAACAGTCTCCTGCCCCAAATGTGGCTGTGGTGTAAATCAACAGAAGAACATATTAAAGTGGTTTTCCTGTCGCTTATTTGTATTGATTTGACTCCATTCAAAGTTAATATGGTTTTCTTTCTGTTGGCGTCAACATGAAGCAGAATGTCGTCCCTGGTGGTGGTGTGTGAGTCAAAAAGGGACCACTAACATCTTTTTTAACCCAAAGGCGCCCTCCTTTTCTTGACTTTCATTCTGTTCTTATCGATGCAGACAGTTGGAGATGTGGCTGCTGTGCCGGCGTTGCCCACTGTGCCATTGATCTGTGTTTAGATCTTCTTTTCAAATACACTCCCAGCAACATTCAGAGTTAAAAAGAGAGTGATGCAACAGAAATAACTTTATATTCCCTCCTCTGGCCAACAGATGCTTTGCTAAGAAATTGGCATGGACAACAAATTGTGCATTTGTGACTTTTTTTTATTTTTTATGTCATTCTTCTAGGCCATAACATTTGAAAGCATAAAAATGTGGGCCCTTTAGCACTAAGTGGACATAACTTTCAACACTGTAGCCCGACTGAGCAATTTTGCTGACTATGTCCGCCCTATAATGACCTCAGAGACTATATTTTTTTAATGGCTACTTGACTGATAATAACAGAGAATGTCACAGAGCTCATCTTATTCTGCAATGGTCTCCTGATCATCACAATGAACTCAATATATTTAAATGGCTTCCACTGTGATAAAAGGTCCATCCCGGTTGAAAACATTTGGGATGATGGAGCAGGACATTTGTTTAATGGATATGCTGCTGACTACACTATTGCAAGTGTGGTTCAAACATTTTGGTTGAGTTTGTCCACCTCTTGTTGATGGCACAAAGATACAGTCGTGGTCAAAAGTTTACATACACTTGTAAAGAACATAGTGTCATGGCTGTCTTGAGTTTCCAATAATTTCTACAACTCTTATTTTTTTGTGATAGAGTGATTGGAGCACATACTTGTTTGTCACAAAAAAACATTCATGAAGTTTGGTTCTTTTATGAATTTATTATGGGTCTACTGAAAATGTGACCAAATCTGCTGGGTCAAAAGTATACATACAGCAATGTTAATATTTAGTTACGTGTCCCTTGGCAAGTTTCACTGCAATAAGGTGCTTTTGGTGGCCATCCACAAGCTTCTGGTTGAATTTTTGACCACTCCTCTTAACAAAATTGGTGCAGTTCAGCTAAATGTGTTGGTTTTCTGACATGGACTTGTTTCTTCAGCATTGTCCATACGTTTAAGTCAGGACTTTGGGATGGCCATTCTAAAACCTTAATTCTAGCCTGATTTAGCCATTCCTTTACCACTTTTGACGTGTGTTTGGGGTCATTGTCCTGTTGGAACACCCAACAGGACTCAACATCCAATGTTGAGGCACAACTGAGTGACGTGCCTCAACTGGCTGCTAATCACAGCAAGTCTCTTCTCAGTATTTGAACGGCAAATGTGAAAATGCAGCAATTTTGAATACAAATAATCTAAAACTGTTGAAGTTAAATGGAAAATAACTTTATAATATAATCACTGGATACATATAACAATTTAATTATTTTTTTTTCTTTTTACATTTTTTTTCTTTCCATGATGGCAGGTGAGGCGGGGCCTCACCTGCCTCTAGTGACTACACGTCACTGATACTGTAATATTGTACATGGTCATTGGTATATATTGTATATATGTTATATACATAATATAATATATCTGTATATATACACTACCGTTCAAAAGTTTGGGGTCACCCAAACCATTTTGTGGAGTAGCCTTCATTTCTAAGAACAAGAATAGACTGTCGCGTGTCAGATGAAAGTTCTCTTTTTCTGGCCATTTTGAGCGTTTAATTGACCCCACAAATGTGATGTTCCAGAAACTCAATCTGCTCAAAGGAAGGTCAGTTTTGTAGCTTCTGTAACGAGCTAAACTGTTTTCAGATGTGTGAACATGATTGCACAAGGGTTTTCTAATCATCAATTAGCCTTCTGAGCCAATGAGCAAACACATTGTACCATTAGAACACCGGAGTGATAGTTGCTGGAAATGGGCCTCTATACACCTATGTAGATATTGCACCAAAAACCAGACATTTGCACCTAGAATAGTCATTTACCACATTAGCAATGTATAGAGTGTATTTCTTTAAAGTTAAGACTAGTTTAAAGTTATCTTCATTGAAAAGTACAGTGCTTTTCCTTCAAAAATAAGGACATTTCAATGTGACCCCAAACTTTTGAACGGTAGTGTATATTATTCTGTACACATATTATGTATATATTCATATATATGTTAGATTTTTTTTATCGCTATATTAGTCTATTTATACCTGCATTGTCCTTTCCATCCTTACACTTTCCATCATTGTAACTGAGCTACTGTGTTGAACAATTTCCCTTGTGGATCATTAAAGTTTGTTTAAGTCTAAGTCTAAGTCTAAGTCCAACTGCACCCAAGACCCAACATCCGGGCTGATTTTAGGTTGTCCTGAAGAATTTGGAGGTAATCCTCCTTTTTCATTGTCCCATTTCTCTGTAAAGCACCAGTTCCATTGGCAGCAAAACAGGCCCAGAGCATAATACTACCACCACCATGCTTGACGGTAGGCATGGTGTTCCTGGGATTAAAGGCCTCACCTTTTATCCTCCAAACATATTGCTGGGTATTGTGGCCAAACAGCTGAATTTTTGTTTCATCTGACATCAAATGGACAAAGATAAGACCTTCTGGAGGAATGTTCTGTGGCCATATACAATATGGCCTGAACTACTAAGATCGAAATAACACCTAATAAATAGTGTGTGTAAACTACAAACTTGTGTACTAATAGTGGTCATGTTGCAGGGGATCTACTAATATTGCGTGTAAAATTAATATGTGCAAAAGTGGTGCAGACCGCCCTATTTAAACAAGGTTTTTGTGTGTATGTACCGACTTCCACCATGGATACACTGATTTTCCTCCACATTTATGCTACCACATGATCCAGCCTGTGGTGTTTCGTCATTGTTGACATGCAGCACACAAAAATAACATGAACCATCTTTTCTGGGCAATATAGAAGTGTGATCTCGACAACAGAACCTACTTTTAGCACACTGAGGGTGCACTCTGGGAGGAACTGCAGTGTTGAGATTGTGTGTCTGGAATGATCAAGATGCAAGAAAATGCAAATTGCAAGTATTTTTTATTTTTGGATATGGAAAAAAAACATTCAAGAAAAAAATGCCAGCAGACACCAAAACAAATAAAGTTAAAATTAGATTTAATTAGCCCCTTAAATGGGAACTGCACTTTTTCTGGACATTTTCCTATCGTTCACAATCAATATGGATTCTAACTTGTAAAAAAATGTCCACTTACAACGGAGTGAATGGGAGGTCCTCTAACCCTAACCCAATAAATAACCATCCAAAAAGTGTCCAAAATACTCCATTTACATTTCATGACTTAAATATTAACCAAGCATGAGTGATGTTGTTATTATAAGCGCATCCAGACAAACTATTTATATATGAGCAATCAATCAATCAATGATCACTGACTTGCGTGCCCATGTTGACATCATTGAGTGGTGAGCTGCTTCCTCGTCACTGTGCTCGTGGAAGTTTATTGTAGATCATAAATCATGCCTTTCAGTTTGATAGTAGAAGAATGAGGACGTAATTCGACAACTTGGTACACTCTGACAGTCAATTTAGACTCAGAAATGGCGAGAACAACACAAAAAGACGCTTGGTTCCACCCCCGTTTTTTTTTGCGAGGATTATGAGTCCTTCTTCCTCTAAATAGGAATATATGAACATCATAGCAGTCGGCATCCTAATGACAGCAGACATTGTACAGTCTGCACTCTGCAGTGAATAATAATCGGTGATGTCGAAGAAAAAATGAACGTCGTGATGCATTTTTTTAATTAATGCGGCGCATGCAGAGGACAAATTTCACCACATCTAGTGTGTGTGTGACAATCATTGGTACTTTAATCTTAATCTTTAATCTTATGCCTTTATTAAGCAAAATACGTAAATATTATATTATTCTAAATGTGCCTGGTAATACATTACAAATATACTTTAACATCCATCCATCCATCCATTTTCTACCGCTTATTCCCTTCGGAATCTATATAAAACCTTAATGGAGGTGTTGGGATGTTTTTTTAAGCACTTCATAGGCAGAATAGAGCGACTCCCATGGGCTCCATTCTAAGCAGACTTTTGATAGCATTTATTTACTATTTAGAATGCATAAAAAAAGAAAAACATATATGTTCTTGTCTCCCCATGGACATTCAAGCCAGCATGTTTCCCGGTTCCGAAAATCCCCAGATTACCCGGAATTACCAGGAGTTCTCCCCATTGAAAATGAATTGGAAATATACAAACATCTCCTTATCCCACATATTCCAACCGATTTGAACCATTCCAACATCCACACACTCCACTCACCCTTAGCATTCAAGCATTGTAGTTCCATTCATGCGGTTCAGCGGCTAGACTATGCAATTCCTACTGGAATTGCATTTTCTAGTTTCTTTTTGGAATGCTGTTTATGGCACAGGGGACCTGACAGGCTTGGCTTCTTTACACTCATTTTGGACAGTTCAGCACTTGAGCAAAAATGTGTGCTTGTGAAGTTTTAACTTGTTCCAAATAAATTAAATAGATTGATTGAGTTACCGGTTACTTTCCCAAAAAATAATTAAATTACTAACTGAATAAATGTGTCTGTAAATGGTGGTGCCTGTTGCCAAATGACGTGTGACATCACCAAGAGCATGCTTAGACAGAGCAGCCTTAGCTAAGCTGGGTTTGTTAGTTTAGCATCTGCAGCTGACAGCCACTCTGTTGGAGGTGTTCACTGGATTGTGATGTGCTAATAATACAGAGATTAATACATCCTTCGAATATGCTTCGATTGCTCCTTTTTTTACAAATGGGATATATGCTTATCAAGGTTATCACTTTATTGAATTGTTGTTCATTATTCCCCCGTAGTAGTAGTGCATGTGTATTAGTGTGCGCGCGTGTACATACTGGTGTGTTTGCTGTATGATGTTCCCGCTTGATAGTTGATAGCAGGTTTTCCTTTCAAGTGTGGTGGTGGTTAATGCTTACATTAGTAAAAATATACTTTCTACATTGAACTCGCTGCGATTCTGACGCTGCCTTGTTGACATACAACCACATTGAAACACCACCAATCTTAACCTGACTCTCGCCAGATTCTTGTAGTTCGCTGAGCTCCACACAAGGATATGGGATCGCGGGCAATGCAAACTCCTTCAAGATAGCAAAAAATTATTAACCAATCAGGATCGCCGGGTGGGATTTCATAGATGTGACGTAGCGCTGAAGCGACTGTTTGATTCAAACAACAATGGCGGCACGCAGCGAGGAGTCGTGTGCTGACATTGATTCTCCTATTTCAGTGTTTTTCAACCACTGTGCCGCGGCACACTATGTGCCGTGAGATATTGTCTGGTGTGCCGTGGGAAATTATGCAACTTCACCTAATCTCTCCAAAAAATATTTTTTGCAAATCAATAATTACAATAATGTGCTGTTGTCTAGTGCAGTGTTTTTCAAAGTTTTTTGGTATGTAAAAGGTATGTATCGCTTAAACCAAAAATGAACAAAAGGCAAGCCCCGCTAGGAAAAGGCACTGAAGCATAGGGATGGCTATGCAAAACAAAAGTAAAACTGAACTGACTACAAAGTAAACAAAAACAGAATGCTGGACGACAGCAAAAACTTACAGCGTGTGGAGCGGAGACGGCGTCCACAAAGTACATCCGTACATGACATGACAATCAACAGTGTCCCCACAAAGAAGGATAGCGTACGCACAATTTAAATAGTCTTAATTGTGAAAACAAAGCAGGTGCGGGCAATAGCACTCAAAGGAAGGCGTGAAGCTGCTACAGGAGAACACCAACAAAACAGGAAGGGTCACCAAAATAACAGCGCAAGACAGAAACTAAAGCACTACACACAGGAAACAACAACAAATTCAAAATAAGGCTTGACAACCTGGTGGAGTTTCATTTTTTTAACCTTTTCTGCTGGTGTCGTGCCTCCGTATTTTTTTTATGAAAAAAATGTGCCTTGGCTCAAAAAAGGTTGAAAAACACTGTCCTATTGCAACTGTTTTGTCAAATCTATCGAATATTAATTCTTTAAAAGATGAACACGGAACGGTTTTGAAGGAATTTATTTTAATTTTACGCTCTGTCGTTATCCACAATGTCGGCTGTTCTGTTTTGGATTTTCCAGCGTCGCTCTCATCAGCGTCACGGGTTGATTTCGATGTGAGTGGTTGAAGTAGCACGTCATTCAAGATAACGGACAAGTGGTTTACCCAATCACATACAATTATTTTTTTTACAAGGCCCCGCCTTCTGAAATACATCTCCTATTGAGAAGTCTCAGATCCTTGTGTGGAGCCTCAGCGAATTACAAGGATCTGGCAAGAGTCAGGTTACACCACTCTGGCCATCCTCGTGAAACTTGTCAATAGGAAATCTAAAATGGCACTGCTGAAACAGGGAAAGAAGCTGAAGGGTAAAAATGTGTAAATGAATGATCACCTCATAAAACGTAATGCTGAAATCGCCAAGAAAGCACACGACTTGAGAAAGCAGGGACAAATTCAGGGAACTTTGAGCGCCAACTGTATAATCTACTTCATGCTGAATGGCAGTTCAGAAGCAGGAGTACTTGTTGTCAAAGACATCAAGGACCTGGACAAATATTAAAGTTGACACTGATTTGACAACAACAATGATAATGGAGTCTGATGGAAAACAAACACCTACATTCAACACTAACACTACTATGTTCCAAGGGACCACTAAACAGGAAGACCTGGATTCAGGAGTGCATCCACCTACACTTGTAGATATTACTGAAACAACATCAAAGCTCGTTGAACAAGAAAATATGGAACTGAAAAACTTCTGCAACAAAGACCATCAAAGCCAGGATTTGGAGAATGATATGGATCCAGATCTTGAGGTGTTGCCTGACACGAAGACAAATTATTTTGTCTTCCAGGGTTTTATTTACTTAAATACTTAATTATAAGGCACAGACAGCATGCAGACCTATGATTTTTTTCAAAAATGATTAGTGTTGCGATATACTGTATGATGCAAATATTATTTGTTTTTAGTTAAAGAATATAACTTAAGAACCCCAGCTTTAAAGGTGATAATACATTATTAATTTCAACAGCAGAAGCGTGTATGCAATCACTTTTTGGAACAATTCAACAAACCCTTTAAAGTGTTTGCTGTCATAACAACATGGATTGATGGTTTTAAAAAAAAGGAATAGATTTTGATCTGGAAAGGTATGAACTAAACTACATTAATAGAACCAACACATACGGAGGAGGAGTAGCTGTGTACCAGTGACGTGCAGTCAGGGGAGGCAGGTGAGGCGGGGCCTCACGTGCCATCATGGAAAGAAAAAAAATGTAAAAAGAAAAAAAAATTATTAAATTGTTATATGTATCCAGTGATTATACTATGAAGTTATTTTCCATTTAACTTCAACAGTTTTAGATTATTTCTATTCAAAATCGCTGAATTTTCACATTTGTCGTTCAAATACTGAGAAGAGACTTGTTGTGATCAGCAGCCAGTTGAGGCACGTCACTGCGTTGAGCCTCACCATGGATTGCGGACTCCGCTAACTGCTGGCCTGCTGTGCAGAGAGACCGTATTGCTATATGAATTATATTATACATTTCCATAGTTTAGTTAGCTGAGGTATATAATGTACAGTGTATTTTGTCAACAACTGTATGTGTGTAACGTAATTCTTGTGCTGAGCAATCATAAAACGGCTGCAAAGACACACTGGCTGAGGCTCGCAGTAATCCCGCCTCCTGGTGGTAGAGAATGCACCCCCGCCGTAGAATGCACCCCCTGATGGGAGTGTTATATCAACTAAAGCCCACACTTAAACTTTCCACGTACAAGATTGAATCTATTTAAAAAAGTTATTTAATAAAAAGCCAAAAAGTGCAAAAACAATAATGTTCGTGTTGGAGGAGTTGTGAATGATTGCTGGGCCACAACATTAGGTGCACCTGCAGACTGCAGCACAAATTTCATATTTCAGTCATTCACAAGTCCTCCAACATAAAAATTATTGTTTTTGCACTTTTTGGCTTCTTATTAAATAACTTTTTTAAAAACGTAGATTCAATCTTGCACGTGGAAAGTTTAAGTGTGGGCTTTAGTTGATATAACACTCCCGTCAGGAGGTGCATTCTACGGCGGGGGTGCATTATCCAGCACAACAGCGACGCATGAACTTCATTTATAAGTAAAGGTAAGACCATAATAAAGTTTTTTTTATTAAATGTGCTTTTTTGTGTGCTACAGTTTGTATGTGTAAAGTTAAAGTTAAGTTAAAGTACCAATGATTGTCACACACACACTAGGTGTAATGTAATGTGTCCTCTGCATTTGACCCATCCCCTTGTTCACCCCCTGGGAGGTGAGGAGAGCAGTGGGAAGCAGCGGCGCCGCGCCCGGGAATCATTTTTGGTGATTTAACCCCCAATTCCAACCCTTGATGCTGAGTGCCAAGCAGGGAAGAATGCTGGTATGAGCTTTTAAACACAACCCGTTGACTGCTGCCAATCTAATGGTGAATAAGATACTCTTTAGGGTTCATATGTTTGTAAATTTGACTGTGATTAAGTCAGTGCCTCACCAGCCATGAACCTCACCGCACGTCACTGCTGTGTACGTGGTGAAGAACCTGAACTACAAAGTGGTAAAAAAAAAAACCATGTAATTTGCTATTGATAATATCTTAGAATGCATATCCATTGAAATATGTCATGAAAAAAACTAAAACATATTAATTAGTTGTATGTATAGATCACCTAAGTCAAGTACTGAAACATTTGAAGACTGGATTAAGGCAAATTGTACTGATATCAGTCAAAAAGTAACATTATTCTGTGGTGATTTTAATGTTGACCTATACAACCTTAATAAGCAAAGGTCCATTGACTATATTGATACAATGTATAGCAGCAGTTTATATCCCGAACTCGCAAAGCCAAGCAGAATCACAGGACATTGTGACACGCTTATTGACAATACATTTACCAATGATATTGATAATAATACTACAAGTGACAAAGAGCAGCTCGAAGACTTCTATGGAAATACAAGAACCGAGACTCAGATTTCCCTCGCCCGGACGCGGGTCACCGGGGCCCCCCTCTGGAGCCAGGCCCGGAGTTGTGGCACGACGGCGAGCGCCTGGTGGCCGGGCCTGTCCCCATGGGGCCCGGCCGGGCACAGACCGAAGAGGCAACGTGGGTCCCCCGTCCAATGGGCTCACCACCCATAGCAGGGGCCATAGAGGTCGGGTGCAATGTGAGCTGGGCGGCAGCCGAAGGCAGGGCACTTGGCGGTCCGATCCTCGGCTACAGAAGCTAGCTCTTGGGACGTGGAACGTCACCTCGCTGGGGGGGAAGGAGCCTGAGCTAGTGCGCGAGGTGGAGAAGTTCCGGCTAGACATAGTCGGACTCACTTCGACGCACAGCAAGGGCTCTGGAACCAGTTCTCTCGAGAGGGGATGGACTCTCTTCCACTCTGGCGTTGCCGGCAGTGAGAGGCGACGGGCTGGGGTGGAAATTCTTGTTGCCCCCCGGCTCAGAACCTGCATGTTGGAGTTCAACCCGGTGGACGAGAGGGTAGCTTCCCTCCGCCTTCGGGTGGGGGGACGGGTCCTGACTGTTGTTTGCGCTTACGCGCCAAACAGCAGCTCAGAGTACCCACCCTTTTTGGATTCACTCGAGGGAGTACTTGAGGGTGCTCCCCCGGGTGATTCCCTCGTTCTACTGGGGGACTTCAACGCTCATATTGGCAACGACAGTGAAACCTGGAGAGGCGTGATTGGTAAGAATGGCCGCCCGGATCTGAACCCGAGTGGTGTGTTGTTATTGGACTTTTGTGCCCATCACGGATTGTCCATAACGAACACCATGTTCAAGCATAAGGGTGTCCATATGTGCACTTGGCACCAGGACACCCTGGGCCGCAGATCCATGATCGACTTTGTAGTTGTGTCATCGGATTTGCGGCCTCATGTTTTGGACACTCGGGTGAAGAGAGGGGCGGAGCTTTCTACCGATCACCACCTGGTGGTGAGTTGGCTGCGATGGTGGGGGAGGATGCCGGACAGACCTGGCAGGCCCAAACGCATTGTGAGGGTTTGCTGGGAACGTCTGGCAGAGTCTCCTGTCAGAGAGAGTTTCAATTCCCACCTCCGGAAGAACTTTGAACATGTCGCGAGGGAGGTGCTGGACATTGAGTCCGAGTGGACCATGTTCCGCACCTCTATTGTCGAGGCGGCTGATTGGAGCTGTGGCCGCAAAGTAGTTGGTGCCTGTCGTGGCGATAATCCTAGAACCCGTTGGTGGACACCGGCGGTGAGGGATGCCGTCAAGCTGAAGAAGGAGTCCTATCGGGTTCTTTTGGCTCATAGGACTCCTGAGGCAGCGGACAGGTACCGACAAGCCAAGCGGTGTGCGGCTTCAGCGGTCGCGGAGGCAAAAACTCGGACATGGGAGGAGTTCGGGGAAGCCATGGAAAACGACTTCCGGACGGCTTCGAAGCGATTCTGGACCACCATCCGCCGCCTCAGGAAGGGGAAGCAGTGCACTATCAACACCGTGTATAGTGAGGATGGTGTTCTGCTGACCTCGACTGCGGATGTTGTGGATCGGTGGAGGAAATACTTCCAAGACCTCCTCAATCCCACCAACACGTCTTCCTATGAGGAAGCAGTGCCTGGGGAATCTGTGGTGGGCTCTCCTATTTCTGGGGCTGAGGTTGCTGAGGTAGTTAAAAAGCTCCTCGGTGGCAGGGCCCCGGGGGTGGATGAGACCCGCCCGGAGTTCCTTAAGGCTCTGGATGCTGTGGGGCTGTCTTGGTTGACAAGACTCTGCAGCATCGCGTGGACATCGGGGGCGGTACCTCTGGATTGGCAGACCGGGGTGGTGGTTCCTCTCTTTAAAAAGGGGAACCGGAGGGTGTGTTCTAACTATCGGGGGATCACACTCCTCAGCCTTCCCGGTAAGGTCTATTCAGGTATACTGGAGAGGAGGCTACGCCGGATAGTCGAACCTCGGATTCAGGAGGAACAGTGTGGTTTTCGTCCTGGTCGTGGAACTGTGGACCAGCTCTATACTCTCGGCAGGGTCCTTGAGGGTGCATGGGAGTTTGCCCAACCAGTCTACATGTGCTTTGTGGACTTGGAAAAGGCATTCGACCGTGTCCCTCGGGAAGTCCTGTGGGGAGTGCTCAGAGAGTATGGGGTATCGGACTGTCTGATTGTGGCGGTCCGCTCCCTGTATGATCAGTGTCAGAGCTTGGTCCGCATTGCCGGCAGTAAGTCGGACACGTTTCCAGTGAGGGTTGGACTCCGCCAAGGCTGCCCTTTGTCACCGATTCTGTTCATAACTTTTATGGACAGAATTTCTAGGCGCAGTCAAGGCGTTGAGGGGATCCGGTTTGGTGGCTGCGGGATTAGGTCTCTGCTTTTTGCAGATGATGTGGTCCTGATGGCTTCATCTGGCCAGGATCTTCAGCTCTCACTGGATCGGTTCGCAGCTGAGTGTGAAGCGATTGGGATGAGAATCAGCACCTCCAAGTCTGAGTCCATGGTTCTCGCCAGGAAAAGGGTGGAGTGCCATCTCCGGGTTGGGGAGGAGATCTTGCCCCAAGTGGAGGAGTTCAAGTACCTCGGAGTCTTGTTCACGAGTGAGGGAAGAGTGGTTCGTGAGATCGACAGGCGGATCGGTGCGGCGTCTTCAGTAATGCGGGCGCTGTATCGGTCCGTTGTGGGAAGAAGGAGCTGAGCCGCAAGGCAAAGCTCTCAATTTACCGGTCGATCTACGTTCCCATCCTCACCTATGGTCATGAGCTTTGGGTTATGACCGAAAGGACAAGATCACGGGTACAAGCGGCCGAAATGAGTTTCCTCCGCCGGGTGGCGGGTCTCTCCCTTAGAGATAGGGTGAGAAGCTCTGTCATCCGGGAGGAGCTCAAAGTAAAGCCACTGCTCCTCCACATCGAGAGGAGCCAGATGAGGTGGTTCGGGCATCTGGTCAGGATGCCACCCGAACGCCTCCCTAGGGAGGTGTTTAGGGCACGTCCGACCGGTAGGAGGCCACGGGGGAGACCCAGGACACGTTGGGAAGACTACGTCTCCCGGCTGGCCTGGGAACGCCTCGGGATCCCCCGGGAAGAGCTAGACGAAGTGGCTGGGGAGAGGGAAGTCTGGGCTTCCCTGCTTAGGCTGCTGCCCCCGCGACCCGACCTCGGATAAGCGGAAGAAGATGGATGGATGGATGGACTACAAGTGATTTAATTATAACCGACATCAGTGATCATCTGCCAGTTTTTAAATACTCTCCACCAAAAACAACAATTACTAACAAACAACCACACCATAACTGATTGTGTCAAAATAAATAACATAAATAGCAAATAGCAAGTTTTGCAAAATGTGAGAACCCTAGTGTTAGTCATACCTCTCTTCTTCCCTGTACATTGTAAATACCATCTGTTTGTACCACTGTTTGAATTTGCTCATGGTTGAACATTGTCTGAGTTCCTCTGCTCGACTGTTCCACAGTTTCACTCCACATATAGAAATGCAAAACGTTTTTAAAGTCGAGCGTGCATACAGATGTTTCAGATTGAGTTTCCCTCTCAGATCATATCCCCCTTCTATGTGATAAAAAAAAAACTACAATATTTACCGGTAGTATGTTGTTTATTGCCTTGTACATAATTTGTGTTGTTTGAAAGTGTACCAGATCAGTGAGTTTCAGTATTTCTGATTTTGAGAAAAAGGGGTTTGTGGGCTCTCTGTAAATTATCCTGATTGCGTTTTTGCAGAATCCACAGTGGTTGTAGTGTAGATTTATAAGTATTGCCCCAAATCTCTGCGCAGTAACTCAAGTACGGTAAGATCAGTGAATTGTAAAGAATATGGAGTGATTTGTGGTCAAGGAAGTGTTTTGCCTTCCTTAGTACTGACACAGTACTGAGGCTTGACAATTTGCTCTGAACATGCTTTATGTGAGGTTTCCATGTTATTTTTTCATTCATAATTACATCCAGGAATTTATTTTCATGTACCCATGTAATGTCAACACCATTTACCTGCATTATTGGTTGAGTGTTCATTTTACAGTTCCCAAATAACATTAATTTGGTTTTGTTTAAAGGCCTACTGAAACCCACTACTACCGACCACGCAGTCTGATAGTTTATATATCAATGATGAAATCTTAACATTGCAACACATGCCAATATGGCCGGGTTAACTTATAAAGTGCAATTTTAAATTTCCCGGGAAACTTCCGGCTGAAAATGTCTAGGTATGATGACGTTTGCGCGTGTCGTCAAGGGTTGAAGCGGAAGTATTGAGACACCATTGTATCCCAATACAAACAGCTCTGTTTTCTTTGCAAAATTCCACTGTATTCTGGACATCTGTGTTGGTGAATCTTTTACAATTTGTTCAATTAACAATGGAGACTGCAGAGAAGAAAGCTGCAGGTGGGATCTGTGTATTAGCGGCTGGCTACAGCAACACAACCAGGAGGACTTTGAGTTGGATAGCAGACGCGCTACCGTGAGTACAGCTTTGGCTTCCAAACATTTGATCGCTTGCCCGTACGTGCGTGGCGCTATGTGCATGTCACGTACGTAACTTTGGGGAAATATATGTTTCTTTTCTGATGGCGGCCGGGGTGTCGTCGAAAGCTACAACGCCCGCCGCTGTCCTCACCTTGACTTCCTCAGTCTCCGGGCCGCCGACCGCACCAATCATCGTGGTGAAGTCCTTCGTCGCGCCGTCGATCGCTGGAACGCAGGTGAGCACGGGTCGTGATGAGCAGATGAGAGCTGGCATAGTTGGAGAGCTAATGTTTTTAGCATAGCTCTGTCGAGGTCCCGTAGCTAAGTTAGCTTCAATGGCATTGTTAGCAACAGCATTGCTAGGCTTCGCCAGGCGGTACAGCATTAACCGTGTGGTTACAGGTCCAGGGTTTCGTAGTATTGTTGATCTTCTGTCTATCCTTCCAGTCAGGGGCTTATTTCTTCTGTTTCTATATGCAGTTAAGCCCGATGCTATCACATTAGCTCCGTAGATAAAGTGCTTCGCCGATGTATTGCCGTGGAGATAAAAGTCACTGAATGTGCATTTTGCGTTCTTGACTCTCATTTTCAAGAGGATATAGTATCCGAGGTGGTTTAAAATACAAATCCGTGATCCACAATAGAAAAAGGAGAAAGTGTGGAATCCAATGAGACCTTGTACCTAAGTTACGGTCAGAGGGAAAAAAAGATACGTCCTGCACTGCACTCTAGTCCTTCACTCTCATGTTCCTCATCCACAAATCTTTCATCCTGGCTCAAATTAATGGGGTAATCGTCGCTTTCTCGGTCCGAATCGCTCTCGCTGCTGGTGTAAACAATGTGCAAATGTGAGGAGCCCTTCAACCTGTGACGTCACGCTACTTCCGGTACAGGCAAGGCTTTTTTATCAGCGACCAAAACTTTATCGTCGATGTTCTCTACTAAATCCTTTCAGCAAAAATATGGCAATATCGCGAAATGGTCAAGTATGACACATAGAATGGATCTGCTATCCCCGTTTGAATAAGAAAATATCATTTCAGTAGGCCTTTAAATTAAGAGATATTTTGTTTCTATCAAACCATCTCTTTAATTTACACATTTCCTCAGTGATACATAGAGAATACACAGAATATATTATACAGAACATTTATAACACAAAGATCTACAGAAGCAGAAAATAAGTACAAAACGTATAAAAACAAGCTAACTAGCATACTACAACCATGTAGAAAATAATATTACAGTCAACTATTAGACAGGAACAAAAACAATATGAATGCAACATGGAGCATCCTAAATAGCATTTTAAAAAATTGCACTAAGAGGGATTACCCCCATTACTTCTCAGATGGAACCATAAATAATGACAATATGTAGGGCAGACCTCGGCATTCTGCGGCCCGCGGGCCACATCCGGCCCTTTGTGCGTCCCTGTCCGGCCCGCCTGAGGCCAATCATAAATTACAAAAAAAATTTTTTTTAAAGTATCTATGTCGAGTGTGCAATACAACGGTGCTGCTTTTGTTTTGAAAAGCGTTATTTGTATTACTTCCGTGTGGACGTATGCGCGTGCGTGATTGTGAGTGAATGTGAACAGCTGCAATCACAAATTACAAAATAAAGTTGAAAAAACATCTATGTCATGCGCGCAATACAACTGTGCTGCTTTTATTTTGAAAAGTGTTATTTATGGGCGTATGTCCGTGCGTAACCTGTGAGTGAAGGTGCACAGCGACAAGTGATGCACAGTTTACACCCGTGACGCTAAAAAGAGAAAAGTTGATGACGAATGCCGTGTTTTCAACAAGACATGGACGGCCAAGCAACGTTCCCTCTAAGGTGCGCGCCTGCGCAATTGCGCACTGCTCATGCGTCCTCTGCGCACAGCAAATATATGCCGCGCACCAAATCAAACCCATCTGAATTCTAAACAAAATAAACACATTTATTCTGTGTAATTTTGCAATGCAACTCTGAGTGACAGTGACCACAAGCGGCCCTAACGGTGTTCGTCAACACCGTTCAATTGAATACCGTTCAATTATTGTAACGTCTATCGAGATGCTTCGAGGCCAGGAATTATATCGATCACTTTATTGAGCAAAACTGTTTATATTCGGCCATAACCACACCAAAAACATGAGTAAAACACTTCTATCTCGAAAAACTAGTCATTTTCTGCCGTACAAACCAGGCCAAAACCAACTTGTCATCTGTCACCAACACGCATACCACTAAACCACTGGTGCGTTTATGGCCACACAAAAAGTCGGACAACTCAAACACCACACAAAGTTACACTATGACTCCTCAATCATACGTGTGCTTATTTTACTGTCATTTATTATTAATGTTAATTTATTTATATTAATCATGGAATGTTGTTACTAGAGAAAGTTACAGGAATGCACACTTCATCCTAAGCTTACATTTCATTGTGCAACATGAGGATGTTTAGGGGGAACTAAATGTGATCTCGGGACGGAGTGGCGAAGTTGGTAGAGTGGCTGTGCCAGCAATCGGAGTGTTGCTGGTTACTGGGGTTCAATTCCCACCTTCTACCTTCCTACTCACGTCCGTTGTGTCCTTGGGCAAGACACTTCACCCTTTGCCTCTGATGGCTGCTGGTTAGCGCCTTGCATGGCAGCTCCCGCCATCAGTGTGTGAATGGGAAAATGTGGAAATAGTGTCAAAGCGCTTTGAGTACCTTGAAGGTAGAAAAGCGCTATACAAGTATAACCCATTTATCATTTATCTCTGAAAGGGGTACAAATGATTTCCAAAGCAGTACTTTTGGTATAAAGTTAAGTTAGGTTAAATGAAAGTATTATTATTATTATTATTATTTATCTTACGGTACATATCAAAAATAATTTTGAGCAAAATCCAGCAGTGTTCGGGTTGCTCATCCGGCCCCCGGTAAAAATTAATTGCCCACCCCTGATGTAGGGAGTAGTTGAAAGCTTCAATAGTTACTTTGTAAATATTGGACGAAAACTGGAGGAAAGGATTCCAGACCCAGTTTTAATTGAGGACTTGATTGACACTATGGATAGAAATCCCAAATAAATGTTAAAGATTAAAGATTAAAGTACCAATGATTGTCACACACACACTAGATGTGGTGAAATTTGTCCTCTGCATTTGACCCATCCCCTTGGGGAGCAGTGGGCAGCAGCGGCGCCGCGCCCGGGGGGTTCATCATGAACGTGAAACAAGAGGAATTAGTTAAAATCGTGAAAAAAAGTGAATACAAGACTTTAACTGATTGTATTGCAATTGATGCAATACAATCGTGCCGTGATTTTACCAGTCCGGCCCATTTAGGAGTAGATTTTTCTCCATGTGGCCCCCGATCTAAAATGAGTTTGACACCCGTGTTCTAAGGTGCGCGCCTGCGCAATTGCGCACAGAATCAAATCCCATCTAAACCATAAACAAAATAAACAGATAAAAAAATGTTCTGTATGACTTTGCAGCGCAACTGTGAGTAACAGGTGACGGCAGGTGGCCACAACAGAGAAAAAAATGTTCGTCAACACTGTTAAATTATTACGTCTGTAGAGACGCTTTAAAGAGGGCAGGAAATCCATCCATCACTTTATTGAGCAAAAGTTTTTGTCGGCCGTAACCACAACAAAAACATAGTACAAAAAAACTTCTATCTGCCGTACAAACCAGGCTTAAACGAACTCTTTGTCATCTGTCATATCGACAGCAGCAGTTCTCTCTCTCTCTTGCACCAACACACGCACTCACTGCACTTCGCCACTGATGCATTTATGGCCACACAAAAAGTCGGATAACTCCAACACCAAACAAAGTGTCAATACCAGATTGTTACTGTATGACTCCCCAAACAGATGTGCTTATTCTACTGTCATTTATTAAGAATGTTAATTTTTCATATGATTATTAATCACGTAATGCTGTTACTAGATTGCAGAAATGCTAATAAAAAGATGTATTAAGTGCAACTCAATGTGATCTCAGAAAGGCGTACAAATTATTTTCAAAGCTGGACACCCACCTAGACATAAAACACTATAGCACACAGCTCATAAAAACAAGATTGTGTTTGTTATATTCAATTAAGTGGGCTAAATCACTTATATTAGAAAAAAAGAAATGAAAATGACGGCGTCACGGCGCATGCGCAATCCCGCATTTCATCTGCTGCAAGCGCAGCCGGCACCACCCCTAGAAACGCGCCAGGACACGCCCCTGTTCCTTTTCCTGCATCGCAACCACACAATCTGCAATCTGCGCACCTGGGTCGGATGAGGACACACTGAATAAAGACCAGCGGACCTAAAGATCCAGTGCCGGAACGTAGTTCACTCCCCGTAGTAAGCATCTCGTCTCTGGCTTTCCTCCGCATACTTTCTCTCTCTGTGCTTTCCCTGTGCCCGTGTCTTATGTCCTCTGTGTTCCCCGCAGTGTTCCCTCTGTTTCCTGTGATCGAGCTGTGTGCCTCGACTTCCCACCGGATTCTGGACTGCTTCCCTCAATCCTTGACCCCCGCTTGGATACGGACCTCGTCGCCTCTCTCCAGCCCCCGACCTTTTGCTTGACCACGGACTGTCCTCTTGCCTTGCCTCTCTGGTCTGCCGAAGGATTCATCCAACACGCACGTACAACAACCTCAGGTAACATTCACATTGTTAATTATTCACATCGTCTTGCACCATTCACATAGAGTAGCATAATTCACATAGAGTAGCATAATTGGGACGACGTGGCGAAGTTGGTAGAGTGGCCAGGTCAGCAATCGGAGGGCTGCTGGTTACTGGGGTTAAATCCCCACCTTCTACCATCCTAGTCACGTCCGTTGTGTCCTTGGGCAAGACACTTCACCCTTGCTCCTGATGGCTGCTGGTTAGCGCCTTGCATGGCAGCTCCCGCCATCAGTGTGTGAATGTGTGTGTGAATGAGTGAATGTGGAAATACTGTCAAAGCGCTTTGAGTACCTTGAAGGTAGAAAAGCGCTATACAAGTATAACCCATTTATCATTTATATACACACCCCAACTCATAATCAGTATCAATAAACCTATTGAACTGCCGTTGTGTCGTCTCCTTCCTCTGCCATACGTAACAGACGGCTGTCATTTGATTATTAAAATAAAACATTTAACTTGTTAACACCTGTTCTACTGACACACTGATTATATAGTCCTTACAGTAGGCTTTAGACTTTTAAAAGTGTACCTACTCGAATTTCATACACCGTCATAATAATTATGAATCAACTAAATAAAGCTTAACAACTATCTGGTCAAATTGAATCAGCTGTTTGGAAGAAAAAGGATAAGCACCCTGAGTTTGACGACCCTTTCAGGGATAAAAGGGTTTCATTATCATAAGGGTGCATGACCATAAATACCCTTTTGTTTTGCAAGATTCTACAGTAATATAATGATCCCAGCACTCCTGCATACAGTGGCTCAGCTGCAAGTGTTACTGTTTGAAGTTCTCTTCCACATGGACTCTTAAATGGAAAAGATGGACCCGAAAAATAAATATTTAAAAACAGAGTTCTATAATGTAATGTCAAATAGTTCCGTGAATTAAAGCTGTGAGTACTTGACATTATGGTTACCCCGGCTAATCATTTTACAATCAGAATCAATGAGGTGACATTTAATGAGGGTTGTAAAATAATGTGAAAGTGATTGATGTGTTCATTCCAACCATTTCACCACATTTCACAAGGCTGGAAATCATGGGACAATAATATAATTGATATCCATCTGTACAGATTACATTCAGGAATTACAACATGGATTCTTATGTCTTAATGTTCAGTTCAAAAAATGGTAATTCGAATAATACACAAAGCGTGCTACTATGAACCTACCAATCCATTTTTCATAAGGTCTAATGTGTCAAAATGTTCAGATATTGTGTTTTTAAAAACAATGGCAATTGTGTTTCAAGTAAAGAACAACAGCCTTCCAGCTTTTATTTTTAGGTTATTTAAATTAAGAGGAGAAAACTATAATTTACGGGGGATATTGATTTTTGAAATATGTAAAGTAAGAACGAATATAAAATACAAATGCATTTCAGTTTTAGGAGTTAAATGGTGGAACAAGCTCAGTGCTAAGTTGCAGACATGTAGTTCTTTGTTAAGGTTTAAGAAAGCCTTGAAAGGTGAAATAATGGAAACTTATAAAATATAGCAACGGTTACTTTCATCCCATTGATTTTTTGAACGTTGATGTTCCAGGCAATCTAATTTTCAGTGAATGTATAGGATAGGCAAATATAAACCGTGGCTTAAGCCTATTCCTTTTTCGGTCATTCTTGTTCTTTGTGTGTGTGTGTGTGTGTGTGTGTGTGTGTGTGTGTGTGTGTGTGTGTGTGTGTGTGTGTGTGTGTGTGTGTGTGTGTGTATGTGTATGATGGTTAAAATGTATAATATGTGCTGTTGAATTGATCACACAAAATGGGGGATTATATGACCGAAATCAACTCATTTCACTCACACACTTAATGTAAAGCACACACTTGCATGTTGTGCACCTTAAATGTTCTACTTTCTTTCCGACCATTTTTTGTGTGTTGCTTGAAACAATAAAAATGTCTCATGTTAAATGATGTTCAACTTTTTCATATTGTTGTGAGAAATGGGACTTACAAAATGTACATTACCAGCCGTAAAAACAAGTGCGCATGCATCCTTTTTTTTGTGCGTCTCTTTGTGCGTCTTGTTGTGTTTATAAATCTGTCGAACGCGCTCTTTCATCCCCACCGGCAATTACTGCAACATTGTGGACTGTGTCAATGACACAAAATGATGAATTAAGTGACCAGATGACAGTCAGTGTCTAAATCAGTCAATCAGTCAATAAGCCACCTCTGGGAGAGGCGATATACATCTTCCGACTGACAGTTGATTTATTCACTGATCACCATCCTCACCTTCCCTGTGGGATAATGTGTTTACTTTCCTTGGATTGACATGTAGAAAACATTGGTGACTACAAACTCCCTATGGGGCCATTTGGAAATTAACACTTTTTTATACGTTTGTCGATTTTATCCTCGCTTCTTTTGGCATGAAAAAAATGATGTGAAAAAGCAATAGTAAAAAATCAGAGGACAAGGTCAGAGTATCTTTTAAGTAGTACGTTACTATTCTGCATGCTCTTGAAAAGGACTTATTTAGCTTAATTTATAATGATTGATTTAGATTCAACAAAGTTTAGGCTAAAACCTCAATCAACATACATATTTGCACCACTGCCTGCATCAGGGCTTTTCAACTCAATAGTTCTAGGGGCCATATTTTCAGAAAGCTAAGGACCAAGGGGCTGGACTTCTTCTTTTACTATTTTTCTTACTATGAAAAGCAGCATCCTTTGCCAAGATGTATTTTTTTTGTCAGATTAAAGCCCAATTTAAGAACTTTCAGTTTTGGTTGATTTTGGCTTCTCCAGTGGACCAAAGTGGTAGTGTTTTGCCAGAAGAAGACCACATTTCCCATATAACTAGCGCTCATAGTGTCATACTGATAAGATGTCAGCTGTAATATTGGCACAAATATTACGTGTCTAATAGCTATGCTGATGTTAAACAGCAGACACTATCAAGAAATGATCTTGGATTACGCTACAAACATGACGCTACTACCAAAAATGCATGGGAGCGGATGCAGATCCGAAGGAGAGAAAGACTGGCAGCAGATTTTTTTTGAAGGAAGTCGTAGTGAAACTATCAAGCTGGTGGCTGTTTATTGGTGCCACACAAATTTCCGATTGCTAACATTAGCATTAGCATTTTGATTTGAGCATCGAAAGTCATTTACTAGTCCAGCATTGGTCTGAAAATCCTTGCCTTTGAGCTCATGCTATCGGGTAAAATTTGACGCAGGGTTTATCCTGACTGTGCGGGTAAGCTTTGTTTTTCTTTTTTTGTCTCTTCAGACAAAACTTTTTGTTTCTTTGGTTGTTTTGGAGCTTTGGCCGTGAAAGGACTAATTGCACATAAGCGTTCATCTTCTTCTTCTTTTTTGTTTTCTGGCGGCACTTAGGCGTTTGCATAGACGTCCGTCTTTTTAACGAATGGGGAAGGGAGGAGTGGCGTATGCGTTAAATCAAGCGAGTACATTTGTAGTTTTTGTGTGGCAGGGTTCCTGCTACCCTCCTCAAAGTTGCTTAGTGCCAGTGAGAGCAATACAGACCCTTAGGCCATGATAGAGGTGTCATTCAACTAGTTGTAAGTCGATGTATCAGACCAAAATGTATGAAAATATTTTATGAAGGTTGAAAAGTTAGTTAGTTCTGCTTGAACATATGTAGGAGAAAAATGTCCTTATGAAAACACAAGTGTCCACTACAGAGGATGCTTCTCAGGAGGTTAAAATATAAATGCAAGGTTCTGCCATACGTAAGAAGTATTGCCTCACCTAATGGCTGGTCATTAATTAAATGGTCCAATGCGTCCAGATAGCTCATTTCCCATAATGTCAACTAGTTTTTGATTAATGGGTAAATAACCAACTATACTTGAAACACCCCCTTTCCATCACCAGTCTTGATATGGCGCCCCCACTTGGTGTGACGCCATCTACAGAATTAAAGCCCATTTCTCCGCATAGACCAGGGGTGGGCAATTAATTTTCACCGGGGGCCGCATAAGCAACCCGAGCACTGCTGGAGAGCCACACGACAATATTTCAATTCAATTTTGCTCAATATTATTTTTGATATACCGTAAGATAAATAATAATGATGATAATAATAATAATAATTAATAATAATAATAATAATTTAATTTAACCTAACTTAACTTTATACAAATGCAGATTGCTTTTGATGGTCACTTTATCCTGCATTATCCAACATTTTTCCCCATCATGTTTGGACAACCATCTGTTGTTAAAAATAGTTTTTAATCATATTCATTTTATATTGTTTTTTATATTGGTTTTATATGTAATTGTTTTTTCTTTTTATTCAGTCATTGGTGGAGCTAAGGATAATATTTGAATATTGTTTTTAATATTGTTGTGCAGCACTTTGGAAACATTTTGTTGTTTAAATGTGCTATATAAATAAAGTGGATTGGATTGTCACACCAGCCAGCTTGTCCCATTTCAGTCCTAACATGTCCAAACACGCATTTACCTATGTGAACAAGTCATTACCTGTGGTTGTCTCTTTAATTGACTGTTTGGCTGCCAGCTACTCCGTGATTTGAAAGTCTGCAGTTATCCCACGTAAGAAGAAGAGCAGCTGGAGGTGTCACGTACATCACAGCTCTCATCCAAAGTTAGCGAACAACAGTCCATGTCTCCGGGCATATCAGTGCAACAGAGTCCAATAAGCACTCCTTAATAAACTCTCCATCAGAAAACGCCTTACTTTTTCTGGCGCT
Organism: Entelurus aequoreus; assembly: GCF_033978785.1. Taxonomy (NCBI): domain Eukaryota; kingdom Metazoa; phylum Chordata; class Actinopteri; order Syngnathiformes; family Syngnathidae; genus Entelurus; species Entelurus aequoreus. The sequence goes on from NC_084733.1 coordinate 36,310,288, forward strand.
TTTGTGAGAAATGACGAAACTTGTCCTGACGGCTGCATCTCTGGGGGTGTGAAATATGGCACAAAGTCCTTGTTGGGTTTGCAGTTTTACCATCAACGCATCAGCCTCCCTTGCGCGCGCTTCATCAGACACATTCCGGTATTTTCCCTCGTGTTTCTTCGTGTAGTGGCGATTAAAATGATATTCTTTAAACACAGCAAGCTGTGTACCACACATTAAGCACACGGCTTTACCATTAATTTATGTAAAGAAATACTTGTCAGTACAAAACACGCCATTCATCATCAACTTTTCTTTTTTTAGCGTCTCATCACTTGTCTCCATGCACCTTCACTCACAGGTTCCCCCCGGACATACGGCATAAATAACACATTTCAAAATAAAAGCAGCACAGTTGTATTGCGCGCACGACATAGATGTTTTTTAAATGTATTTTGTAATTTGTTATTGCGCCGTTCAATTCACTCACAATCGCACACGCGCATACGTCCACACGGAAGTAATACAAATAACGCTTTTCAAAACAAAAGCAGCACCGTTGTATTGCACACTCGACATAGATACTTTTTGAAATTTATTTTGTAATTTATGATTGGCGTCACGCGGGCCGGACAGGGATGCGCAAAGGGCCGGATGCGGCCCGCGGGCCGTACAATGCCCAGGTCTGACATAGACAGTGTGGATAAAGGAATATAAAACACTTATTTTCACCACTTAATTGCATGTTTGTTTCACTCTGGTCCATGATTACTTCAAAACTGATATGGTTAACATTATGAGCAAAAAATATACACTATATTGCCAAAAGTATTTGGCAACCCATCCTAATGATCAGAATCAGGTGTCCTAATCACCACAGGTGTATAAAATCAAGCATAAGGCATTGGAGACGGTTTCTACAAACATTTGTGAAAGAATGGGCCGCTCTCAAGAGCTCAGTGATTTCCAGCGTGGAACTGTCATAGGATGCCTTTTGCAACAAATCCAGTCGTGCAATTTCCTTACTCCTAAATATTCCAAAGTCAACTGTCGGCTTTATTATAAGAAAATGGAAGAGTTTGGGAACAACAGCAACTCAGTCACAAAGTGGTAGGCCACGTAAACTGACAGAGAGGGGTCAGCGGATGCTGAAGCGCATAGTGCAAAGAGGTCGCCGACTTTCTGCACAGTCAGTTGCTACAGAGCTCCAAACTTCATGTGACCTTCCAATTAGCCCACGTACAGTACGTAGAGAGCTTCATGGAATGGGTTTCCATGGCCAAGCAGCTGCATCTAAGGCAAACATCACCAAGTCCAATGCAAAGCGTCGGACGCAGTGTAAAGCACTGGACTCAAGAGCAGTAGAGACGTGTTTCTCGGAGTGATGAATAACGCTTTTCCATATGGCAATCTGATGGACGAGTCTGGGTTTAGAGGTTGCCAGGAGAACGGTACATTTCAGACTGCATTGTGCAGAGTGTGAAATTTGGTGGAAGAGAAATTATGGTGTGGGGTTGTTTTTCAAGAATTGGGCTTGGCCCCCTTAGTTCCAGTGAAAGGAACTTTGAATGCTCCAGGATACCAAAACCTTTTGGACAATTCCATGCTCCCAACCTTATGGAAACAGTTTGGAGCGGGCCCCTTCCTCTTCCAACATCCATAAAGACATAGACGACAGAGTCTGATGTGGATGAACTTGACTGGCCTGCACAGAGTCCTGACCTGAACCTGATAGAACACCTTTGGGATGAATTAGAAAGGAGACTGAGAGCCAGGCCTTCTCGACCAACATCAGCGTGTGACCTCACCAATGCGCTTTTGGAAGAATGGTCGAAAATTCCTATAAACACACTCTGCAACCTTGTGGACAGCCTTCCCAGAAGAGTTGAAGCTGTAATAGCTGCAAAAGGTGGACCGAAATCATATTGAACCCTATGGGTTAGGAATGGGATGGCACTTCAAGTTCATACGTGAGTCAAGGCAGGTGGCCAAATACTTTTGGCAATATAGTGTATATATAAAAGATTTGGCATTTCTCGACTTCCCTGTTCTTCCATCTCCTTTTGCATGGACAGCCTGGCCTGTGTTTCCTCATGCTCTTTCAGCAATTCTTTAAGTATCTTGAAAGAAAAACATCAGCGGAAAGGGGACACAAAATGTAATACTCGTGATTTACTTCATTTTTTAGATCTGGGTCTACTCTTTTCCAAAAAATTCCGACTCAGTATTCCTCCCCTCGAAGGTGATCCGGATCTTCGGTATTCGATATTTTCCATCCAAACTCAAACTAAAACCCTTACTCTCATTAAAATGATTGCTGCAAATTACACTGCTGTCACATTTGTGCAAGTCAGTTTGACTGCAGATGTGGTTCATACTTTCCTCATATTGCCATGCATGCAGGCTGACCCCTTCTTTAGTTGTATTTAGTTGTAAAAACACAAATCATACGTTTACATTGGTCCAAGTTCCTCTCTACACCAGGAATGCTCTGGCTTTTTTGACTTAGAGTTTAAAGATAATCGCCATTACAACTAGTGCTTTAGGAATTATTTGCAAAAATGTTAGTCTATCCCAAAATGTTTTAACTGAAATTGGAGGGCCAGTCTGGTGTCATTCCAGGGCCCTCAGGACACCAGTTGAGTTACTCTGGCCTATGTGGGAGGTTGTGAAATGTTGGTTTATCAGACCAAAAATAAAAAAATGATGTTCCCCTTGCAATTTTTCTACAAATGTAACTGTTTTTCAATACACATCAACATTGATCCAACTAACTGTAGATCAACATTGATCCAACTAATTGTAGAGAACAGATACATGGAGGCAGAAGACGTCGATCAGTCCGTGATGCACACATTTAGCAACACACAGGAGCATGTGCATCGGTTTGTTGACCAGGGGCCACATGTATTCAGGTACTTTATCTCTGATACCCCTGTCTGTTTTGGCGTGCACATCCATCTCCTTCTTCACCTTCTGCGGATGTACTACCACTTATTTGTTCCTGTTAGGTGTGGACTAATCGTGTAGCAACACTCCCTAGACCACATGTGCAGAATCCTTGGTTGGCTGTCGACATCAAATTTGGACACTGCCATAAACTTTTAGCTGAGAACTTGGCACAGCAGCGATAGGGGCGGGTATAACCTGTTGTCGGAACGGGGTCCTCATGTATTAAGAGTTGCCTGGATTTCCGACTAAAAATTGGTGTACGTTCAAATCCAGAAAACAGCGTATGCAAGAAAACAATTCAGATGTATTAACGTGTGCGCACGCACTGATGCAAGAACAGTTCTTTGTTACATCCCAAACAATGTGGAATCGATCGTAGATGTTGGCTTGGCTGGGCACGCTCAGGCCACGCCCCTTTGTAAATACGAAAATCATATTGAAATTAGCCCTGTGCCTGAGATCTCACACTCTGGTCAATCAGAATTCAGTAGGAGTCAGTGGGATGTGCTTCTTTCTTGTGTTTCCAGCGAACTAAGGAGGAGTGAGTGGAATAACATGTGTGAGCCTGTCAATGCTGTGGAGTCACTGTCACCATGGTTTCTTTTTTTTAGTCATCTTTATTTCAATAACAATTTAAAGGCCTACTGAAATAAAATGTTCTTATTTAAACGGGGATAGCAGGTCCATTCTATGTGTCATACTTGATCATTTCGCGTTATTGCCATATTTTTGCTGAAAGGATTTAGTAGAGAACATCAACGATAAAGTTTGCAACTTTTGGTTGCTGATAAAAAAGCCTTGCCTGTACCGAAAGTAGCGTGACGTCACAGGTTGTGGAGCGCCTCACATCTGCACATTGTTTACAATCATGGCCATCAACAGCGAGAGCGATTCAGACCGAGAAAGCGACGATTACCCTATTAATTTGAGCGAGGATGAAAGATTTGTGGATGAGGAAAGTGAGAGTGAAGGATTAGAGGGCAGTGGAAGCGACTCAGATAGGCAAGATGCTGTGAGAGGCGGGTGGGACCTGATATTCAGCTGGGAATGACTAAAACAGTAAATAAACACAAGACATATATATACTCTATTAGCCACAACACAACCAGGCTTATATTTAATATGCCACAAATTAATCCGCATAACAAACACCTCCTCCCGTCCATATAACCCACCAATACAAATCAAACACCCGCACAACACACTCAATCCCACAGCCCAAAGTACCGTTCACCTCCGTAAAGTTCATACAGCACATATATTTCCCCAAAGTTACGTACGTGACATGCACATAGCGGCACGCACCTACGGGGAAGCGATCAAATGTTTGGAAGCCAAAGCTGCGTACTCACGGTAGCGCGTCTGCTATCCAACTCAAAGTCCTCCTGGTTGTCTTGTTGTAGCCAGCCGCTAATACACCGATCCCACCTACAGCTTTGTTCTTTGCTGTCTTCATTGTTCATTAAACAAATTGCAAATGATTCACCAACACAGATGTCCAGAATACTGTGGAATTTTGTGATGAAAACAGACGACTTAATAGCTGGCCACAATGGTGTCCCAATATGTCCGCACAATCCGTGACGTCACGCGCAAACGTCATCATACCGAGACGTTTTCAGCAGAATATTTCGCGGGAAATTTAAAATTGCACTTTACTAATCTAACCCGACCGTATTGGCATCTGTTGTAATGTTAAGATTTCATCATTGATATATAAACTATCAGACTGCGTGGTCGGTAGTAGTGGGTTTCAGTAGGCCTTTAACATACAACATTACATGTAAATCACTTGTAATGGAGAATATTTTCAGCATTCATAAATATTTGCAATAAATACATCTGAAAACAATTTAGTAGTAGTTACAAAATGTTTTGATTTACATGTTAAAAAACAAAAATTTTGCTTAACAAATTAAAATCCAAATTGGAACATATTTTTTTTACTTTCATGTATGTATGTGCTGGTGAGCCTATTTCAGAATCAGAATCAGACATAGTTTAATAATCTCCGAGGGGAAATTAAGATTTTCAGCACAATCCCATTCAAGAGCAGACAAACATTACAGGGAGACAGAACAGGATCGCTGACGGGTCTGACAACTTACAAAAAAGGTGACAAACAGGTAAACACTGGAGAGGGGGCGGTGAGAAAAAATATTCAGTCTAAGCCTGGACCTCTGGAGAGGGGGTCCAGACTGAGCCCAAGGAGGAAAAAAAACTCATAGCCATAGCACACATAAACATGTGTGTAAGCGGGAAACATCAAAGAACACAAAGGACATTAAATACATTAAAAGAGCAGAGCTGATGCAACCAGCCACTTCTACACACAGCTGCAAAAGTGAAACAACAACAAAACAAAACATATACACTGTGGTGGCCTCTGCGGTGTTCCACGCCATCGTCTGTTGGGGTGAAGGGAGCATGGCCAGAGACAGGAGCAGACCCAACAAAGCAACCGAGAGAGCCGACTCCACCCTCGGCCGCCCACCAACTTTTGGCCAGTGTCCAGTCCGCATGGATGAGGGAGGAATGGGTTTCCATGGCGTCTAAGGAGACCGAGGTGTCCGATACCTGCTCATTCCCATTCAGCCAAGACACTGTGAAGCGTGAAGCTTGTCCGTCCCGGCGCTCAGCGCTAGCTCCGCAGCCCTGTCTCTTCATCCGCATCTCCTCCAGTCTCTCCAAACAGACTCTGGTGTGGCAGAGACCCAGCAGCTGGTCCCCATGGCCAAAAGGCTCCCGGGAGGCAGATCCAGAAGAAAAACAAAAGCACCGCAGAAGTCACAAAATTGCCTTCCTTCAATATTGTTCTAAAGTCAAAACAACAATACAGTAACATGGATGCAAATGTCAATACAAGTTAATTAGTAAAACATCTACATGTGGTGTACACAAAATGTATCTTATACCATTTATGTATGTAATATAAAGGGTTATGTATATACATAATCCCGTTAGTAAGATCAAATTCCCCAAAAATAAATAATAAATTGCGCTCCTACCCGCTTTCACCATTGTAGACACTTTTTTCAAGGCTGTACCGAAGCGAGCAAAGCATGTTGGGATATATGAAGCCCCCAAGGTTGTTGTGCATGAATAATGGTACTTATATTCAATGGAGAAGTAGGACTCAGATTTTGACAGCTTTTGTGCAGCACAATGATGACTGTAGCTCCCAAATTTGGACACAGTTTATGTTTAAAAGGAAGCTGTGATTACCATTTACTTTCACTTTCACCTTCACCTTTTATGACCAGTTTCATCATTGATTGAGCAAAAACAGTGTATTGCATAATAATTCTACAGTTGTATACAATATGATTTGAATAACATTACATTATCATCCGTATAACAACTTTATTCCACTAATAAAGTTTGAATCTGCCGTTTAGAAAGTTTGCTGAATAGCTTGCACCTGTGTTGGCTGCCCCTAATTAGCATATGTAAACACACACCAACACCTTTACAAAGGCAATTTAGTGGAGTGGTGTGTGCCCACAAAAAATGAATGCATAGAAAAATAAAGGCTCAATGGAATATTCCATCCATCTATCCATTTTCTACCGCTTGTCCCTATCTGGGTCGCGGGGGTTGCTGGAGCCTATCTCAGCTGCATTTGGGTCGAAGGCGGGGTACACCCTGGACAAGTCGCCACCTCATCATCACAGGGCCAACACAGATAGACAGACAACATTCACACTCACATTCACACACTAGGGCCAATTTAGTGTTGCCAATCAACCTATCCCCAGGTGCATGTCTTTGGAGGTGGGAGGAAGCCGGAGTACCCGGGGAGAACATGCAAACTCCACACAGAAAGACCCCGAGCCCGGGGACGGAACACAGGACTTTTGTATTGTGAGGCACATGTACTAACCCCTGTACCACCGTGCTGCCCTCGATGGAATATTGATTTATTAATTACGATATTTTGATATAGAACATTTGGTTGAGAGGAAATATGGACTAAATGTTTATTGTTAAAATCTCGGATTCATGTGCAGGCTTTCAGACTGAAAAAAACATTCTTTGTTGTTTCTTTGTCAATTATTCAACTGTGACAACACTTGTCTTATTAATCAAAATAATAAATCAGATTAGTTTAACCTTTCAAAGAACAAATTGGAGATAACCAGTACAGACATGTTAATGAGTCCATATTAATATGTTTCTTACAATATACACTAAGAGGTGTGTTATGGCTTTTGTCCCATTATCTCTCAGTTTAACAATATGTACCAAGGCACGTTTGTCCACATAAGCAGTTTCTGATTTAAGTATTCTTTTATAGAAACATATTTGCTTCTTGTGTTTGGCAAATGCTGTGTGAAGTCAGAATGCTGAAAAAGCATCAAGCAATGCGTGTATGAATCCATATGTGATGATCTGCTTTGATTTAAATTCCACAGGCTTAAACAGCTAGAGTGCAACCTCATTAGTCAAACATAGCTACTGTACAAAACCAAATAGGACGGACCTTTTGGATTAACCCATATGTGCCATTCAGCTAGGAAAATATGTGAGACTGAGTCATAACTTAGATTTTAGAGTCACTGCAGTTATAGTGCCTGCAATCATTGGGTCATTTATCATCCACACAGACATGACTGTGAAGTCATCCATCTGTTGATGGATGACTTACGCTCACTGTGCACGTTATGCCATCCGGCTGTCACCCGTGTGCATTTGCTTTTGAAGGCGTTTACAGCTCTGGCGAGGTGGTTATGGCAATGATGTACTTTTAATTGCTTGCAATTAATTGAAATGTCAACTATTTTTCTGTTTATATTTCTACAATGCTCATTACTGACAATCATCAAGCCAGCTAGCTGTCCATGGCATGTACAATTGGACTCGATAAAAAGCTGGATTCGACAATAAATGTAAAAATATAAATTGTTTCTTGTAGTAAACGTCATATAGATAGATAGTTGAAGGAGTGCCACGTTGCAATCTGGGTAGTCCACAAGCGGTTGCGGCCGCCTCTTTGAGGGCCACAACTTACATCTGACATCTTCTATATGACTGAACAAAGCTGGGTTAAGCTAAAAAAAATTAAATAAAAAAAACAAGCAAAATAAAAATCAAAGGGTCACATTTTTAAAATTAGTGTTTATTTTGGCTGTATTGTTCAAGCCATGTGTGGGGGTGGACAAATAGCCAAAAATGGTTGTTTTTCAGTCTAAAAATGATTGATAAATAATTCAGCCTCCTGCTATATTGATATGTATCACAAATGTTATGATCCGTTGCCCAGATCATGTCATGTTCTGTTTAGTTTTGGACTCCTTCAGTTCCTGTCTTAAAGGCCTACTGAAATGACATGTTTTTATTTAAACGGGGATAGCAGATCCATTCTATGTGTCATACTTGATCATTTCGCGATATTGCCATATTTTTGCTGAAAGGATTTAGTATAGAACGATAAAGTTCGCAACTTTTGGTCTCTGATAAAAAAAAGCCTTACCCCTACCGGAAGTAGCGTGACGTCACCGAAGGAAGGGCTGCTCACATTTTCCTATTGTTTTCAATGCAGTGAGAGAGATTCAGACAGAGAAAGTGACGATTACCCCATTAATTTGAGCGAGGATGAAAGATTTGTGGATGAGGAACGTGAAAGTGAAGGACTAGCGTGCAGTGCAGGACGTTTCTTTTTTCGCTCTGACCGTAACTTAGGTACAAGGGTTCATTGGATTCCACACTCTCTCCTTTTTCTATTGTGGATCACGGATTTGTATTTTAAACCACCTCGGATACTATATCCTCTTGAAAATGAGAGTGGAGAACGCGAAATGGACATTCACAGTAACTTTTATCTCCACGACAATACATCGGGGAAGCTCTTTAGCTATGGAGCTAACGTGATAGCATCGGGCTTAAATGCAGATAGAAACAAAATAAATAAACCCCTGACTGGAAGGATATACATAAAATCAACAATACTATTAAACCATGGACATGTAAATACACAGTTAATGCTTTCCAGGCTGGTGAAGCTTAACAATGCTGTTGCTAACGACGCCATTGAAGCTAAATTAGCAACGGGACCTCACAGAGCTATGCTAAAAACATTAGCGCTCCACCTACGCCAGCCAGTCCTCATCTGCTCATCAAACCCGTGCTCACCTGCGTTCCAGCGATCGACGGAGCGACGAAAGACTTCACCCGATCATAGGCGGCCCGGAGACGGAGGAAGTCAAGGTGAGGTCGGCGGCTAGCGCGTCTGCTATCCATCTCAAAGTCCTCCTGGTTGTGTTGCTGTAGTCCGTCGCTAATTCACCGATCTCACCTACAACTTTCTTCTTTGCAGTCTCCATTGTTCATTAAACAAATTGCAAAAGATTCACCAACACAGATGTCCAGAATACTGTGGAATTTTGAGATGAAAACAGAGCTTTTTGTATTGGATTCAATGGGGCCGAATACTTCTGTTTCAACGATTGACGTCACGCGCATACGTCATCATACATAAACGTTTTCAACCGGAAGTTTAGCGGGAAATTTAAAATTGCACTTTATAAGTTAACCCGGCCGTATTGGCATGTGTTGCAATGTTAAGATTTCATCATTGATATATAAACTATCAGACTGCGTGGTCGGTAGTAGTGGGTTTCAGTAGGCCTTTAAGCACCCCTGGGTTTGTGTTTTGGTTGCCATGGGTGCGGACTGGTTTCACCTGATTCTGATTAGTGTTCGGCACGCTCACCTGCTGCCGGGCACTAATCAGAGAGCTACTTATTCCCACTGTTCGCCACACTCGATCTGGCTTCCTTGTTTGCTGTATGCAACACGTTACGTTGGGTATTTCTATGTTTCTTGTTTCTAGTTCCCGTGCTAAGCTTCGCCATAGGTCCCATGCTATCGGAACGCTGTTCTGTATTTTTGTGTTTTGCATGATTTATGGACAATAAATCGCTTTCTTTCCTGCATGTTTCGCCCGGAGTTTTCCGTCTGCATCCTGGGAGAACAACCACGCAGTAAAATGCGACCCCGACGTGACAACAAAATATTATCGGATAGATATAAATGATAATAGAACCATTCATATGGGTTACAAAGGCTCCTAATTTGGCTGCTGACGTATGCGGTATCCTATTGTGTATATTTTGCTTGTATTATTTTCTCAAAACTATTTTAATCTATTTGGTAATTTACAGTTAATATCTACTTAATTTCTATTGTAACTTGGTTCTATCTCTATTTCTGTTAAAATATAAAAGCACTTATTCTTCTGTTGTTTGGATACTTTAAATTAGTTTTAGTTAATACTACAAATTTGGGTATGGACCCAATGCCAAGTAGTTACAGGGGCAGGATTGGTCATACCAATGTTGCTACCTCAAAATTTTCAAAATCCTTGAATGAGTACATTTTTTATCAGAAAAACACAGGATGGCGTTGTAACGATATCAATTAAACATAATTTCTTACTTCTTTTTTTTAAAATTACATACAATATTTTAGAGTTAAAGTAAATAGAGTTAAAGGCCTACTGAAATGAATTTGTTTGATTTAAACGGGAATAGCAGATCCATTCTATGTGTCATACTTGATCATTTCGCGATATTGCCATATTTTTGCTGAAAGGATTTAGTAGAGAAAATCGACGATAACGTTCGAAACTTTTGCTCGCTGATAAAAAAAAAGCCTTGCCTGTACCGGAAGTAGCGTGACGTCACAGGAGCTAGTATTCCTCACAATTCCCCATTGTTTACAATGGAGCGAGAGAGATTCGGACCGAGAAAGTGACGATTACCCCATTAATTTGAGCGAGGATGAAAGATTCGTAGAGGAGGAACGTTACAGTGAAGGACTTGAGAGGCAGTGATGGACGTATCTTTTTTCGCTCTGACCGTAACTTAGGTACAAGCTGGCTCATTGGATTCCACACTCTCTCCTTTTTCTATTGTAGATCACAGATTTGTATTTTAAACCACCTCAGATACTATATCCTCTTGAAAATGAGAGTCGAGAACGCGAAATGGACATTCACAGTGACTGAACATGTAAATACACAATTAATAATATTCAGCTTTGCAAAGCTAAAAAAATTGAAGCTAACCTAGCAACGTAGCCAACGTGATAGCATAGCAGTCTCAAATGCAGATAGAAACTACATTTAAAAAAAAACCCTGACTGGATGGATAGACAGAAGATCAAAAATACTATTAAACCATGAACATGTAAATACACGATTAATAATATTCAGCTTTTCGAAGCTAAAAAAAATAGAAGCTAACCCAGCTACGTAGCCAACGTGATAGCATAGCAGTCTCAAATGCAGATAGAAACTAAATTTAAAAAAAACCCTGACTGGATGGATAGACAGAAGATCAAAAATACTATTAAACCATGAACATGTAAATACACGATTAATAATATTCAGCTTTTCGAAGCTAAAAAAATAGAAGCTAACCTAGCTACGTAGCCAACGTGATAGCATCAGTCTCAAAGGCAGATAGAAACTAAATAAAGAAAAACCCTGACTGGATGGATAGACAGAAGATCAAAAATACTATTAAACCATGAACATTTAAATACACGATTAATAATATTCAGCTTGGCGAAGCTATAAAAACAGAAGCTAACTTAGATGCGGCGGTGGGCTTACTCACTGTAGTGCGTCTGCTATCCTGCTCAAAACACAACACAACCTCCTGGTGTTGGTGTTGCTGTAGTCCGCCGCCCCACCGATCGCACCTACAACTTTCTTATTTGCAGTCTCCATTGTCCATTAAACAAATTGTAAAAGATTCACCAACACAGATGTCCAGAATACTGTGGAATTTTGTCGAAGAAAACAGAGGTATTTGAATTGTGTCCAAACACTTCCCTTGACCTCGTGACGTCACGCGCATACGTCATCATACCGCGACGTTTTCAAGCGGAAGTTTCCTGGGAAGTTTAAAATTGCACTTCATTAGTTAACCCGGCCGTATTGGCATGTGTTGCAATGTTAAGATTTCATCATTAATATATAAACTATCAGACTGCGTGGTCGGTAGTAGTGGGTTTCAGTAGGCCTTTAAAGTCAATAGTGCAACATAACTAAACATAAGTAAGTAATAAGTAAGTACTATTGGCTCTGAGTAAAATCAAAACATGATAGTAACAATTACAGTTGGGAATCGAAAACCGGTTCTTGTTCAGAACTGGTTTCCGGTGTATCAATTCTATTTCATCAAGAGGAGGACATGCAAGGAACATGCTGAAACATTTGAACACACAGTATGCAATAATTATGAATGAAAGTCGCATTTTAGAACCGCTCCTAACTCATCCCAGCAGCAGTAACGTCTGCATGTCATCTGAATACAACAGGTACTATCCCACTGCCAATCATGTTAACGCTAATATTTGTATTCTGACTGGCTCCGAGGTGGGCAGTTCACATCTGCCGCTAGACGTATGACACAGAGCAGTGACTAAGTTTGTGGTCAATTTGCCGCAGTAAAGACTCCTAATTTTCAGTAGGTGAATGTTTAATTGTAGTCAGAGATAAGTTGCATGTTTTCCTCCAACCACATTTTCTCTGTTATTATATTATATAGGTGAAACTCAAAAATGTTGAATATCGTGAACAAGTCCATTTATGTCAGCAATGAACTTAAAATGTGAAACTAATCTGTGATATTAACTCATTACATGCAAAGTCAAGCCTTTTTCTATCGTTTTGATCAGGGGTCCACAAACTACCGAATCCGTCCCGCCAGCGTCCAAAATCAGGCCTGCGGGAAGTCCCAAGTATAATTTTTTTTTTTAAATGTATTTTTTATTTTTTTTATTTTATTTTTTTTTCTTATCTACTTTGTACCACTTGCTACTCACAGTGTCTCCTAGCCGCTCAGGCAAATCATATTGTCTAAAAATGCATTTTGTCATCGATAACGTGACATCATCGCGCGCGCGGAAAGTGCGCTATATATATATATATATATATATATATATATATATATATATATATATATATATATATATATATATATATATATATATATATATATATATATATATATAATACTGTTCAAAAGTTTGGGGTCACCCAAACAATTTTGTGTAATAGCCTTCATTTCTAAGAACAAGAATAGACTGTCGAGTTTCAGATGAAAGTTCTCTTTTTCTGGCCATTTTGAGCGTTTAATTGACCCCAAAAATGTGATGCTCCAGAAACTCAATCTGCTCAAAGGAAGGTCAGTTTTGTAGCTTCTGTAACGAGGTAAACTGTTTTCAGATGTGTGAACATGATTGCACAAGGGTTTTCTAATCATCAATTAGCCTTCTGAGCCAATGAGCAAACACATTGTACCATTAGAACACTGGAGTGATAGTTGCTGGAAATGGGCCTCTATACACCTATGTAGATATTGCACCAAAAACCAGACATTTGCATCTAGAATAGTCATTTACCACATTAGCAATGTATAGAGTGTATTTCTTTAAAGTTAAGACTAGTTTAAAGTTATCTTCATTGAAAAGTACAGTGCTTTTCCTTAAAAAATAAGGACATTTCAATGTGACCCCAAACTTTTGAACGGTAGTGTATATATATATATATATATATATATATATATATATATATATATATATATATATATATATATATATATATATATATATATATATATATATATATATATATATATATATATATATATATATATATATATATATATATATGTATGTAATCTCGCAGTCTCCTAAGGATCTGTTTTTGTCTTAACCCGTTTTTTCCCCGAATTTGCCATATTTTCCTCCAGTGCTCTCCTCACCTTTTTTTCCCATCCATCCATCCATTCCCTTTCGGAGTCGAGGGGGGTCGCTGGAGCCTATCTCAGGTGCATTCGGGCGAAAGGCGAGGTACACCCTGCACAAGTCGCCACCTCATTGCAGCCTTTTCTTCCCCATCACAAACAATTCAAGTGACTGACAACCTGCACCGATTAAACACGTGACCTTTGACAGCATTTAAGATGTAGATCAATACATATTTAGCTGAAATTTAATTAGCCACCACACTGTGCATAAGCTTCCTTTCTCTGACAAGAAGGGAACAAAAACAACAACCAATAGTTATTGCTAAGGGGAAGAAAAAAGATTCACAGTCAGCTATGAGCACATGAGTCTGGTTATGAGCAGTTCACACTCTCTTGACTTGCTGGCAGCCCATTCATTAGTTGCATAGTATTTAAAATGCTTTCTGTTCAACTTGGATGCCACACAATTCCTTAAAAATAAAACGGCATTGCAAAACTTCCTGAAAAATGTGTACATTTTCCATTTTTTTAAGTGCAGATTCGTACACTTTGACCCAGGTATTGGTTAAAATGCAAATGATATCCATCCTTAGATAGGACTCCATCCCAGACATGCAATAATTCATCCAGGCAGTTTATTCTTAAACACACTAACACAGAGCCCAGGATCCTGGCGAAAGCTCAAAAGACCATGCATGTGCCAACAGTATACATTTTAGTAGACAGAGCTCACCACTGTCTGAATCTTAGCCATAAGACGTGAACTACCTTGTCACTGGACTATTCGCTGTGACCTTTTGCAAACACGTTTGTATTTCACAACAAACATTTCAAATATCCTATGACTGTACAGACCTAAACAGCTTACGTGTGTGTGTTATTAAATATTGGCCTTTAGGCGGAAATGCAGCTATCGTACTCATTAAAAAGCATTAAGCGACACAAGGAAGGTTTTCTGCTCTAAATGAAAGTGCTGAAGTCGAAGCATTAGCAGAACGTGTTTGAGTCTAAAAGGGTTGAAAGATGTGGGCGTACCGCAAACAGCGTGAGACGAAAAAGCGTATCGATTGCGTAACAGGATGCTAATGGCTTTGTCTTGTGCAACACTCGCTATATTAAATATAGAACCAATGATAGTTTACTTAAAAACATAGTAATATACACAGTATATTACAGGTTTTAAATATGTCCACAATTATTGCTGGGGTTGTTTTGTCTTCTTCCTGGAACACTTATATGCATGTTGTGTAGATCGCAGAAGTTCAGTGTATACATTTGATCTAGTCTCTAATAGTTGTTCTTGCTAGGCCTATATTTAGTTGAATAGACTGCAAAGACAAGATACTTAACGTTCGAACTGGTAAACTGTGTTATTTTTTGCAAATATTAGCTCATTTGGAATTTGATGTCTGCAACATCTTTCAAAAAAGCTGGCACAAGTTGCAAAAAAGACTGAGAAAGTTGAAGAATGCTCATCAAACACTTATTTGGAACATGTGAACAGGCTAATTGGGAACAGATGGGTGCCATGATTGGGTTTAAAAGCAGCTTCCATGAAATGTTCAGTCATTCACAAACAAGGATGGGGCGAGGGTCACCACTTTGTGAACAAATGCATGAGCAAATTGTCCAACAGTTTAATAACAACAATTAGGAATTTCACCATCTATGCTCCGTAATATCATCAAAAGGTTCAGAGAATTTGGAGAAATCACTGCACATAAGCGGCAAAGCCGAAAACCAACATTGAATGCCCGTGACCTTCGATCCCTCAGGCGGTACTGCATCAAAAAGTGACATCTGTGTGTAAAGGATATCACCACCTGGGCTCAGGAACACTTCAGAAAACCGCTGTCAGTAACTACAGTCCGTTGCTACATCTGTAAGTGCAAGTTAAAACTGTACTATGCAAAGCCAACCATTTATCAACAACACCCAGAAACGCCGTCGGCTCCGCTAGGCCCGAGCTCATCTAAGATGGACTGATGCAAAGTGGAAAAGTGTTCTGTGGTCTGAGGAGTCCAAATTTCAAATTGTTTTTGGAAACTGTGGATGTCGTGTCCTCCGCACCAAAGAGGAGCGGGGGGGTATATATTTTCAAGTAATACATATATATATATATATATATATATATATATATATATATATATATATATATATATATATATATATATATATATATATATATATATATATATATATATATATATATATATATATAATCCGTTCATGAATGAGTATATCCGTTCGGCCACCGTGTTCAATGGAGAAGTCTAATCTACAAAATTTGCAGGCAGCATACCCCTTCCCCTTTTAGCTGTCCTGGATGAACTGATAAGATTTTTTTCCAATCATTTTGGAACTTGCATTCGTTCTTCTTCTTCTTACTCGTCGTCGCCAAGTCTCTTCTTCGTTCTTCTGCTTCCTCTCTGTTATGTTTTTGGACATTACTACTTGCCGTAGTTTTGAAGCAATGCATGATGGGATTCCGGATGTTGTGTGTCAGTGTATTAATGTGCCGGCTCGAATAAACACACGCTGAGAAATAGCTCCCTGCCTGCCTACTTTATGGGTTATAGATAAACTTATGGATAACGGAGACATATATAATATTCTCCTTTTCAGGTGAGAGAGGACGCTAAAGGCAATGCCTTTAAGGCACCCCCCCCCCAATATTGTTCCCCAGGTGGAAATCGGGAGAAATTCGGGAGAATGGTTGCCCCGGGAGATTTCCGGGAGGGGCACTGAAATTCTGGAGTCTCCTGGGAAAATCGGGAGGGTTGGCAAGTATGCTGGGAACAGGTGAGCGTCCCGAACACTAATCAGAGGCAGGTGAAAACAATCAGCACCCTTGACAACCAAGACACACACAACAGAGGTGCTGAAACAGAACTTAAACCACAAGTGAATTAAAACCTAAATAAACGTAAACAAACTATGGATCATAACATAAACCACATTAGAAACCCAAAAATCGCCATTAATATTTAATTTACGTTCTGTAACCTGTATAATAACCAAGCTGTAGCAACATTGTTATTGGAAGAGCAAACACTGAGAAACAATTTTTCTCGCGTAGTAAGATATGCTACGACATTAGCCATAATCTTGCTACGGCAAGAGGTAAGATAGCTTCTGCGTCAGCACCCGAATCGCGTTTGAGTTTGTATTGCACAAAGCAATATGATAGGACACCAACCTGTACTGACTGAAAAACATGAACCATCATATTACAGTATCTGTAAAGTATCAGCCCACATATCATGTCTTGTTTGAACACAACCTAATCGACAGTGTATGTTGTTGTAATAACATGCATATATCATGATCTACTTTATAATGGCTCACTCGATGGACAGTTGTCTGTTTGGTCCAACTGGCCGAGGACGTTTCCAGTTGGTTTTGGGTAAGCACACCATTTATGTTGGCATAGGTTGGCTCCAAATTCCACATTTACACCGTCGAGTCACGCCGACCTCACTCTCTCCACTATTGTCTGCACCAACGTTTCACCCTCTCTTCGTTCTGGCTTCTATTGGTTTATCCTCCATATATTCAGCTTCAAAAAGAAAATGTTGTGAACCCTCATGTGTCTAAATATAGTCGTCTTTGCTGTCTGTTACCAAGTCTGCCATGATTACAACACACGCGCGTTTGTTTCCGGAAGTAGGAACACACATTTGTTGCCAGAAGTCAGAATCAGAAGTGTGCTGCAATGGAAACGGAAATAAATGCGCTGAGTAAATATTGTACATATTACATGTTGTTATGAACGTGTCTGTTACTACATTATTTATATATATATATATATATATATATATATATATATATATATATATATATATATATATATATATATATATATATATATATATATATATATATATATATATATATATATATATATACTTGCAGTGTGTATATAAAACGTTGATGGAGGGTTTTGAAATTGTTTTGGAGGGCTATGAAGGCTACAATGGTCACTCCCATCACCCCCATCTTTCAAGCGTATTTCATCATCTCCAGAATCCTACAAAAAAAGTATGCATATGCAGCGCATTAGTTTTTTTTAAAAACGCATCACGACGTTCATTGATTACTGCTCACTGCACACGTCATGAGAGCCAACAAACATGATAAAACATCACTTTCTGTACAATGTCTGCTGTCATTAGGATGCCGACAGTTAGGATGCCGACAGTGAGGATGCTCGATGAGCTTCAAGCCGTTGTCATCTGAAATGGTTTTCACTTCACAGGTGTGCTTGAAGCTCATTGAGAGAATGCCAAGACAAAGGGTGGCTATTTTGAAGAAAGTAGAATATAAAACATGTTTTCAGTTATTTCACCTTGTTTTATTAAGTCTCCACATGTGTTCATTCATAGTTTTGATGCCTTCCGTGACAATCTACAATGTAAATAGTCATGAAAATAAAAAAAATGCATTGAATGAGTAGAAGGTGTGTCAAAACTTTTGGCCTGTACTGCATGTGACGCGAGTCACATGGTTGTCTTACATCAGCGCTGTAAGTAGTAAAATCAGCTGTTCACATGGCGGGTTTTTCCTCTGGGATACAGAAGGGATAAACGAGGATGTCCTTCTTAAGCTGCCGCCTTATTTTTATCATATAATACTGCCTTTGCATAACTCAATGTTTACTTTTGTATATTTAAATCAACTTAAAATCCGTACTTTGGAGCAACTTTCACGGACTCCAGTATTTGGCTTTTTAGACTCCCGTCGCAGGCGAATAATGATGGCCGTGGTTGCGGAAAGAGTTGTTTGATTTTGGATGGTAGACAATGTCCGATGCATTGCAACAATCAGCCTTAAAGGAGCTTTTTGCAATTTCTTCACAGTAACATTTTTCAAGGCATACAAATATAACAAGAAACATTTTTTTTTTTACCAGTTTACGGCGGTCACTCACTTGGTCTCGTCAAGACGTGCTTACATACAAAAGCAGTCCATGAGAAGCAACAACCAATTTGCAGTCATGTTGTTGTTATGATAGAATATACATTCAATGACAGCTAACACTAGATATCCAAATTTCTATTACAGATTTAACACTTAAAGCTAATGCATGTGCATGTGATACGTTCCTCATACTGTGTAAAATACGTTGGAAAACGTGCACCCTCTAGGCATCTGTGTACATGTTGCAAACAGCCCCTTTAAAGCATTGTTGCAGCTCAATGATTTTTTAGCACGTTATTAAAAGTGTGTTTGCGAGACGAGCGGGTGTAGTGTGCGGCTGTGCTCGGGGGTTGTGAGGCTGAAGAGAGAGAGGCAGAGGCTTGCGTGCGTGTTCAAGTGTTAAAATGTGTGCCTGATTGCGGGTCTGTTGGTCTCCCCGGGTGGGGTTGTCACGTACTGATGTCATATTAATAAAAATGTTTTTATATTTTCGCAATCGACGGGTTGGTGACCCCTGCAATAAAGGATATTAAGTGGATTTGTCATTTTTCTTTTCTCCTTCTTTAGAGACTTGAGAATTGAAGTATTGACACATTCAGTGTTCAATAAAAAGGATTAATAGCAAGGCCTCAACTCTTTGACAAGCATTAGTGATATCAGCTCGGCTTGAAACTATTCCTAGAACTGAATGATTGTCAAAAATAAATTTTTGACATGCACAATGCAGGGTTTTCCCGAAACTGCCAAGATGCCTGTGGTGGTGGTGGCGTAGTTAATTAGCGTGGTCACAATGACGTCATCAAGTAATTTGGATAATTTGCTATGATGTGATTTTCTTATATGTACATACAATGTATATATACATTGAAAACAAATCTGTTATTATGAATTAGTATTAACATACATATATATTTTATCATGTTGCCATATTTTCAATTGTTGCTGCTCTTTGTACAATGTACTTTGTTGAGATTTGTTCAAGTTTTTCCAAATGTTTTATGTTATGTTACTTAGTATATATGTTAAATATTCTGTCAGTGTAGTGGAGGAAAATCACAACATGTAATTTTTCGTGTATGTGACATGTATAATATACAGTATGTGTGCATATTGATCTGTCCTCTATATAACTGGAACATTACTGAAAATTATTCTCATAAAACAATCAATTGTTAGTTACAAAGGACCCATTGCATCTCGATCAGTGGCCAGATGTCATCTACAGAGCTGGAGCCCATTTCCTCCCATACACAGTGTGGATAAAGGCATGTCAAACTATTTATGTTTTTGTCACCATAGTCCATTATTACTTCAAAACTGCTATGGTTGACATAAAGAGAAAAATAGAAATATTAATAAATCACCATCTCTGAACTTCCCTACTCTTCCATAGACACTATAGTTTGTCTTTCCTCATGCTCTGTCAGCATTTCCTCAAGCATCTTGAGGAAAAAATCAGTAGAAGAGGACACAAAATAGAATACAATTGAATACAAGTTGATGAAGATGCTACTAAAAGAACATACTATTCAATATTACATTTCCTCGTCTTTGAGGAACTTCCGGTGTGAAGCAGCGTCAATTTGCAGTGCAAAGAAGAAAATCACAATGAACATCAACCACATACAAACAAAAATATACATTAAATACAATAGATGGCTAAAATCAAACAACATAATAATTGGTTTTCATGTGTGTAATTGAGGTGGGTATAACATTGTTACTAATAAATAAAGATGTATTACCATTCACCACATGGACACACATTAAAGTACCATACAGTACTGTTGAGAACTGGTATCAATTGTATCGGTACAAAACTGGACGTTGCTTTTGAGTAATAATGATCTTTACCTGTGAACTGAAGAGAATGGGCTGTACTGAGTATGGAGTGGGTGATACTGTCATTGGCTATCTGCAGACCTTTAGATATTAGCAGTTATGCCCATATGATCATGTGATTATCCGAGACCAAAAGACATGATTTGCAACCAAAAATAAAAAGGATTCGTCACCAATAAAATACATGTATATTTTGTAGCCCCAAAAATATTTTTGACCACAACTTTTTTTGAAAATATATATGAATATTTCATTTTCTATATTATATTTTCAAATCCATTTGTTTTGTTTGCATTGCATAAAAAATAATTTCTGTCCATACTTAATGACCCATACAAGGTTGTTGTGTTGAATGACAAAAACTGATAGAATGAAGCATCTGTAGAAGGCCAACTAAACTGACTGATCAGTCTGAATTTAGTGGAGTTTTCAAGTTCATAATCTCTGTAGCCACACCAGGAAGATGCCAGATTGTTCGTCTTTATCTCAGACTTCCTTTTTGTGTTCAATTATTTTAATGTAAGCCCTGCAATATGTCATACCAACCAATGTTAATGCAACACCTTTTAAGTTTGTTTGCAGATGATTTCCGGCTACAAATATTAGTCTGTCATCTACTATTCATGTCTGCAATTGTTTTTATGGTGTGAAGTTTATATTTTGTCTCATTATTTAGCTATAGATGTGCCTGTTGTTAAGCAATGTTTGCTAGCAATCAAGATTCAGTATAAGCTGTTGAGCCTACGAGAGATTTATTAATCTAGTTGATTAATATTCTTAAGGATATTTTCTTGATGCTAACAAATATCTTTAAAGACGCTATAATGTGGTCATCCGTGTCGAAAATAAAGCACTTGGATTTCTTGCACAACAACTAAGGTTTTAGTTTCTGTTATGAAAATTGACAACGGAAATACGGTGGATTTGACCAATAATCACAATATTTATTACCAGGACTTAACATGACGTTAGTTTATTTGCACAACCAGGTCTTTGTAGTAAATATAATATATAATAATATAGTATAATATATATATTTAAATCATGCCTGTCACCCGCAAAGTAGATGGGTGAGAATATAATCTGTCAAGTTGGGACACTTTGACCGCCATTTCAGACCTGGAACTGGCGAGGACGACACCAAAAGCGCTTGTCCCCCCGCCCTCTGATATTTTTCACCTAAATGGGAATATATGAACATATGCAAACGTGATGTGTTTTTGAAATGCTTAAAATTATCAAAATATGTAAATACTAAATTAAATTACTATATTACATGTATATTGACATCATGCGTATAAAACCCTAATGGGGATTTTTGGGTGTTTTTAGGGACTCTATAGGCAGAATTAAACGGTTCCCATAGGCTCCATTGTAAGCAGACTTTTGATCCATCCATCTTCTACCACTCGTCCCTTTCTGGGTCGCTGGAGCCTATCTCAGCTGCATTCAGGCGGAAGGCGGGGTACACCCAGGACAAGTCGCCACCTCATCACAGGGCCAACACAGATAGACAGACAACATTCACACTCACATTCACACACTAGGGCCAACTTAGTGTTGCCAATCAACCTATCCCCAGGTGCATGTCTTTGGAGGTGGGAGGAAGCCGCAATACCCGGGGTGAACCTACGCAGTCACGGGGAGAACATGCAAACTCCACACAGAGAGACCCAGAGCCCAGAATCGAACCCAAGACCTTCGTATTGTGAGGCACACGCACTAACCTCTGTAGCACCGTGCTGCCCCTGGCCTGTTTTAACGTCGATTTATACCTCAAGACTGATGTCCTTACCTCCAGCAGCTATCCCTGCCCTGTGGCCTCCTAACGCTAGTCATAATTAACCAGAAATTAGAAATATAAATCCTCCTCACTGTTTTCTCTGATGGCTCTTCTGTCTCATCCTCTACATCTGCATTCTCAATTTGTATCTCGTCCACATTTCCGTCCTCACTGTCCTCAATCTCTTCTAATGTCTCTTCATCTTCCAGTGTTGCCAACTCCTCAGTAAGGAAAGTAGATATTGGCTGTCATAAAAGTTGCTAGAAGTTGATCGATGACATCATTGCCTCATTTGTGTAATTGATTACAATGGACACTGTCGGAGAGAGGAATAGGTAATGGGAGATATAAAAAGTAAGTAAAAACATGCAAAGTATGATTAAAACTGTAAACTAATTTTCTTCTGTTTATGTTTTAGTTGTATTTTCTTTGTTCAATATTGTTAAAATGACACAGTATCAAATTTGATTAAAGACTGAAGGGTTGGGATTTACAAATACAAACCAAATCTATTGACTGGCTCATTAACATGATCGATTGTTCTTTTTAATATTTGAAGTGTGACAGTGATGAAACATTTACATTTATATCTTACTCTGTAAACCAAAACAGAAACAGGGGCAGCTTTGCACAGAGTGGGTGTGCGTCTCCTCTCTGCTCTGACTGTAAAGGAACGGACCCTTATCGTCATAGCACTTAAAAGTACAATGTAGGGTTGTACGGTATACCGGTATTAGTATAGTACTGCGATACTAATGAATAATTTTCGGTATTATACCGTCTCTGAAACGTACCGGCTCCGCAGGCCCCCGCGCCCGCGTCGAAGTCACGTCGTGACATTGCTGCTTTACGAGCAGAGGCGCATGTTCGGTAGCGCACAAATTGCCAAATTGGCAACAATGCGCTTAGGTGTGTTTAAAAGAGACACACCAAGAGCCGCCTTACGTTGCTTCTGATTGGTTTACATTGGGTGGTGCTTTCTGTTGTTGGTTGGATTAAGGCACAGAGTATTGATGGCTTGGTTCTGGGATTGGTTATCTCAGTGAATCAATCAGACTAACTCGAAATACGACAAGGGGCAAGGACCAACGTTTATTATTATGAAAAAATATATATAGAGTAGTGAATGGGGAATATAAGCATGAGACATATCAAGTGTGGTGTGTGGCGTGAGAAAGGATTAAATTGCGTGACTGTAACGGTCAAAGCATGAGGCTTAGCAGCCCTGTTTATTGCACATTTCTCCAACGAAGTCTTAGAGTAGTAAGCAGCTGAGGTTGCTGCTTCGAGCCCGACTGAATACTTCATACTTCTCTGTAAATATGTTTAAATGAGTCCATCCACTTCTTAGCTTTGCGTATCGAAATGAAGTTTGTAAAAATAATATACAGCACGGAACTGCATATATAGTATTTTAAAGACTACGGTTAAGTAAAAACACTGCAAGATTTTCCAATGATCAGCGTTCTTTAGCACACAGATGCCACACAAAAGTTCCTGCAAGTCGAAAGTTGCTTTTGTTATTCTGTCTCTCTGTTGTCAAGTTTTTTGTAATAAAAATACACAAGAAATAAGAAATAAACAAGTCGTCTAGCGCAGTGGTCCCCAACCACCGATTGATACCGGGCCTCGCAAGAAATGAAAAAAAAAAAAAAAAAAAATTTAATCAACATAAAAAACACAATATATACATTATATATCAATATAGATCAATACAGTCTGCAGGGATACAGTCCGTTAGCACACATGATTGTATTTCTTTATGAAAAAAAAAAAAAAAAAAAAAAAAAAAAAAAAAATCCCCGTGGGACACATTTTCAAGCGTTGACAGCTACAAAAAGGTTGGGGACCACTGGTCTAGCGTACTGTGTTATGTCAGTCCCGTGTTCGAAAAATACATTTTACGAACACCCCTAACTGTGTTCAACCAATCGGCGTTCGACAGCACATCCCGCACCCTATATGGTTCCAGGAACCTCCCAAAATTCCCACCTTGGTAGCATAACTAACCGGGTAGTTTTTGGTGGAAACACAGGAGGAAAGTTTCTGGGAATATTAATCTTGAAACAAGAATCAAAGAGGTACCAAACAGAAAACAACCGACGGAACAAGGTGCCGATAGCACTTGAAGCTAGACTTAATGAGCTAGGAGGCAAGCAAAACTTTCGTAACAGTAGTGTGAAGCAAACAAAGAAGCCAGACCGACTGACTGGCAAAGGCAGGCTTAAATAATGTCTCTTAATTAGCATCAGGTGAGCGTCCCAAACACAAGAGGCAGGTGAAAATAATACGTAGCCATGGTAACAACTCAGAGGTGCACAAACAGTAACTAAAGGAGTCCAAAACTAACAGAAAACACAAAACATGATCCATCCACGGATCATGACAGAGCCCCCCCTTGAGGACAGATTCCAGATGTCCAAAAAAACAAGCAGGGTCAAGAGTCACGGGAGGGCGGAGGGAGGACTTGGCGGTGGGTCGCCAGACCAAGTGTTCCCGCAACCAGCGAGGGAGAGCCAGGTGGCGGCAACGTGTTGAACGCTGCTGCACTTGGCGAGGCGGGCGACCACGGAAAGGCCACATCCGTGGCCGACAAGGAGGTGGGCGTGAGTGACGCCAGAACCTCAGCAGCCTAAGAGTTGTACGCCCAATTCGTGGGCGTCGCTGCTGTTTACGCCCATGGCGTCTATGAGTTGGCCCTCGAGAGGGCCGCATGCAGGCGTCTGTTGGCCGCTTGCGCAGCCGGCCCGCCGGAGGTCGCAGCGGCGATGACGCTGGCGATAAGAAGGGTGGAGGCGCCGTGGGAAGGCCCGCCGGAGACGAGGAAGCAGGAACTGGAACTGGAGTTCGCCTCAGTGCAGGTACAGGAACTGGAACCGGACCAGGTGCTCGCCTCGGCGCAGGAACAGGTGCTCGCCTTGGCGCAGGAACGGGATCTTGCCGAGGAGCAGAAACAGGACCTTGCCGAGGAGCAGGAACAGGAACAGGTGCTAGCCTTGGAGCAGGAACAAGTGCTAGCCTTGGAGCAGGAACAGATGCTAGCCTTGGAGCAGGAACAAGTGCTAGCCTTGGAGCAGGAACAGGTGCTAGCCTTGGAGCAGGAACAGGTGCTAGTCTTGGAACAGGAACTGGTGCTAGCCTTGGAGCAGGAACAAGAACTGGTGCTAGCCTTGGAGCAGGAACGGCGACAGTTGCTAGCCTTGGAGCAGGAACGGCGACAGGTGCTAGCCTTGGAGCAGAAACGGCGACAGGTGCTTGCCTTGGAGCCGGAACGGCGACAGGTGCTTGCCTTGGAGCAGGGACAGCGACAGGTGCTTGCCTTGGAGCGGCGGCGACAGGTGCTTGTTTTGGAGCGGCGACAGGTGCTTGCCTTGGAGCGGCGACAGGTGCTTGCGTTGGAGCGGCGACAGGAGCTTTACTTGGAGCTGCGACAGGAACTTGCCTTAGAGCTGCGACAGGAACTTGCCTTAGAGCTGCGACAGGAGCTTGCCTTGGAGCTGCGACTGGAGCTTGCATGAGAGGTGCAGTGACTAGAGCTTGCCTGAGAGGTGCAGGTTCGGATGCTAGCCGAGGAGCAGCAGGTTCAGATGCTAGCCGAGGAGCAGCAGGTTCAGATGCTAGCCTTCGAGCCGCAGGTTCAGATGGCGTCTTCAGGACCACCTGGGCTGAGGTTAGCCGTGAACTTGGCGGAGGTGGCCGAGCTGGGGGTTGCGGCTTGGCATGACGATGGACTGGTGGTGGAGGACGGGCTTGAGTCTTGGGGAGCGGAGTTGGAAATCAGAAAGAGACTGGGGCTGACAAAATCTAAATTTCGAAAAAATGTCCTGATAATAGTTTATTCTTGAAATAAAGTCTTTAGGGGGTGGCTGACAGAGGGAGACAGAAGGCAAAAAAAGAAAATCCTGGTGCGTGACTTCCTTTGATGACGCCGGCGGAGGGATGTCATCTCCGTGCACCGGTTTAGTGACGTCATCGGCGGTTGAGTGGATTCTTTCGACTACCCATGTAGTGAAATGTTTTGCAAAATGATGAATCGGATTACCAAGCACAGGAGAAGTCAAAGCAGGTTGTGGCGTGCTGAATTCCGGAGGAGGAGGCTGCGGGATTGGCGCGTCTCCGCAACGAGCCAAAGCCTTTCTGCTGTCCGCTGCGGGAGAACTGACTGCTGGCTTCTTTCTGGTATGGCGGGGTTTACGCACCTTGCTGCGCGGTTCGAACATGATTTAATCTTGAAACAAGAATCAAAGAGGTACCAAACAGAAAACAACCGACGAAACAAGGTGTCGATAGCACTTGAAGCTAGTCTTAGCATGAGCTAGGAGGCAAGCAAAACTTTCGTAACAGTAGTGTGACGCAAACAAAGAAGCCAGTCCGACTGATTGGCAAAGGCAAGCTTAAATAATGTCTCTTAATTAGCAACAGGTGAGCGCCCCGAACACAAGAGGCAGGTGAAAATAATACGTAGCCATGGTAACAACTCAGAGGTGCACAAACAGGAACTAAAGGAGTTCAAAACTAACAGAAAACACAAAACATGATCCGGACTACGGATCATGACAGCGAAAGTTCCAGCAAAAATTCATACGGTGGAAAAGGGCCTATTGCTTGGATTTACATGACGTCACGTCCGTCTCATTAAATATGTGTAATGGTCAAGCCAGTGTCTGTTCTAAATGGGTACTAGGTGCCATTTAGCCATTCTTGAAGTAAAATCCTTAGGGATAGGAATTGATAAGATTTTTTCGACTTCGATTCTGCTTAACAGTTCTCTTACTTATTCTTATTTGGAAAAAGAGGGGGGGAAGGTGGATTAAAGGGTAACTGCACTTTTTTTTTTAAATGTTGCCTCTCGTTCAAAATCATTATGAGAGAAAAGACATGTATTTTTTTTTATGCATTTGAACTAGTAAATAAAAGCCCGCTTACAATGGAGCCTAAGGGAGCCGCTCTATTCTGCCTATAAAAGCCCATAAAAAACACCCAAACACCTCCATTACGGTTGTATATACATGATGTAAGTATATTTGTAATGCAGTAATGGCCACATTTATAATACCATTTAATATTTACATATGTTGATAATTTTAATGTTACATGGTGCATTCATTAAAAAACACATCACGACGTTCACTTTTTCCCCCACTACATCACTGATTATTACTCACTGCAGACTTAATGAGAGCCAACAAACATAATAAAACATCACTTACTGTACAATGTCTGCTGTCATTAGGATACAGACTGCTAAGATGTTCATATATTCCCATTTAGGTGAAAAATGACTCATAATCTTTGCGAAGAAAAGATGGGTGGAACCAAGTGTCTTTTTGTGTCATTCTCGCCATTTCCAGGTCTATATTGGCTGTCAAAGTGGACCAACTTGTTGGAATACCTTTCAGGTGAGAGGCATGACTTATGATCTACATTAAAGTTTGACGAGGAAGGAAACAAGGAAGCAACTGATCCGTCGATCATGTCAACACTGGCACTCGAGTTTGTGATCACAGCGTAGTTTGTCTGCGTTCGTGCTTATAATAACAGTATCACTAATATGTGTTTATAATTCAAGTCACGAAATGTAAATTGAGTATTGTTGTCGGTTTTTGGACGTTTTTTAATTGGGTTTTATGGGCTGAATATAGGACATACCATTGGCTCCATTTTAAGTGGTTTTATATACGTTAGAATGCATTCAAAAACATACATCCATCATTATGTCTTTCATAATGATGGTTAACGATAGGCAAAATTCCAAATAAAGTGCAGTTCCCCTTTAACATCAATCTCGTTTAGTTTAGAGGTAACATGACCTCACAAAGCCCACAGTGAGGTCTCAAGAAGCAGATATGTAGCACAGAAAAAAAATCACTATTTTGAAACCATGAATAAGAATTAAATATTCTCCTGTAGAATTTAACAAAATAAAACATGTGGAAATTACACAAGAATGTAATATTTAGTACCTTATACATGCAAAGTGAGATATGTCAAGCCTTCTTTTATTATAATTGTGATGATTACACGCAAAGTTGAATCATGAAATGCAGCCTTACCCGAGCAAAAACGATGCATATTTATTCGGGAGAGTCCTGATACCAATTTTCTTGACCCAGCCACACACAAAGAAGTTGTAGATTGATTGATTGATTGATTGATTGATTGATTGAAACTCATTAGTAGATTGCACAGTGAAGTACATATTCCGTACAATTGACCACTAAATGGTAACACCCGAATAAGTTTTTCAACTAGTCTAAGTCGGGGTCCACTTAAATTGATTCATGATACAGATACGTATATACTATCAGATATATACTATCATCATAATACAGTCATCACACAAGATAATCATCAGAGTATATACATTGAATTATTTACATTATTTACACTCCGGGGTGTGGGATGTGGAGGGGGGGCGGGGGGGGTAGGTTTGGTTGTTATCATCACTTCAGTCATCAACAATTGAGAACAGAGAAATGGACATTGAAACAGTGTAGGTCTGACTTGGTAGGATATGTACAGCAAGTAGTGGACATAGCGAGAGAGAGATCAGAAAGCATAAGAAAAAGTATCTACATTTGATTATTTACATTTGATTATTTACAATCCGGGGAGGGTGTTAGTTTAGGGTTGAAGTTGCCTGGAGGTGTACTTTTATTGCGGTTTTGAAGGAGGATAAAGATGCCCTTTCTTTTACACCTGTTGGGAGCGATCTCTATGTTTCTCCAAGCGTTCATCTGTTTTGTCATGTAAAATGACGTTTGAAGTACAAGATAGTTTGATTTGTCTGGGAACTCCACTAACGGATAATCCTTGATTTCAGTTGACAATTTTTTTTAAATAAAGTATAGGGATCTATTCCATTGCATAGTTTGACTTTTTTGCACATGTCTGCTTTTTGCAGGAAGATCTAGGCCCCAGTGACTATATAATAATAGTTCATGTGCTGCTTGCTGCACAACAGCCATCTTGGATTGGTTCACCACCACAATTTTTTACTTCCGGGAAGAAGTCACATGACGGAATACAAGCAATCCAGCCCTGTCTGATTGGACACTAAGAACAGTTGTGTCCTGATTGCCAATTAGGGACAGGTGTGTGAGCCAGCGCTCATTGGCAGGCAAGGGAAGCACACAGGAAGTGGAAACTAAGAAGAGGAGCGCTGAAACAGAAATAACACCAAAACAGGAAAATAATAAATCTCATTCCAAACAATCATGAAGAACCATGATAGACAGACAATGTAATAAATCAGTCCTAATCAATTAATGCCATGTGCCTATTTCAAATCTAAAATTATACACACTGAAATTATTTTTCAGTCCAGATATGATTCAAAATCTTTGATTTAAAGGAGAAAAAACAATTATAATTTGTATTTCCTGTGCATTGCCAGCTAACTGGGAAACAATTCTGTAACTGTCATGGGCCAACAGTTTACACTAGAAACACGTCTCATTGCAAAATGAGCCCAAAGCTGAAACTGACAAATGCATTCAATTGTGCAGCAGCAGTCCCACAACGTGTCATTGCAGAAGAACTCATTAACATGACCACAAATTAAATAAAGACTGCAAGGACTGCAATGGGAGAAATAAAATGCTCAATTTATATGCAAATCATAACCTTTTACGGAAAAGAGTATAGAATAAAACCTATTTTCTGACAAATACTATGTGCAATGCTTGTAATGATGTAGACAGCACTGATGTATTATTATTTTGAAGAAGATCATGTGTGCTATCATTAAGCCTCCCCGAAAACGTTTTTTGCTGTTGAAAGCTGCGCAGGAAAAGACCACATATCAGGCAAGTAAGTTGCTCCAATTGATGCATATGCAATTCAGTCGGAGGACACTGATCTGTTCACTCAGGTGTATTTTTGAATTATGGTCAACCTGAAGAGGCATACAGTAGTTAGTTGAGTTTTAAGATGCAGTTATTAAAACATTAAAGATTAAAGGCCTACTGAAACCCGCTACTACTGACCACGCAGTCAGATAGTTTATATATCAATGATGAAATCTTAACATTGCAACACATGCCAATACGGCCGGGTTAACTTATAAAGTGCAATATTAAATTTCCCGGGAAACTTCCGGTTGAAAACGTCTCGATATGATGACGTTTGCGCGGGACGTCAATGGTTGAAGCGGAAGTATTGGGACACATTGTATCCCAATACAAACAGCTCTGTTTTCATCTCAAAATTCCACAGTATTCTGGACATCTGTGTTGGTGAATCTTTTGCAATTTGTTTAATGAACAATGGAGACTGCAAAGAAGAAAGCTGTAGGTGGGATCGGTGTATTAGCGGCTGGCTGCAGCAACACAACCAGGAGGACTTTGAGTTGGATAGCAGACGCGCTATCCGACGCTAGCCGCCGACCACATCAATGATCGGGTGAAGTCCTTCGTCGCGCCATCAATCGCTGGAACGCAGGTGAGCACGGGTGTTGATGAGCAGATGAGGGCTGGCGTAGGTGGATAGATAATGTTTTTAGCATAGCTCTGTGAGGTCCCCTAGCTAAGTTAGCTTCGATTGCGTTGTTAGCAACAGCATTGTTAAGCTTAGCCAGGCTGGAAAGCATTAACCGTGTAGTTACAGGTCCAGGGTTTAATAGTATTGTTGATCTTCTGTCTATCCTTCCAGTCAGGGGCTTATTTCTTTTGTTTCTATCTGCAGTTAAGCCCGATGCTATCACGTTAGCTCCGTAGCTAAAGTGCTTCACCGATGTATTGTCGTGGAGATAAAAGTCACAGTGAATGTCCATTTCGCGTTCTCAACTCTAATTTTCAAGAGGATATAGTATCTGAGGTGGTTTAAAATACAAATCCGTGATCCACAATAGAAAAAGGAAAAAGTGTGGAATCCAATGAGACCTTGTATCTAAGTTACGGTCAGAGTGAAAAAAGAAAGTCCTTCACAGCACTCTAGTCCTTCACTCTCACGTGCCTCATCCACGAATCGTTCATCCTCGCTCAAATTAATGGGGTAATCGTCGCTTTCTCTGTCCGAATCGCTCTCGCTGCTGGTGTAAACAATGGGGAAATGTGAGGAGCCCTTCAACCTACGACGTCACGCTACTTCCGGTACAGGCAAGGCTTTTTTTATCAGCGACCAAAAGTTGCAAACTTTATCGTCGATGTTCTCTACTAAATCCTTTCAGCAAAAATATGGCAATATTGCGAAATGATCAAGTATGACACATAGAATGGATCTGCTATCCCCATTTAAATAACAAAATTTCATTTCAGTAGGCCTTTAAATCTCTTAAATCAGTGTAGAACATTCCATTGTGAGGGTTCATGTTTTAATAAATGTTGTCAAGTTTTGCACTGAACTAAATTATTGATCCATTTTGGTCCAAAACATCTAATTATGACCTACTTAGTGGTTAGAGTGTCCGCCCTGAGATCGGTAGGTTGTGAGTTCAAACCCCGGCCGAGTCATACCAAAGACTATAAAAATGGGACCCGTTACCTCCCTGCTTGGCACTCAGCATCAAGGGTTGGAATTGGGGGTTAAATTACCAAAAATGATTCCCGGGCGCGGCACTTTTGCTGCCCACTGCTCACCTCACCTCCCAGGGGGTGAAGAAGGGGATGGGTCAATTGCAGAGGACAAATTTCACCACACCTAGTGTGTGTGTGTGACAATCATTGGTACTTTAACTTAACTTAACTTTAACTAGTTAATAGAAAGAGTATAAAAATAATGGAGCTCCCACTGGCGCCGCTGTAAGCAGATTTTTTTAATTTAATATTTGGAATGCATTAAAAATAATACAATTGTTGCCATTTGTCTTTCATAATGATTGTGAACGATAGGCAACATTTCCAAAAAAATGTGCAGTTCACCTTTAAAGTTGTCAGTGACACTCCATTTGTGTTATTAGCCTCAACCCGAGTGAACAGAATGCTAATGCTAACAAGTAGGGGTGGGGGAAAAAATCGATTCGAATTCGAATCGCGATTCTGACTTTGTGCGATTCAGAATCGATTCTCATTTAAAAAAAAACGATTTATTTTTATTTTTATTAATCAATCCAACAAAACAATACACAGCAATACCATAACAAAGCAATCCCTCATTGACATTATCATTAGACATTAAAATAAAAAAGAACAATAGTGTCAGAGTGGCTTACACTTGCATCGCATCTCATAAACTTGACAACACACTGTGTCCAATATTTTCACAAAGATAAAATAAGTCATATTTTTGGTTCATTTAATAGTTAAAACAAATGTACATCATTGCAAACAGTTGATAAAACATTGTCCTTTACAATTATAAAAGCTTTTTACAAAAATCTACTACTCTGCTTGCATGTCAGCAGACTGGGGTAGATCCTGCTGAAATCCTATGTATTGAATGAATAGAGAATCCTTTTGAATCTTGGCAAAAATCTTACCCACACGATTATCAAATGTAATAGGAAAATTAATTCATACTGACCAAACTGGCTTCATGGAAGGTCAACAATCTTCAGACAATACAAGGAAATTGTTTAATGTTATTTACTATGCTAGAAGTCTCCCTTATCCCACAGCAGTATGTACTGTTGATGCGGAGAAGGCATTCCACCGCATAAACTAGTCATTTATGTTTCGCACATTACGTAAATTTGGATTTGGAGATAATTTTATACAATGGATTAAGATGCTTTATACAAGGCCCATGGCATCAGTCAAAACCAATAATCATATTTCAGAACCTTTTTTGTTAAAAAGTGGAGTAAAACAGGGATGTCCTGCATCTGGATTATTATTTAATTTGGTTATTGAACCCTTAGCTGCAAAAATAAGAAGTGAAAATAATATTCATGGTATAAATATTGGCTCTCAGTATAATAAGCTATCAATGTATTGTGACGACATAATTTTTTTACCTGTCACATGTTAACTCCTGTCTTCTTTATATCAATAATGTCATCACTGAATATGGCTGTTTATCAGGGTATAAAGTTAATTGGGACAAATGTGACATATTACCACTTAATAAACACTGCAAGAAATTACAAGTTCAGAACTCCAAAATTAAATTGTATTGCATTATTATGGTATTGTTGTGTATTGTTTTCAAAAAAAAAAAAAAAAAATCGTTTTTGAATCGAGAATCGTTTTGAATTGAAAAAAAAAATCGATTTTGAATCGAATCGTGACCCCTAGAATCGATTTTGAATCGAATCGTGGGACACCCAAAGATTCCCAGCCCTACTAACAAGCTAAGGCTAAAGTCGATGTGTTCGTGTTGTCAGCTTGAGATAAATATTGACATTTATTCTTTATATGTTGTTATTCACAGCTGAAAAATGCCAAAGGAAATCGCCTGACCCTCCTGAAATCAGTAAGTCATCATGTCTTTCATAGGGATTGTGAACGATAAGCAAAACAAAATGCAGTGCCCCTTTAACCTGGGAGAGAAGTAAGTACCTGAGACCCCGCGTACAGCAGGTGTATTGGAAGAATGTTCCGAGATGATGGCCTTGTCTTCCGCAGATTCACCTTCCGCAGATCAAACTTTTTCCACCAAGAAGCCACATATTGAAAGCATGCGGGCGCCACTTTGATAGTTTTTTGTTGTTTTTTTAATTTTAAAAAGTCATTTATTTGAACATACAACTTTGTGTTAACTTTGCGGCTCCAAAGAATCAGCAGTCAACACAATTGCCCGTGATGAGAGACCTGCCTTCATAAGCCAGCGCGTCCTGAGATCCAGTGCCAGAACGTAGCTACTCGTACTCGTACAGTAAGCCCATTACGTCTCCAGCCTTCTCTCATGTGCATATTCTCTTTCTGTGTTCCCTCCCCGTGTTCATTGTGTCCCGTGTGGTGTCGTTATCCGGCTTCCTGTCGTCCTTCCTTGTTGTCGAGCTGTGTGTCTCGTCTTCCCGGATCCCCTCTGGACTTCCTTTTGCCTCTCTGGATATCAACCTCACGCCTGCCTACTGACCACAACGCCTCACTCCAGCCCTTAACCTTCCGCTTGTCTTTGGACTTCCGAGCCTGCCTTTCCCTTTTTGGACTTCCGCCTTGATATCAACACGCACCTTCAACCACTCACATATAATTCCCACACATAGTCTCACTTCATTTATTTGGATTACACACACACCTCACATTTCCTGCTGCTAATAAATACTCTGACAGCTCACAACGTCGCTGTCTCAGTGCTGTCTCCTTCTCCCGCTGTACCGTCACAGTTCTCATTAGATCATGTCCTTTTCCTCTTTTTTTTTAACACTTTTACCGTTTTTTGTCTGATTTCATGCTGCGGGCCAAAAATAGACCCCGGGGTGTACAAAGTGCAGCCTGGATAGTCAAGTTTGATCTTATCGGAACTCTGCCAGAGCCGACCGCAGCAAGGACGGGGCTGACTTTGACTCCCGAGGACCTCATTAAACCATCTAATAAGGGTGATCCCATAGTAGGGTTGAATAATTTTGTTTGGTTCGCCACAGGCTGGCTTACCAAATTTAATACACATACTTACCTCTTTCAAGCTCACAAAATCATTAATAGTATGTCTGCAAGGCTGACAAGTTGCTAACTATCCATGTTATTTGCATCAATTAAACAAACTTCATTATTTACATTTAGGCTATTTGTGTTTCATGCTTAAAATCAATGTATTTGGAACGCAGCCCTTTGGCACATTTTGCTTTGGCCCTTGGAGACAACCCTGATCTAATCGCTACCCTGTTTGTTTATCTAAGTGTTTTAGCCTTTTTGAGGTAGAACAACTCCCATATGAGATCTGTTTATTAGTGGGAATCCCCTCTAGCTGGTATTGTCCTGGCGTTTGTTGGCGTGATATTTTACTATGAAATGTACATCGACTAAGC
This sequence comes from Entelurus aequoreus, assembly GCF_033978785.1. Lineage (NCBI taxonomy): Eukaryota > Metazoa > Chordata > Actinopteri > Syngnathiformes > Syngnathidae > Entelurus > Entelurus aequoreus. The sequence continues at coordinate 36,345,374 of NC_084733.1, forward strand.
AGCCTAATGGTGTCATTGAGAGGTCTAATTCCCAATAGACCTGTCCTTCCTCCCTTGCAACACCTCTTCCAGTGTGCAAGATGTCACAGAGACAAAAGGAAATTGTTTTTTCCCCTTTACCGTTTCAGTCTAAGAAGCCATTCGCAACTTGCTCAAAGTTAAAATTGTCAACCCTTCAAAAACTTATATAACAAGAACACGACGGGCTCGCATCTGTTACCATAATTGGTTTAAAGGGGACCAATGATGATTTTATTCTACAACTAACACATTATTTTCTGGTCTAGATAATGTTTTGGTGTAAATATTGCATACATTTTGCAACACTGCCATATATTTGACCCGCCTTTTGAGTATGTCTGTAAGTATAGTTGTGGGTGTTCCATTAGATCAGTGGCCACCAATTTTTTCGAGCCCAAAATCCTTGGTCTCAGCCTGTTGGTGTGATCCCAAAATGCAGAGACTGTAGGCAAAGTGCCAATGAGAAGGTCCCTAAATTATGGACATCAATAGATACGTCAATGAACCAGTGTCGCAAGGAAGGCAACTTGGGAGATAAACCTTCCTGATTCGTGATCAGAGGTTGGCGAGTCCCCTGATTACTAATCAAGACCAGATGTGGAGAACAAAACTCATAAAAAGTAGTGAAGTCACTGCAAAACACATTTAAAACCGGAAGTGAAAGCATAATACGCACATTAGACTGAAAGAAACACTAAACACAGGAAAAACAACACAAGAATTGTCACTCAAAATGTGACTAAAGTGACCAAAGAAGAACAATCAGATTTAACTATAAAAATCCTTAGTCAACGGCAACTATGATTATTACACATTATGTTGGGTGTATTCATGCATTTATATTTCTGCACCGATAGTACAGTTTTTTGTTACAAACTTTATTTTAACAGCTGCTGGCCCTATGCCCCAGTGCCTTTGATAAGTGCAACATTGTCAAACACACCAGCACTGGGCCAAGTTCCAGCAGCCTCCAACAACCATAAATATTAAAGGATGAACAAACCAGGGAGAAGAAGGTAAACAAAAAAACCCAGCTGATTTGTTGCCACCGTACATACCTACAGTTTGGAAAATAACTAATTATTTGATTCCTCAATTTGTATTTATGTTTCTTATTCTGTACTGTTCATTTCTTTTGTAAGGAGCGAAATGTACAAAACCAGCAGGGATTCTAATAATTATTTTCAACGCTGTAACTCTGCTGCATCAGCACATAACGACAGCTGCTGGTGTGCTGACACTGTTGAATTGAAAGCCTACTTTAGCTTTGTGCCCACATAAAATGTGTCAAAATATACACCTTAAAACCCTAAAAAGGGGTGAATGAATACAACCTCTTCTCAATTAATCTTTGTTTTTGAGGAATATTTTCCTATTTCACTGCGCTATCCTGTCTCTATTGGACTGGTATCCAACCCACGATACTTGGCGATCTTGGGGTCACAGGGCCAGATCACACCAGCAGTCTATTTGCTTTCAGTTCGACACAAACCTTGCTGCTCATCTTCTGCTCAGCTTATTCCGCTGCAATGTTTGACTTCTCTCTGCTCATTTTCAGTGCCAGAAATAAGTATAAATATCACGGTGCGCATTGTAAAAAATGTATTTGAGTAAGGATTTTATTCACTAGATAAATATTTGACCATCTTCTTTCAACCATCAGAAACATGAATTTAGAATTACTCGCAAGAACATAAATCTTATATTTTTCACAGGCACCAATGAATGTATAATGTTTTAGTGGACTTACGAAAACTTTCCATGAAAAGGACATATTACTGTATCGGAAAGACCAAAGGATCAATACAATAACTAATAATACTTATTACGCCAAATGTGTGAATGTGAGTGTGAGTGGTTGTCTGTCTGTCTGCCCTGCGATGAGATGTTCAGTTCAGTTCAGTTTCAGTTTATTTCAAACATGCATGCGATACAATGTGATGCATCACATATTTCCGGTTGTTTCATTACAGCACGTCCGAAAAGGAGTAGGAAGAAGCAGAGTGTGTTTAATCCTACCCCTTTTCATATCACAGCAATTCTATCCCATTTATTTGTTCTCTGTTTGTAACAGAACAGTGAATAAATACATAATATACAGTACCATAAGTAAGTAAACACATCTTAAATACATAAATAATCATTTTACTTTTACTAAGATTCAAAGATAGTCTGTTTTTGACAAACCATCTTTTTAATTTGTTTATTTCTTCTGTTTTTATCTGTATTAGCTTCTGTGTGTTCTCTCTGGATCAACACACAGTTGTACCATCTGCAACTTATACTAAATTTAAGTTCTTTGTAACTGTACACATGTTGTTTGTATAAAGATTGAACAATTTTGGTCCCAGTATTGACCCCTGAGGTACGCCACAATGTATTTTGAGCTCTGTAGACGTGTCTTCACGTATTGCTTCCTGTTGGTTAAGTAGCTTCTTACCCCGTTCAAGTTTACCATTCTATGCACGCATCAGTGGGGTTAATATCGACTTTAATTCCTTTTGATTGCAGATAGTTGACTACTTGCTGCTCCAGCGAAGCAGCGTCCAAGTCATCTGGTTCTCCTCTGTTGTCAATTGCTCTTGCGTAGGATCGAGGATTGATCCGTAGTCCTGCAATGATGATGTCATTCTGTCGTGTAAACTGATCCACTTCCTCTTTTATGTTTTCCAAAACAGTGATATTACCCCAGATTGGTGATAACTTGCTTTTGTCTCAATGCAGCCATTTCCTCCCTGAAGTTCTTCAAATCAGTGTTATTTAGTTGCAACTTTTGGCACATTGCTTCTATCTCCATTTTAATGTTCTCCAATACACTGCTGTAATCCCAATGGGTGTTGTCTTGCTGCTTGTCGTTCGACTGTTGGCGTAATGTTGCATTCTCCTCTTTCACCTTCTCCAACTCCCGTTTTAATGCTTTGTTGTTCACAGACAATCGTAATTTCTTCTCTGAAATTTATAAATTCCATCATATCATTATCGAGATTATTTTCTGTCTTTAATAATCTGTTGTTGGAGGTCTGCAACATCTTTTTGTGCACCGTTGATCATCTGTTCCTGGAGATTGTTGACATTGTTTTGTGTGATATTTACATTGTTTTGTAGAGTTCCTACTAACTCTTTAAAGTCCGGTTCCACATACAGTAACGTTGTATTGCCCCGTTAACGACTTCTTGTCATGCTCATGTTTGCTCGGCAGCAAAGTGAAACCGTTGGTGCTGTTAGCTTCTGCGGTGATGTTTTTTGTTTGTTTATTCTTTTACCGGTCAGGGTTCTGTCAGCCTTTCTTGCAGATTACCTGTGTGGTCAGAAGCGTTTAAAATATGTCCAATTCCTTTGGTTTTGTTTTTTATCTTTGGGTAGCTAGGCAATGGCTTCGGGCTAGTATTTGGATAGTTAGCACCCGGCTTTTCGGCACCTTCCGTTCAATTATTTTAGCGAATATGTGCCTCCCGCCGGGCAGAGTTGAAGTCGAATATGTTAGCAAGCTGTCCTGTTGCTGGGATCACAATCAGTCGTCACAGTTTTTTGGTCAAAACTATAGTGTCGGGAGCAGAGCTCTTCTAGTTTACGTCCTAATTTACGTGGCGACTTGTCCAGGGTATAGCCTACCTTCCGCCCGAGTGCAGCTGGTGTCTCGAATGTTTCGTTTTTTGTATTTTCACACCTATGTTTGAAGTCCAAGTGTGCCTCCCGTACACTGAAAGGCGCTTATTTCATTTTAGTGTGGTTAAATTAATTCCTTTTCCGGTTGACCTATGACGTCACACAAGCCATCTGCGGATCCTTACAACTTGTTTCAAGTGATGTCTGCTGTAATATTGGCACAGATTACAAATATTACATCTCTAACCGTTATGTTGATGTTAAATAGTAGAGAACCTAAAGAAATGATCTTGGATTGCGTTACGAGCACGGCGCTACTACCAAAAATGTATCGGGGTGGATGCAGGTCCAATGCAAAGAAAGACTTGCGGGAGAGTTTTTTTGAAGGAATTTTCAGACGAAAATCATGGAAACAAAACATTTGAATGTCTCCAATTTCATTCATAATGCTCTGTTGATTGATGGAAGGAGTTTTAAATCCGAAGGAAAAGACTGTTTGTGCCCCGACTGATACTGTTCCAGATGAAGGTTGCTATTGTTCTGTACTATCTTGTCATTTGTGTGGAAAGTTAATCGGTTTGGAGTGCACAAATGCAGCGTGAAAAGTTGTGTACGCTTTATTATTCGTCTTTAATATACCTGCTTCATTATCTCTCATCTCATTCGTAATTTGTTCAGGTGTCTGAATAAAGCCGGCATTTTACATTTCCTTTGCTACCTTCTTAAAAAAATGTCAGTTTATTTTCTTCTACCATCGATGCTGTGACAGTTTGACCCCACACTGTCACTGTTTGACCTTTAGACTTCCTCACAAACCGTGCACATTTGTTAGGAAGCTCTACATGGACAAACTACAAACTTTCAATCTTGTTAGCCAGTGAAAAGCATGTGCTCAACAAACAAATTGTTACCTGTCACTCACCATGGCTCTGAACAATTGACTAAAAGAGTCAGAGTGGGGCTGAGGGCTTTATATAGGTGAACACACCTGCATTCACTAATTAGGCCAAATTTGGGTCAAACCATGATCTTCAAAAGCTGAGTATTACAGAAGGACACTGGACATTTGAAAGTTGTGTTGTCTAAAGCCTGAATTTACTGTGTACAAAAATGACTGCTCTACACATGCAAAAGTACTATGTGAATACTTTTTAGACATCCATCCATCCATTGTCTACCGCTTCTTCCCTTCGAGGTCGCGGGGAGTGCTGCAGCCTATCTCAGCTACAATCGGGCGGAAGGCGGGGTACACCCTGGACAAGTCGCCACCTCATCGCAGGGCCAACACAGATAGACAGACAACATTCACACTCACATTCACACACTAGACATGTGATGGTTATTTATGGTGTAATTTACAAAATAACGGTTTTCTTAATTCCCCCTGTCAAATTGGTCCCAGCTAGTGGGAGGGGCTATGGGCTATTTAAATTGGAAAATGCCATTTTTCTGACAGTCTGCTGTCTGTCACTGCCAGAGGAGGTTCTCTGTCCTGAGCAGAAGTTTCGGTCTCCATGCATCAAACATCTACCGAAGTGATTATTTTGATGATGAGATTATGTTGTGTTGTAACCGGTTAAATGAGTTTTGTTGATTGCTAATTGATTTAGCTAAATCTGTTTTGATTATTTAATTATTTACGTTGACATATTTGATTATTGACCTTTGATTATGAATACATGTATTTTGTTATAATGGATGAATTACATTTTGATTATTTTTAATATGCTTATTTTGATGAATAATATAGGTCTATTTAACGCATGCAACTTTGAAATGTATTTAGAATATAAATGTACTATATATAATATACGATACTAATATTGCCTCTATTTATTACTGTTACAGATTGTGGGTGCTTTGTTTTTTCCTGTCGTTGTTCGCCTTTTGACACTTTTGGGATTTCAATAAATGTTTGTAAACTGTTACCAACTGCGTGCCTTGCCCTCCTTGATTTGAAAGTCTGGTTTGCAAAGGTTACATTACCTTCACCCGAGGCGGGGTATGACATATGCACTTCAAAATGTTATGTTCTTTTTATTTGTGAAGCAAACAAACAGTCTTCTCTTCATTAGAATTGTTGCTACGTTTTTATTGAATGGTATCTGCTTCCGGGTTGTATCCCGCGCTTTGAGACTGGCGTCGTTATTATTGGTTGATTTCAACATTTTGGCTTTTCCTCATTTTGTTTCTTGTTGTTTTTGCTGGTGTTTTTTGCAATGTGCCAAGTGCCAATGACAAACGAGTCACGGGACACAAATGGGCCCCTGTGCAAAAGCTAACTGTTTATGGCCACTATAGTCTTAGTACTCTAGTATGTTTGTTCATTCTACGGTCACATAATGGACGCGAGTCACATGGTTGTCTTACATCAACCACCTCTATTACCTAAGTAATAAAGTCAGCTGTTCACCTGGCGGGTTTTTCAGTTGTAATAAATAGGGAAGAAAAGGGGAAGTTCTTCTTTAGCTGCCGCTCTGTTTTTATCATATATTACTGTCTTTGCACACGTCAATGTCTACTTTTGTGTACACGAAATCTGTACTATTTGGCTTGTTAGCTTCCTGTCGCAGGCGAGCGATGAGGGTCGTGGTTGAGGGAAGAGTTTTTTAATGTTGGATGTGGGAAAATGTCGGATTTATTGCGACAATTAGGCTTAATGCATTGTTGCAGCGCGATAATTTTTGAGCATATCTTGAAGCGTGCGTTCGCAAGATGAGCGGGTGTCATGGGTGGCCGTGCTCGGGGTTGTGGGGCAGCGGGTGTGTGAATTGTCGTAATATGTTGTGCAAAAGGCATGGTATACCCTGAACTGGTTGAAAAGTTAGTTGGTAGAGGTACCAGCTCACCTATGACCCTAAACATAAAAAGCAGTAAAAAAAAATAAATGAATAACTGGACTGACAAAATAAACAAGTACAAGTATTCTGTCTAAGACCTGTTTCTATTTAAACTGGTATTAATTAATAATGACTAAACATTGTGTGGAAAAATGAAACATTGGTGACAGAATATAAATTCTTAAAATGCAGACGTGATAAATAATGCAAAACTTTTCATCACTGCACGACATTTTGAAACGTGTTAAAATGTGCAAAGCCAATTTTAGAATGGTGAACTAGAAGACGATGTCAAAAGCTATGATAAAAAAGAAAATTCACATCATTACTGCAACTAATGCAGGGTAGTATTTCATCCACTATACTACAGTATGTAACACTACTCTAAGCCATATGAACCATCTGGAGCTCTGAGAACCTCAGGGAGTGCTCTCCTGCTGGTGCCCAGAGTCAGGACCAAACATGGTGAAACTGCATTTCAGTTTTATGCTCCTAAAATGTACTGAAAATATTTGATCTACAATATTTGAGTGATTTTAATTTTAATAAATTATGATTGTTTTTATGATTGTATTTTCTGATTTTGATTTGAATTATGATTTTATATTTTTATTTATGCCTTCCTTCTTTTAATTTTCTGTCACACATTTAGAATTGTCTTGTGTACGAATTGTGCTCTATAAATACAATTGCCTTCCCTTGTCTCGCCTCTATCAGAGCACAGCACCCACTGTGGGAAAAGATGAAGCCAGAGACTCACTGCTACATCTGAAACCGATATTTTTGTTTGAATTCAGATTAAATTATTTATTTAAAGAAGCAGAAATACAGGTATGATCAATACGATTTCATTGAAATAAATTACTTGCCCCCAGTCTAATACCTTGATTCATTTTCAACTGCATATGAGGGAGTTATTTTACACTTTCTACTAGGGTTGTACGGTAAACCGGTACTAGTAAAGTACCGTGAAACTAATGAGTCATAATTGGTACTATACCGCCTCTAAAAAGTACCTGTTCACTTTTTTTTTGAGGGCATGACGACGTGCCATCGTCATGTCGTGACATTGCTGGTTTTACGAGCAGAGCAGAAAGTTCGGCAACGCACAATCACGGAGTACTTACGAACTGACACAGTGTGCATACAGAAAAGGGAGAGTAATGCATTTTGGCTTAAAAACTAACGATAAAGGTGAAGTTATAACACTGAAACGCTGCTCAGCAAGAGGTGCTTTAAGACATGGCTAGTTAAGTAGCAGCTAACTCCATCCGCATTTGGCAGTGTTTTAGCTACTTCTAAATCACTAATCCTCACCTCCATGGTGACAAAGTGAGTTTCTTACAAGTATCATCCCTGCAGGACGAGGAAAAACTAAACATGCTTCACTACACACCGTAGTAGGACACAATAGCTCACCGCCTTCACCGCTAAAAAGCTGGCGCTTCACAATGTAAACAAACACCACAGGTATATCTTCACCTGACATCTACTGTATTGATACCAAGTACAAAAGTGTATCTAGTCGATACTACAATGATTACATCAATATTTTTTATAATCACCAAATCTTTTTTAGTTTTTTTCAAATTCATATTATGTTTATAAACTCAGTAAATACGTCCCTGGACACATGAGGACTTTAAATAAGACCAATGTGTGATCATGTAACTACTTGGTATCGGATCGATATACAAATTTGTGGTATCATCCAAAACTAATGTAAAGCATCCAAACAACAGAAAAATAAGTGTTTATTGCATTTGAACACGAATGTAGATGGAACATGTTAAAACAGAAAATAACTACATTTTAACAGTAAATGAACAAGCAGATTAATAATCAATTTTGTACAACTTGTCCTTCATAATTTTGACAAAATAATAGAATGAGAAATGACACAATATGTTACTGCATACGTTGGCACCCAAATTACTTACTAATAAAAGACAAGTTGTCTTGTATGTTAACTATTTTATTTAATAACAATTTTGTTATTGGATTGCATTAAAATACATATGATTAATTTACCGTAAGATTTTCTGTTAAAATAAAGCCAATAATGCCATTTTTTGTGGTATCCTTTATTTATAAAAGTATGAAAAAATGTCAATATACATTTTGGTACCGGTACCAAAATATTGGTATCGGGACAACCCTACTTTCTACCCATTCTCCAAAATTGTTGCAAAACATTATAAGAAACTTGGTAAAAATTAAGTTTCAATGTACATTTCAAGAAATGGCCCTAACGTAAGTCTCATAATCATTCATTGACAAGCCTAGTACCCGCCTACATGAAATATGTGTGCCACTGTATATAATTAGTTACTGTGCTGTTAACGTATTATCCTCCAGGAAGCTGGTATGTTTTCGGATCTGTTTAGAGACCCATCATTTACAATTTCAGGCTTGGACCAAATTTGGATCCTTAGTGGTCACTTTTGTGTGGTTGGGTTCACATTCAGTTTTCAGCAGGAGTAATAATGCTTAGTAAATCAAATGTACATGTACATTGTGTCATGATCCCACATGACAGTTTAGACATTATTAGTTGTTTTCAATCAATCAATCAATCAATGTTTATTTATATAGCCCTAAACCACAAGTGTCTCAAAGGGCTGCACAAGCCACAACAACATCCTCGGTACAGAGCCCACATACGGGGAAGGAAAAACTCACCCCAGTGGGACGTCGATGTGAATGACTATGAGAAACCTTGGAGAGGACCGCATATGTGGGTAACCCCCCCCTTTAGCGGTGACCGAAAGCAATGGATGTCGAGTGGGTCTGACATAATATTGTGAAAATCCAGTCCACAGTGGATCCAACACATCAGCGAGAGTCCAGTCCATAGTGGGGCCAGCAGGAAACCGTCCCGAGTGGAGACGGGTCAGCAGCTCAGAGATGTCCCCAACCGATGCACAGGCTAGCGGTCCACCCGGGGTCCCGACTCTGGACAGCAAGCACTTCATCCATGGCCACTGTGCAACCCCCCCCCCCCTCCAAGGAAGAGGGGAGCAGAGGAGAGAAGAAAAGAAACGGCAGATCAACTGGTCTAAAAAGGGGGTCTATTTAAAGGCTAGAGTATACAAATGAGTTTTAAGATGGGACTTAAATGCTTCTACTGAGGTAGCATCTCTAACTTTTACCGGGAGGGCATTCCATAGTACTGGAGCCCGAACAGAAAACGCTCTATAGCCCGCAGACTTTTTTTGGGCTCTGGGAAGCACTAATAAACCGGAGTTCTTTGAACACAGATTTCTTGTCGGGACATATGGTACAATACAATCGGCGAGATAGGCTGGAGCTAAACCGTGTAGTATTTTATACGTAAGTAGTAAAACCTTAAAGTCGCATCTTAAGTGCACAGGAAGCCAGTGCAGGTGAGCCAGTATAGGCGTAATATGATCAAACTTCTTGTTCTTGTCAAGAGTCTAGCAGCCGCATTTTGTACCAACTGTAATCTTTTAATGCTTGACATAGGGAGACCCGAAAATAATACGTTACAGTAATCGAGACGAGACGTAACGAACGCATGAATAATGATCTCAGCGTCGCTAGTGGACAAGATGGACCGAATTTTAGCGATATTACGGAGATGAAAGAAGGCCGTTTTAGTAACACTCTTAATGTGTGACTCAAACGAGAGAGTTGGGTCGAAGATGATACCCAAATTCTTTACCGAGTCGCCTTGTGTAATTGTTTGGTTGTCAAATGTTAAGGTGGTATTGTTAAATAGATGTCGGTGTCTAGCAGGACCGATAATCAGCATTTCCGTTTTCTTAGCGTTGAGTTGCAAAAAGTTAGCGGACATCCATTGTTTAATTTCATTAAGACACGCCTCCAGCTGACTACAATCCGGCGTGTTGGTCAGCTTTAGGGGCATGTAGAGTTGGGTGTCATCAGCATAACAGTGAAAGCTAACACCGTATTTGCGTATGATGTCACCCAGCAGCAGCATGTAAATACTAAAGAGTGCAGGGCCAAGAACCGAACCCTGGGGGACTCCGCACGTTACCTTGACATAGTCCGAGGTCACATTGTTATGGGAGACGCACTGCATCCTGTCAGTAAGATAAGAGTTAAACCACGACAATGCTAAGTCTGACATACCAACACGTGTTTTGAGGTTCACTTAGATTGTTAGTCACTAAGTGTTCATTTAGCTGCTGTGCAACAATTTTTTCGAGAATTTTCGAAATAAACGAAAGGTGGGACACCGGCCGGTAGTTTACCATGGGGTCAGGATCAAGGTTAGGTCTTTTGAGTAGAGGATGAATGACCGCTTTTTGGAATGCGAGGGGAACAGTGCCGGAGGAAAGTGATACGTTTATAATATTTAACACTATAATGGTTAAAAGCAGAGGGGGGCTCACCTGGGACGCCAGGTGTTGCCGATGAGCCCTCTGGAGGTGTCGTGGGCCCATCATTCAAACACCGGTGAAGGAGGGTGCCCACCTGATGACCCCAATGAAGCTGTCAACCATCCCCCCATCTCCTCTGTCCCCTATTTTGTAATCCCACCCAACTAGGTCCAACACCATAACCGCTTTGAAGCAGCTCCGAAGGAGGTAGCCTACTGTTACCACTCTACTCAGGTTATTTGTATCATGGGATTGTTCCATCTAGTCCTAAAATTGAACTGATCATCTGGATCTTCCCAGTGACTGCTGTGAAAAGAGCAGCTGGCAACCAGGGAAAGACCTGGTGACCGCGTGGAAAGACAGCTGACAGGAGGGAAAGACCCCAACGGGCCTGACACAGGCTAGCTCCCTGTGGCAGGAGGGACTTGGCACTAGTAGTGTACAAGTCCTACCCTTTTTTTGGCTACGAAACGCTCAATGAAGAAAATACCCCTAGAGTCAGCGAGAGCGGGGGAGGATGATGAGTCACCGACAGGCTACACGGTAACTGACCCCGGAACGACAAAGACGATGAGAACGATGATCAACAAGATACCTGAGATTATAACACCTACTCCAGGATTTGAGCTCCGGAATTGCAGGTGTGGCTGGACCAAGGTAACATCCTATGCAGGCCTAAGAAGACACCAAGGCTTGAAAAAGTGCTTGATGTCAGAGCAAAAGGAACCTCGCATTGACCGCTACTTCTTACGAAGCAAGTCAAGTAAGTCGAATGAAGTCCAGCAGCAGGACCAAAACCAAAGTCCGCAGGACATCAATCTCCTTGCTCAGGCTGGGGATGAGGAACCAAGCATAGCGGTGCCCGACCTGTCACAGCCCGCAACCGAGAGTGAGATGCAAGGACGAAAGCCACAAATCAGGTGGCCAAAATCCTGTGAGAAAAGAGAGTGGGAAACAATTGACACAGACATCAGCAAACTCCTCGGACAACTGAAGGGAACTGCAATCAGAAAGCTGGAGAGAATGGCAGACCTAATTTACAGCTATGGTGCGAATCGATATGGAACAGCAGAGAGAATGAAAAGGACAGTTACACAGACAAAGTCCAGGAGGCAGCAGGAGATTGAATGGTTAGTTAGGGAAATAAGGCAGTTGAAAAAACAATGGAAAAGATCTCCAGAGGAGGAAAAGGAGGGAATTAACCTTCTACAGGCAGAAATCAAGAACAGACTGTCTACCTTGAGGAGAGCTGAGAATCTGAGAAGGAGGCGTAAAATGAAGGAGAGAACTAGAGCAAACTTCTTCAAAGACCCCTTCAAGTTTGCAAAAAGCCTTTTTACAAAGGACAAAAGTGGCAAACTCTCAACATCAAAGAAAGATCTTGAAGCTTACCTCAAACAGAACCACACTGACAGCCAGCAAAGCGGACCGAAAACTCTCCCACCTGATATGCCACCAATAGAGTCCCCAGAACACCATATGGACACTAACCCTCCCAAGTGGAGTGAGGTGGAGAGAATTGTGCGACGAGCAATAACTGCATCCTCTCCTGGGCCCAATGGAATTCCATACCGTTTCTATAAGAAATCTCCGGAGGTTTTACACTTTCTATGGAGGCTGATGAGGGTGGTGTGGCAGAAACAAGCAATTCCAACTGCATGGCGGAGGGCAGGAGGCATCCTGATCCCCAAGGAAAAGGACTCTGTGGACATCAGCCAGTTTCGCCAAATCAGCCTTCTCAATGTTGAAGGAAAAATCTTTTTCAGTGTGGTGGCTCACAGGTTGGCCACCTACCTGGAAAAGAACCACTATATTGATACTTCGGTGCAAAAAGCAGGGATTCCAGGCTTCTCGGGGTGCCTAGAGCACACGAACATGATATGGAGTCAAATTCAAGCTGCCAAAAAGGGTGGAAGAGATCTCCATGTTGTGTTCCTGGACCTGGCAAATGCCTTTGGGTCTGTTCCTCATGATCTCCTCTGGGTGGCATTCCACTATTTCAGTGTCCCGGATTCCATAACTGGTCTTGTCAAAGCCTATTTCCAGGACCTACAGCTATGCCTGACAACTGGTGAGTGTACCACAGCATGGCAGCGACTTGAAATAGGAATAATGGCAGGGTGTACCATCTCACCTCTTGCTTTTACAATGGCTATGGAGGTCATCATCCGAGCCACTAGGTGGGTGGTAGGAGGTCAAAAGATTAAATCTGGTCTTCGTCTCCCGCCCATAAGAGCCTATATGGATGACGTGACCATCCTCACCACAACCAAGGCGTGTGCTAGGCGGCTGCTGAACAAACTGCAAGAAAACATCCAGTGGGCCCGGATGGAGATAAAGCCAAGCAAGTCTAGAAGCATCTCGGTGGTGAGGGGGAAGCTGATGGAACAACGATTCTGTGTGGGTGAGGAGGCTATACCAACAGTGTCTGAGAAGCCTGTCAAGAGTCTTGGACGTTGGTATCATGCCACCCTCAAGGACACAGGGCAGGTGGACCAGCTCAAGAAGGATACTATAACTGGCCTTGAAAACATTGATAAGACCATGCTCCCTGGCCGGTCTAAGCTGTGGTGCCTCCAATTTGGGTTGCTACCCAGGCTAATGTGGCCTCTTACCATTTACGAAGTACCAACCACAAAGGTAGAAAAGTTGGAGAGGCTGGTTAGCTCCTTTGCTAGGAAGTGGCTGGGTCTTCCTAAATGCTTCAGTAACATCGGACTGTATGGAAGAGGTGTTCTGGAGCTTCCTGTTTCCAGCCTAGTAGAGGAGTTTAAGTGTGCAAAGGTAAGGCTGGAAATGACGCTAACAGAGTCTCGAGACCCATGTGTTGCCCAAACAGCTCCTACCTTGGTGACCGGAAGGAAATTGACTGCAGCGGCAGCTACTCTGCAAGCAAAGGAAGATCTTAGGCACAGAGACATCATTGGCTTTGTGCAGCAAGGGAGAGGAGGCCTTGGCCTTGGTGAGAGCAGACCGTTGTGGCATACGGCTGCTCCAGCTCAGCGACGTCGGCTGGTTGTAGAGGAGGTACGTCGGCACGAGCAGGCAGCTAGATGTGCAAAGGCTGTCTCACAGGTCAAGCAAGGACAGTGGATGAGCTGTGACGGAGTTGAGAGGAGAAAGGTCTCGTGGAGGGAGCTACTGGGCATGGAGGCAGTTCACATCAGCTTCATCTTACGCTCCACTTATGATGTCCTTCCCTCCCCCTCAAACCTCAAACAGTGGTACGGAGAGAACCCCACATTCCCCCTCTGTCCATATCCAGCTAACCTCAAACACATTCTCGTTGGCTGCAAGACAAGTCTGTCACAAGGGCGTTACACCTGGCGGCACAACCAGGTTCTGAAGTGTCTAGCAGCCACGTTAGAGGCCAGAAGAGTGAAAATCAATGCCCTGCCCCCGCCAAAATTACATCATACATCCACAAGAGAGTTCATCCGAGAAGGTGCAGAGTCAACCAAAGGCCATATACCAGACATAGGCCAGCTCGGAAGGGCTCGCGACTGGAAAATGGCGGTGGATCTCAATCAAAAGCTCTGCTTTCCTTCAGAGATAGCCAGATCAAACCTCAGACCAGATTGTGTGCTCTGGTCCTCCTCACTGCATATCGTGTACATAATAGAACTCACGGTTCCTTGGGAGGCCGCTGTGGAGGAGGCATTTGAACGCAAAAGCCTTAAGTACACCGAACTGGCAGCTGATGCTGAGCAGAATGGATGGAAAGCCAAGGTCTGCTCAGTGGAAGTTGGCTGCAGAAGTTTTGTGGGCCGGACAACCATCAGGCTGCTTAAGGACATTGGAGTTTGAGGACAAACCCTGCGAAACACCATCAAAGCCCTCTCAGGAGCAGCAGAGACAGCCAGTCGGTGGCTGTGGGTGAAGAGGAGAGATACCATCTGGAGCTCTAGTAAGACCTGCATCATATAATGGTTAAAAGCAGAGGGGGGCTCACCTGGGACGCCAGGTGTTGCCGATGAGCCCTCTGGAGGTGTAGTGGGCCCATCATTGAAACACCGGTGAAGGAGGGTGCCCACCTGATGACCCCAATGAAGCTGTCAACCATCCCCCCATCTCCTCTGTCCCCTATTTTGTAATCCCACCCAACTAGGTCCAACACCATAACCGCTCTGAAGCAGCTCCGAAGGAGGTAGCCTACTGTTACCACTCTACTCAGGTTATTTGTATCATGGGATTGTTCCATCTAGTCCTAAAATTGAACTGATGGACCTAATAATACAAACAGTTCCTTGATAAGTTTCCCAGGAAGTGGGTCAAGTAAACATGTTGTTTGTTTTATCCCACTTACACGCCGTAATAATTCCTCTAATGTTATTTCATCAAAAACAGAGAGACTATTTTGGAGGGCGGTATCCGTCGTATATACAGTCGTATTTGTGTTAATAGAACCCAGTTGTAGCTGGGAAGTGTTGTCTTTAATCTCCTTTTTAATTAGTTAAATATTCTTATTAAAGAAATTCATAAAGTTCTCTGCCGAGTGGGTGGAGCTACTGGGAGGAGTCCCTTGTTGGGTTAGCGATGCTACTGTACTAAACAGAAATTTAGGATCGTTTTTGTTGAGGCGGATGAGATTTGAGTAGTATTTAGCTTTAGCTAAGGTAAGCATGCGTTTAGAAGTTATTAAACTATCATTCCATGCTTGATGGAAAACCTCAAGTTTAGTCGCGCGCCATTTGCGTTCCAGCTTTCTACATGATAATTTATGAGCTCTAATTTCTTCTGTAAACCATGGAGTGCGCCTTTTAGGGGCCCTTTTTTGCTTTAGCGGTGCTATACTATCAATAATTTCGCGCAGGGCATTGTCAAAGTTGTTAGTGAGGTTATCAATAGAGCCGACATAATTTGGGAATGGTGCCATTACCGAAGGCAGTAGGTCAGCAAGAGTCATCGTTGTGGCAGCATTTATGTTGCGGCCACTATAGCAGTTATTATTATTATTATTAGCTTGTTGACAATGAGTCAAAACTTCAAATTTTATAAGGTAATGATCGGACATTACTTTAGTTTATGGAAGTATCATAACTTTGGAGGTGGTGACACCCCTGACAAGCACTAGATCTATTGTATTACCGTTGCGATGCGTGGGTTCATGTATTATTTGTGGAAGACCACAGCTATCAATTATGGTCTGGAGCGCCACGCACTGAGGGTCCGATGGGGTATTCATATGGATATTAAAGTCCCCCATTATGATTATATTGTCGGCATGCGTCACTAGATCAGCAACGAACTCTGAGAATTCACTGATAAAGTCCGAATAGGGCCCAGGGGGCCAGTAGATAACAGCCAGGTCGAGAGGTAGCGGTGTGACAGACCTCATAGTAAGCACCTCAAACGATTTATATTTATTGTTTAGGTTAGGGGTAAGGTTAAAATTTTCATTGTATATTAGTGCGACACCCCCTCCCCTTTTAAGAGGACGGGCAACATGCGCATTCGTACAGTTAGGAGGAGATGCCTCATTTAGCGCAAAAAAATCGTCTGGTTTGAGCCAGGTTTCGCTAAGACCAATGACGTTAAGATTGTTGTCTCTAATGACCTCATTAACTAATAACGCCTTGGGAGACAATGATCTTATGTTTAAAAAGCCCATATTATAGGTATTGGGCTGTTTTGACGAGTTTTTGTTAAGATTATCCGTAATACCAATATTAACAATGTTGCTTTTATTATGCGTAGTGCACTTTAAATAGTTTCGACCATATCTAGGAATTGATATAACGGGAATTTTCCGATTGTTTGCTTGGTGCTGCAATAGACTGGACATATCATAATTTGCCACCTCAGTAGAATGCATGTCCACCTCTGACACAGTCACAACAGAAAAAACATTATGTGAATTGTGTATTATTCTAAGAGAATTGCTATGCGTACATGGATTATCCAGCCTGGCGCAGGCTAGTTCTAGCTTAACTGACTCCTCACCCGGACTAACAGACTCTGTAATTGTCTGCGACCGGGCTTGCTCTAGTGTAGTCAGTCAAGTGAGACTTAAACAGTAGTCTATGTTTCTAGGCAGGATGATGGTGCCTTCCTGGTTAGGGTGAAGGCCGTCTCTCATCAGCAAGCCTGGTTTGCCCCAGAAAGAGGGCCAGTTATCAATAAATGTTAGTCCTTGTTGTCTACAGAAGCTAGAAAGCCACTTGTTAAGCGAGACTAATCTGCTATATCTCTCATCATTGCCTCTCGCAGGCAGGGGGCCAGAGACAATTCCTCGATGCCTGGACATCTTTTGATTGTTTCCTGTTCCAGCGCTTTTATATTTTGTTTCTACCTGTGTTTTGCCTAATAAAACAACTTCATACCTGCACATTTCCTGTAGTCTCTGACTCCTAGGGTCCAACCAAACAACAATAATATGCCAATGTAACATAATGATCTAGATCCTGCAGTAATTCAGGGGGTTGTTTGGTGGTAACAAATGGCTGCCTGGGAAAAGGCTTGTGACGAGAAGTGTGCCATTGACTGCATTGGGTTTTGTCTTTTGTGCACTTCCATGATGCACTAGTATTTTTTTTGCAATACCTCTTTCTCTTATATACATTAGCAAATATACTATATGCCTTATGTGTGTCTAGACAACCATGGTGCACTCCTGTCGCTCACACCAATGCTGCCTTGTTTTTGGCAACCTTTTAATCAAATTTGAATAATAGGATATCGAGACTGATCTGGTGGATTTAAAGATTATTTTTTTGTAAATGTCAACCTGTTGGTAGGTTGGTATGAAATTGTAAATGGATATTTGGTGGGTAGATTTTGAAAGGAATTGTGTTGTACGGTATTTTGTATATTATATGATTATGTATATTTTAACTGTGGGTGTCTGTCCACAAGCTATGCACTTCTAGGGATTACCTGTTTGCAGAACGGACTCTGATATTAACAAAAGAAACAATAATGTAATACAAAATTATGTCTGTCTGTAAATAAATATAAATAAATAAATATATTTTTGAACTCGTCTGCCGTCTCTGCATCTTGGGATCATGTTGCAAGCAATGCTTCCAACACATTGCCCCAGGGATACATTCATTATCTAAAATTAGTGTTGAAAAATTATTCACCCTGCAGATTAGACACATTCATAAACAAAAACAAAGGCTGTTAGACAGCCAATATGGATACAGAGAAAATATCTCAATACAGATATAAACAATTAAAATAACCGCCGCAATACATTGTAAACAGTGTGCAGCCACTGTATTCATGGATCTAAAAATAAAGCAATCGATAGAATCAATCGCAATATCCTAATCAAAAGAAAATAACAAAACAGCATTAGGGGTGTGGTTCTAAACTGGGTGAAAAGCAATGTAAGAAACAGGAAGCAATATATGAGGCTAGGAGTTTGCACATTGATTAGCGATATCTTGTGGTGTACCCCAGGGTTCTGTTCAAGGACCAAAATTATTCAACCTATACATCTGTAAAATGACAAAGGACCTAAAAGTACCATTAATTGTAGATGACACTACTCCATTCTGCTCAGGGGGAAACACACAGAAAGTAATTAAAACTATTACAGTTTAAATTAACAAATTATAAAAATAATTTCATAAAAACTGATTAAAATGAAGGAAAACTAAAATGTTATTCTGAAAAACAAAAATAACATTACTGACAAATACTCATGGTGTGCTTTCAATTGAAAAAGCATATTGGTTGAAGTTTTGAAAATGTTGCCTTTAATTAGTAAGCATTTGATTCCAAAGTCAAACTCAAACCACAACACTGAAACACATCTTAATCGCAAAAAGGGACGCATAAATTAAGCAATTATTGCTTGAAAGAAAAAGGATGACCGACAATTTTATATAGTATAATTATATTAAAAACGTAAAAACAACCCTTTCAACTGGGAACTTGAGTTCACAAAGGACAGTCGTACCTATGTTGAACAACTAAATTAAATTCTAGGGCTCATCATTGTATTCACAAACACACAATCTTGTCTATTATTCATGACAGAGCATGCTGACATCCCATTAAGCTAACTCCATATTTACTGCTATCTAGTGCCACTTCCGTTTGCCCTCTCATTTTAAGGCAGCAAAATTACAACCATGTTTATCCCAGCGAGATGTCAGATGAGATGAGAATTACTATGTTAATGTCTTGATGATACATTTCACAATTAGCAAAGGTTTAACTATAGAATGCTCTAATGAACACTTCCTATCCCCTCCCGGTTTGGTGGAAGCAGCGACCCACCACAAGACATGCCAAGAGAAGCAGAGTTCAATAAACATCAGCCTACACAAGACGGAGAAACAAAGCACCGTTCTCCATTGACTATTTATAGCATGAAGGATACCTCCGAGTCATTCATGTTGTAAACAAAAAAATACAGACATTCCTGCAAGCTGAAGTCTGGTGGAGTCATAGAAACACAGAAAAACACAACTTCACATGCCTTGAAGTACACAAAAAAATGTTTCAGTATACTGTATGGCAGTGCTAGGAAATGAGTCTGTTTTCATACCCCCTGAAAAGTTATATTAACTTCTAAGAGGTATACTGTTTGGGAACTAAATCCTTGAAGTTAAACACATAATAGACAAAGTCCTGCACGACCAATTAAACTTAAAGACATTGGGAATGATTTACTAAGATCCAAATAATACGCACTAAACAGTGTGTGCAAACTATAAAATAGCGTGCACCATGTGTTGCGTGAGATCTACTAACACTGCGTGTGCAATTGAAAAGTGGTGCAGACCGCCGTTGTGTTATTTTACGCTTCATAATGCGCCACACATTTTCAACGGGAGACAGGTCTGGACTACAGGCAGGCCAGTCTAGTATCCGCACTCTTTTACTACAAAGCCACCCTGTTGTAACACGTGCAGAATGTGGCTTGACATTGTCTTTCTAAATAAGCAGGGGCGTCCAGGAAAAAGATGTTGCTTGGATGGCAACATATGTTGCTCCAAAATCTGTATGTACCTTTCAGGATTAATGGTGCCTTTACAGATGTGTAAGTTACTCATCCCCATACCATCAGAGATACTGGCTTTTGAACTTTGGCCTACAACAGTCCGGATGGTTCTTTTCCTCTTTGGTCCGGAGGACACGACATCCACAGTTTCCAAAAGCAATTTGAAATCTGGACTCGTCAGACCATAGAACACTTTTCCACGTTGCATCAGTCCATCTTAGATGAGCTCTGGCCCAGCGAAGCCAGCTGCGTTTCTGGGTGTTGTTGATAAACGGCTTTGGCTTTGCATAGTAGAGTTTTAACTTGCACTTACAGATGTAGCGACAAACTTTAGTTACTGACAGTGGTTTTCTGAAGTGTTCCATGTGGTGATATCCTTTAGACACTGATGTCGGTTTTTGATGCAGCGTGAGGATGTAAATTGCATCATCAGTGCATGTGTTCGTCTGAAAGACATCTTTTCATGGATCAGTATTAATGAAACAATTCATTAATATTGACTGTTGCAACAAATCGGACATTTTCTAGCATCCAACATTAAACCAAGACAATCATCTCTCGCCTGCGACGGGCAGCTAACAAGCCAAATACAAGAGACTGTGAACATTGTTTCAAAGTACAACTTTTGTGTTGATGTATATATACAAACGTAAACAATGCAGAGGCAGTAATATATGATAAACTTCCGCATTTATTCCCTCTTTATCACAGAGGAAAAACCCACCAGGTGAAAAACTGATTTTACTACTTCCGGCGCTGGCACAAGACAACTATGTAACTCGCGTCACATATGTGACCATACGATGAACAAATATACTACAGTACGAAGACTATAGACACCATAAACAGTAAGCTGCTACAGCTGGTGTACCCAAAGTGTGGCACAGGGGCCATCTATGGTCTGTGACTCGTTTGTCATTGGACCTAGGCACATTACAAAAAAACCACGCAAAATATGGAAAAACAGCAAGAAGCACAATGAGAAAGAAACAAAATGTTTACATCAGATAATAATAACACAAATCTTTGTCTTTTAAAAAATAAACAAATACACATTTATACACACACGTGTGTATACACACATATATATATATATATATATATATATATATATATATATATATATATATATATATATATATATATATATATATATATATATATATATATGACAAGATGGCGGCGCCCTGATGGCAGCGGCTTGCAGACGCTCTTGGAAGTGTAGAGCGATTTGGCAAAAATACCCGTCAATTCTGTAAATTTCATGGCTGGCTCACAGCGTGGACACTCCGTGGTCACATACGACCGACAGACAATTCTGGATGTGGATAGATCGGGCCGTTATAGACTGAAAGATGCATGTACGGTGGACCTCCTCGCTAGCATGGGAATATTTTGCGGGCTCCATCGAGCAGCCTTTGAAGAAGCGGAGTCAAGTACCAGCGGGGACCGTCAATGGAGGAGACGTAAGCGGTGTGAGCGGAAGCAGAAGCGGGGATGCCGAGCGGAGCTAACAACAAAGCGAAAGGCTAATCCTCAAAGAAGCGCTAGTCCGGGTAAGGAGTCACTTAAACTAGAACTAGTCGGCGCCAGGCTGGATAATCCCTGCACACATAGCAATTCTCTAAGAATAATACACAACTCACATAATGTTTTTTCTGTTGTGACTGTGTCAGAGGTAGACATGCATTCTACTGAGGTGGCAAACTATGATGCGTTCAGTTTATCGCAGCACCAAGAAAACAATCTGAAAATTCCCGTCATATCAATTCCTAGATATGGTCGAAACTATTTAAAGTGCACTATGCATAATAAACGCAACATTATTAAAATTGCTACTACGGATAATTTCAACAAAAAATCCTCAAAACAGCCCACTACCTATAATATGGGCTTTTCAAACATAAGATCATTGTCTTCCAAAACGTTATTAGTTAATGAGGTCATTAGAGACAACAATCTTGACGTCGTTGGTCTTGCCGAGACCTGGCTCAAACCAGACGATTTTTTTGCGCTAAATGAGGCATCTCCTCCTAACTATACGAATGTGCATGTTGCCCGTCCTCCTAAAAGGGGAGGGGGTGTTGCACTAATATACAATGAAAACTTTAACCTTACACCTAACCTAAATAATAAATATAACTCGTTTGAGGTGCTTCCTATGAGGTTTGTCACACCGCTGCCTCTCCACCTGGCTGTTATCTACCGCCTCCCTGGGCCCTATTCGGACTTTATCAGTGAATTCTCAGAGTTTGTTGCTGATCTAGTGACGCACGCCGACAATATAATCATAATGGGGGACTTTAATATCCATATGAATACCCCATCGGACCCTCCGCGCGTGGCGCTCCAGACCATAATTGATAGCTGTGGTCTTACACAAATAATAAATGAACCCACACATCGCAACGGTAATACGATAGATCTAGTGCTTGTCAGGGGTGTCACCACCTCCAAAATTACGATACTCCCATATACTAAAGTAATGTCCGATCATTACCTTATAAAATTCGAAGTTCTGACTCATTGTCAACAAACTAATAATAATAATAACTTCTATAGCAGCGACAACATTAATGCTGCCACAACGACGACTCTTGCTGGCCTACTGCTTTCGGTTATGGCACCATTCCCAAATTATGTGGGCTCTATTGATAACCTCACTAACAACTTTAACAACGCCCTGCACGACACAATTGATAGTGTAGCACCGCTAAAGCTAAAAAGGGCCCCTAAAAGGTGCACCCCATGGTTTACAGAAGAAACTAGAGCCCATAAATTATCATGTAGAAAGCTGGAACACAAATGGCGCGCGACTAAACTTGAGGTTTTCCATCAAGCATGGAGTGATAGTTTAATAACTTATAAACGCATGCTTACCTTAGCTAAAGATAAATATTACTCCAATCTCATCCACCTCAACAAAAATGATCCTAAATTTTTGTTTAGTACAGTAGCATCGCTAACCCAACAAGGGACTCCTCCCAGTAGCTCCACCCACTCGGCAGATGACTTTATGAATTTCTGTAATAAGAAAATTGAAGTCATTAGAAAGGAGATTAAAGACAATGCATCCCAGCTACAACTGGGTTTTATTAACACAGATACGACTGTATATACGACGGATACCGCCCTCCAAAATAGTTTCTCTCTCTTTGATGAAATAACATTAGAGGAATTGTTAAGATGTGTAAATGGGACAAAACAAGCAGCATGTTTACTTGACCCATTTCCTGGGAAACTTATCAAGGAGCTTTTTGTATTATTAGGTCCATCAGTGCTAAATATTATAAACGTATCACTTTCCTCTGGCACTGTTCCCCTAGCATTCAAAAAAGCGGTTATTCATCCTCTACTCAAAAGACCTAACCTCGATCCTGACCTCATGGTAAACTACCGGCCGGTGTCCCACCTTCCGTTTATCTCGAAAATCCTCGAAAAAATTGTTACACAGCAGCTAAATGAACACTTAGCGTCTGACAATCTCTGTGAACCTTTTCAATCCGGTTTCAGAGCAGATCACTCTACGGAGACAGGCCTCGCAAAAATGACTAATGATCTATTGCTAACGATGGATTGTGATGCGTCATCTATGTTGCTGCTTCTTGATCTTAGCGCTGCTTTCGATACCGTCGATCATAATATTTTATTAGAGCGTATCAAAACACGTATTGGTATGTCAGACTTAGCCTTGTCTTGGTTTAACTCTTATCTTACTGGCAGGATGCAGTTCGTCTCCCATAACAATGTGACATCGGACTATGTTAAGGTAACGTGTGGAGTCCCCCAGGGTTCGGTTCTTGGTCCTGCACTCTTTAGTATTTACATACTGTCGCTAGGTGACATCATACGCAAATACGGTGTTAGCTTTCACTGCTATGCTGATGACACCCAACTCTACATGCCCCTAAAGCTGACCAACACGCCGGATTGTAGTCAGCTGGAGGCGTGTCTTAATGAAATTAAACAATGGATGTCCGCTAACTTTTTGCAACTCAACGCTAAGAAAACGGAAATGCTGATTATCGGTCCTGCTAGACACCGACATCTATTTAACAATACCACCTTAACATTTGACAACCAAACAATTACACAAGGCGACTCGGTAAAGAATTTGGGTATTATCTTCGACCCAACTCTCTCGTTTGAGTCACACATTAAGAGTGTTACTAAAACGGCCTTTTTTCATCTCCGTAATATCGCAAAAATTTGTTCCATTTTGTCCACTAGCGACACTGAGATCATTATTCATGCGTTCGTTACGTCTCGTCTCGATTACTGTAACGTATGATTTTCGGGTCTCCCTATGTCTAGCATTAAAAGATTACAGTTGGTACAAAATGCGGCTGCTAGACTCTTGACAAGAACAAGAAAGTTTGATCATATTACGCCTATACTGGCTCACCTGCACTGGCTTCCTGTGCACTTAAGATGCGACTTTAAGGTTTTACTACTTACGTATAAAATACTACACGGTCTAGCTCCATCCTATCTTGCTGATTGTATTGTACCATATGTTCCGGCAAGAAATCTGCGTTCAAAGAACTCCGGCTTATTAGTGATTCCCAGAGCCCCAAAAAAGTCTGCGGGCTACAGAGCGTTTTCTGTTCGGGCTCCAGTACTATGGAATGCCCTCCCGGTAAAAGTTAGAGATGCTAACTCAGTAAAAGCATTTAAGTCCCATCTTAAAACTCATTTGTATACTCTAGCCTTTAATTAGACCCCCCTTTTTTTAGACCAGTTGATCTGCCGTTTTCTTTTCTCCTTTGCCCCCTCGCCGGGTTATTCCGGTTCCGGTGACCATGGATGAGGTGCTGGCTGTCCAGAGTTGGGACCCGGGGTGGACCGCTCGCCTGTGCATTGGTCGGGGACGTCTCTGCGCTACTGACCTGTCTCCGCTCGGGATGGTCTCCTGCTGGCCCCACTATGGACTGGACTCTCACTGTTATGTGGATCCACTAAGGACTGTACTTAGAGGGGGGGTTACCCACATATGCGGTCCTCTCCAAGGTTTCTCATAGTCATTCACATCGACGTCCCTTGTGTGGGCTCTGTGCCGAGGATGTCGTTGTGGCTTGTGCAGCCCTTTGAGACTTTTGTGATTTAGGGCTATATAAATAAACATTGATTGATTGATTGATTGATATATATATATATATATATATATATATATATATATATATATATATATATATATATATATATATATATATATATACATATATATATATATATATATATATATATATATATATATATATATATATATATATATATATATATATATATATATATATATATATGTGTGTACATATGTGTGTATATGTACATACACACACACACACACACACACACACACACACAATTACATACACCCACATGTACAGTCGTGGTCAAATGTTTACATACACTTGTAAAGAGCATAATGTCATGGCTGTCTTGAGTTTCCAATAATTTCTACAACTCTTATTTCTTTGTGATAGAGTGATTGGCGCACATACTTGTTGGTCACAAAAAACATTCATGAAGTTTGGTTTTTTTATGAATTTATTATGGGTCTACTGAAAATGTGACCAAATCTGCTGGGTCAAAAGTATACATACAGCAATGTTAATTTTTGGTTTCATGTCCCTTGGCAAGTTTCACTGCAATAAGGCGCTTTTGGTAGCCATCCACAAGCTTCTGGCAAGCTTCTGGTTGAATTTTTGACCACTCCTCTTGACAAAATTGGTGCAGTTGAGCTAAATGTGTTGGTTTTCTGACATGGACTTGTTTCTTCAGCATTGTCCGCACATTTAAGTCAAGACTTTGGGAAGGCCATTCTAAAACCTTAATTCTAGCCTGATTTAGCCATTCCTTTACCACTTTTGACGTTTGTTTGGGGTCATTGTCCTGTTGGAACACCCAACTGCGCCCAAGACTGATAGATAGATAGATAGATAGATAGATAGATAGATAGATAGATAGATAGATAGATAGATAGATAGATAGATAGATAGATAGATAGATAGATAGATAGATAGATAGATAGATAGATAGATAGATAGATGGATAGATAGATAGATAGATAGATAGATAGATAGATAGATAGATAGATAGATAGATAGATAGATAGATAGATAAATGGATAGATAGATAGGTATTTATTGTCATTGCACAAGTACAACAAAACTTTGTTTTCAGCACAAACCCGTTCAAGATTAGACAAACAAACAGTGTACAGGGTTACAGAACAGGAACGCTGATGGGTCGCCACAAGGCGCCCCGTAAAAGATGGGGAAAAGGTCAAACGCTGGGGAAGGATGAGTAAAAAAATACAATCTATCCCAGTCTGGAGTGGGAAAAAACCTCCATAGCAAAGCACATATACATATTACAACGTACATCTCGAGATATCTAGCAACAGAGGGAAGGGAGTGCGAGGTCCTGATGTTGGCCGCAGCTCTCAGGCGCTGACCATCCATTCATCACCCCTATGGGATTTGCGCCGAGGGCGTTGGGTTGGGTGGTGGGGGGTGTATGTGTGCCGTATATTTTTGTGGTTGCATGTGTGTGTGTAAGCCCGTAGTTTGTCTCTGTTTCGCGGCCTTGATGTTTGTGCAGTCGCTAGTCCAAAGTCAACAACAACAGGTGTGTGTTCATGGGAGACAGAAGGGAGTTTGTTGTGTCTTCGCTGTGCTGTCCTTCGGGAGAGTCTCGACGCTAGAGAAACAATCCAAGTTAGAATGTTTTGTATGGAGTGAAAATAACATTTGCTTTTCACTCTAAATTGTCTATGAATGGTCCTCAAAAACTGCGGGGCAGACAGTCCGATGTGATCCAAAATCACAAGAGTGTCCATAGTTCTTCCCGCATCCTCCAATCATTTGTGGCAGCTTTGGGCTACTTTGAAGACTGCCAGCAACTTCCAATTTGTCGACAAACCAGAGCAATGCTTACTCCAATCAGCAGATGTCCTGTTGTCATAATTCTGAATAGGTGGATATCTTCACGTCCTCGACAGAAAAGGGTCGCCAGGCACGCGGCACTCCTTTTTCTCCCAAGAGTCCGTTGTGTGTCCAGCAACAACCGCTCCGTCAAGACAAGCAGGTTCCCCCAAACCCAAGATCTTGTCAATTTCGTTGAGGCCAGTTAAATAGTTCCAATGTTTAGATTTGTAGAGCAGTGCAAAAAGAGGCGACAAGAAAGTTAAGACAAGACAAAGAAGCAAGCAGGAGCGATAAGGGAGAGGAAAGGGTGCCAGAGAGAAAAAAAAAAAAGACCCAACATGATGATTTTAGGTTGACCTGAAGAATTTGGAGGTAATCCTCCTTTTTCATTGTCCCATTTACTCTCTGTAAAGCACCAGTTCCATTGGCAGCAAAACAGGCCCAGAGCATAATACTACCACCACCATGCTTGATGGTAGGCATGGTGTTCCTGGGATTAAAGGCCTCACTTTTTCTCCTCCAAACATATTGATGGGTATTGTGGCCAAACAGCTCAATTTTTGTTTCATCTTTTCATGGACAAAGATAAGACCTTCTGGAGGAAAGTTCTGTAGTTACTTTCAATTGTCTTAATGTTCAATTGTCTTAAAGTAAACATGCCGCCTTTTTGTAGACATCAGTCGTGAATTTGGTAAATATATAAACATTGCTGGTAAAGTCCGAAGTCTGGGGTCAGGCAGTCAAAAGTTACTATAAATAGTAAATATTTCCAAAATACCCACATAAAACATGGTTACCTTTGTTTGACTTTCTTTAACAATATTTTTTTTACAAGCATGAACACATCCTTTGGGGTATGTGTCATTGCGACACATCTGATGTCTGTCAGTGTATTAACGTCCGTGAATTACACTGCAAAAGCCATATATATGTGGAATGTTATGTTTGATTGCAGCACTGTGGCACATGACGGATGAAGTGTTCTGAACCTCTATACAGTACTCGAAGTGTGGTTGGGAAATAAAGACAACATTGACTTTCAAATGAGTCGGGTAGAGCTAAAGTAGGAAGCAGCGTATAAGGGGACTATTCTTGAGAATGGGGGTTGGTATTGAAAGGAGCATCTTAAGCAAAAGGAAACAAATATATATGCAGCGAGTCAGAACCTCCTGCTGTGTCCTACTGTATGTTGTTTAAAAATACATGGGTTCAGCCCAGTATAAGAAAGTTACTCAGAATAACACAGCAAACTTAATGCAGATTTAGTGCTTTTATGCCATTGATTCTACTCATATGCATGTTTAAGAAACATAATATTCAGTTTGACTTACCTAACATTTGAACACAAGTACATGCTCTTAATGAAGCAGAACAACTAGGGGCCTGAGCTACAAAGATTCAAATAACCAGTACCAGATAATGTGTGTCAACCATAAAATAGCGTGCACTATTAGTGGGCATGTTGCAGATGATCTACTAAGACTGCGCATACAATTGATAACAGGTGCAAAAGCGTTTTAGCATGTGTACTGGCTGTCACCATGGAAACATTAATTTCCTTCCACATCTATGGCATTATGGTCTAACGTGAAGTTCCGTCATGTGGTTTCATGCAGGACACAAACATTATGTGAACCACCTTTTCTGGGCGATGCAGAAGTGTGATCTAGATAAACAGAACCTATTTTTAGCACATTGATGCTGCAGTGTTGTAATAATGTGTCTTGATCATTCCAGAAAGTGCATTTGTAAGACGTGTTTTCATATGGGCAATTGACATCTCCTATTTGCAAAAACGAAACACCATTTAAAAAAATAAATTGAAAAAAACGCCAGACGTCACCAAAACAAATACATTTCATTTGTTTCAATCAGCCCTTAGGTCATCTAGCAGCTACCCAGTTATACAATTATATTGCTGAATAAACTGTGTCCAATGCTTTTTATTTCTGGCAGTCCAAATATGTTGAGGGAATATTCTCTTTCTTAATGACCTGCGATCGCCTCTTTCTATCAAACATTTGTGCGTAACTGTTCCAGTTTTCTCTCGTTTCGTCACAACAGTGCGGCAGAGAGACTGCAATACTGGCCCAGCTGCTCCGATTCTACGGCTGAGCCAGAAGGCAAAGCTCTCGGTCTACCGAGCTATCTACCGTATTTTCCGCACCATAAGGCGCCCCGTGTTATTAGCCGCACGTTTAATGAACGGCATATTTCAAAACTTTGTTTACCTGTTAGCCGCCCCGTGCTATTAGCCGCACCTACGCTACGCTAAAGGGAATGTCAACAAAACAGTCAGATAGGTCAGTCAAACTTTAATAATATATTACAAACCAGCGTTCTAACAACTCTGTTCACTCCCAAAATGTAATGTGCAATCACAAAAATAGTAACACTCAAAATAGTGCAGAGCAATAGCAACATCAATAACTCAACGTTGCTCATACGTTAGTGTCACACAACACACAAAATAAACATTTAAAGCTCACTTTCTGAAGTTATTACTCATCTACAAATCCCTCGAATTATTCTTCTTCGGTGTGCTTCACTTGTTTTTTGACACCATCTGTGATGTGGACGCGCATGCAGTCATAGATCAACAGGAACGGCGCTGCGTGAAAAAAGTCACCCGGTGTCTTCGCGTAAACGTCTATCAACCACTCGCTCATCTTTTCTTCATCCATCCGATCCCTTCGA